>NC_054057.1:96536029-96842539 GCF_017639655.2 Falco naumanni | reverse complement strand
CCCGCTGCGAGGAGGGCCGGCTGGCCGGGTCACACTCTGCCTCCTCGGCCGCCTTCGGGGTGCCGCTGTGGCACTGCACCGCACGGCGCTGGACGCCCCGGCCACAGGACGCTGAGCACTGCAGGAAGGGATGGAAGGTGAGTGGTGGTCCCTGTCGCAGCCACCATGGTAAGTTCCTGCGGTTCACCCTGTGCTCTGGGCAGGGAGAGCAACGCTCTAACGCCGGCGTTTAAACTTACAGGTGCGGCTTTTTGTTGCACAAGGGAAAATTTTTGCAAGGGCAGAGCAGACAGGCTAAAATCCCTGCTCTGCTGAAGCCAGCGGGAATTTTTGCTGTTAGCTTTAGTGGGGTCAGGATTTCCCGGCCAGGATTTTTATTGCAAAAACCTCTGGAGATAACGGCACTGCTAAACCATCACAACACACCAGAGGTGGCGAGGCTCTGTATATTACTTCTCAGGCACTCAGCTCAAAAAAGTAGTAGTTCAAAATATATCAAATGCCACAAATGGAGCGGACTTTAATGAAAAGCAAACCTGAATAACAGAAGCAAGTCTGTAGAAGTAGAGAGGTAAAGGCATGATACAGCTGGGATTTCTTTCAGCATGCATCTAAACATGCACATGCACACAAGCCAGGACATAATGTTAGTTTGTGAAAACAAATGTCTTTAAAATTAACTGCATTTCCTATTTCCTTAATTACACTGTGGGCACATTTCTCTCCACTTCTAGGCACAGCAAGAAAAGCCTGGATTTCTCTGTTTCTCAGACAACTTCAAATTATTATCTACACTACAATGCTTTTAAAAGCTTGTTTTTTCTTTCATGCAACATTTCTTAGTATTGTGACTGCACACTGTAATATGTTTAGCAGTACTTGAAAGTCCCTCTGGTACGGATTCTGCCTGGCTAGTATACTATATAGATTTGGAATAAAGAGAATTTGCATTCATAGAAGAAAGCGTGTAAAAATCAAAGGTATGCATGTAAAACACAGCTATTACGATTAGCCATTTCCTGAATTAACAACTAATATAAACAACCTTATTAATACGCCAGGAACTAAGAAAACAAGTTTACAGTCCGTTATTGCAATACCCATAAAAGCGAGCCTTCTTAAGGCAGGGAATTAAGCGGTGCCTAACAGGGAAGCAATTCTCTTCTGCAGAGTATTCCTCCGTAATGCTCTGTTTGCTTAACTATCCAAATGCCCCATAAAGCCAAGAGGGCCAAAGAAAAGCTGACTGTGACTATTTGCCTGGCTTCAGATATGTGTAAGAGGATGGGAGTTTTTTGGTGTAACTTTTGAAAGCAGCAGTGAGATTTCTGTCACTGGTGATGCAAATGCTTCCCATATGCTGCGCTGCCTCCTTGTGATTAACGGCACTGTTTGGGCTACACATTCCATAGGGGACAGTTAAACTGAATAACAGCCACAAACTTGGAGAAACATATACACCAGGATGCATACCATGCTGTAAAATGCCTTTTGGTTTGCATTTATCACCCACCCAAAAAGCACATGCCCGGGTGCATTGTGATGAGGGAGAGCAAGTCGCACTGTGGCTCTGTCACGGGGGGCTGTGCTGCATGTGACAGCCCAGCAGAGTGGGTCTGGGTCTGGGGAGGGTCCCTGGCTGTGCTGGGCAAAGCATGGCACCGGGCAAAGCTGTCAGCTCATCCCACCACGTGCCTGGGCAAAACTTTACCCCTGTGTAAACCCATTAAGATCGATGCCGCACCCTGACCGAATCGGTGGGAGGACTTGCAGTGGAGGAGTGAGCCCCCCCAGAACCCCAGGCCAGGACTGCCACGTCCAGGACTGTCCCTTGGAAGAGCTCTGAGCGAGCAAGCAAGCAAAGAGGTTTTCCTTGAGTTAATTGCAAGGATGTGTGTAGGGGAGGCTTTCCCTAGCTGAATGGGCTTTCTAAGTTCACTCGGTGGCCAGCTGCCGCAATGCCATCCAGCCACATCCCGGGAGAAAGAAATCCCAGTGCATCCCCAGCCCGAGAAGCTGAAGCTGCAGGTGAGCCCAGCTCTGGGGCCACAGGAGGGCTGTGGTGGGGTAAGGGCTGGTGAGGTTGGCGAGGTGGGGCCACGGGAGTTTTCCCAGTGGATCGAGGCATCTCCTGTGGGATGCTTCCTCCTGCAGCCCAGGCTAAAGCATCAGCATTGCCATGGCTCCGGCTGGGTTTATGGCTGGCTTCAAAATAACCCCGGTATGCTCCGTTACAGAGGTGGGTTTTAACACCATTTTTATCCTGGCTATTTTAATCCAGAATGCTGGTCAGCCAGCCTGTGTCTACTTCGGGGGAATAGAGCTGGCTGGCACAGCCAGAGGATACTCAGTTTGGGGCAGCCGACCTTTGCTGTATTTAAATATTCCTGTATGGGGTGCCACGAGCCAGGCAGCCTGCTTGTCCTTCCAGGGGAGTCTATACATTCCCAGGAGTGCTCCTTTCTCCGCTGGGAGTCAACCACCAAATTGCCGAGTGCCAGCTCGGCTATGGAGAAGCTCTACCTATGTTTTTAGGCAGGGCTGGATTTCCGCCTGTAGCTGAAATATGTAAATATCAGACAGCAGAATAAACATTGGTATTTTTGCTAAGTGAAAGGTAAATGGCCATAATTGATACCACTTAGGAGATGCAAAACATTAAATCTGACATTTCAGTGCAGACACAAGCACAGTTAGAACTTGGAGAAAAAGCCTCATTTCTTCCTTTCTGATTATTACGGATATATTAAAAATACTTTGCTGCAGGAAAGTGGATTCATAACAATGTAGAAAAGAATTACCCAGTTGAATATCTGAATACAAAACATTCAGAGGGAAAAAAAAGGGGAACCAGAGAACCAGCCTAGCCAGCTGCTGACAAGGACTCATTTTTAAGTATTCCTGTATTTTTTTAATCTTGATTTTTTTAATCATTCCTTTTCCCAAAAGGAAAAAACAAACCACATGCAGGCACATGCAACAGGTCCTGTGTATATACGGTGACAAGGAGGATGCACTTTTAAAGGAAAACCTTGCCTTATTTCTCACGCAGACTTTTGCTTGCTTACCCGGGACAAAAGGCAACCATTCACAGCTGCTCAGATTTGGGATTATCTTTCAGGGGCAATTAGACCCTCAGAAAGCTTTTTTTGATAGTATTTTAAGTGCAAACTCATCATGGCTCCTATCTTCGACAGTGGCACTGGTGATGGGGAAGGTGACATGGACTTTCCATGCCCATTTAACTCCTGGTCTACCGCATATCCAGTGCCAAACCCCTGCCTGTTTCATAGTTTTCATGAGAAGTTCAGCACCTAAATCCACCACAGCTCTAAGGCATCAAATCTGTTGCAAAGCTGTGCAAGCCCTGCGTGCCTCTCGCAGGGACAGCCACCGCCAGTGCTCCAAACTTCTGACAGCCCCAGCTCTTCATCGGTCACGGGCAAAGAGACGCCGCCAGCACCAGCGAGGGTCGGGGTGCCGGGAAGCCATGTCAGAGCATTTCAGGTGCCTTTAAAGAGCCCAGTGTGATTGATGTTGCAGAGTGAGCCTTTCCACCCCTTTATTTTTCCCCCAAGCAAGATGCCGGCTGGCTGAGCCCATACAGCATCAGGGAGCCGGGCTGAGGAGCTACCCCTGGAAATGCGCTGCCTGTTCTTAGCCTTATGGCTAGCATACAAATATTTCTTAATTGCCTAGTCACAAGAGATTACCTCAGGCCATAAATCACCTCATCCGCCGATTAACTTGGGTTTCTTTCTCCACTTGCATAAAATTAACTCTGAACATGCGGTGGAATAGTGGGAATTTTAAAACACGCACTTTTATCAATTAACATTAGTGTATTTTAATGCAATCGACAGATCATTACATTATGTTTACAGCTATTAGCTATAAAAAATGGCTTTCAGAGCAGTCAGTTTAAACAAGGCGCAAATTGACTATGACAAGACTATCTAATGGCCTCGTTTCTTTTCAGTCTAGCTTTCTGTATAAAATTGAGGACTCAAGTCTTGCAGGTCATAAAGGTAATAATATTGACTTAATTTCCAACAGAGGAGCAGCACCGTGCATTTGGCAGGGCTACCTGGGTGCTCCCAGCCATACCCTGGGTAAGGGACCCAGACCTCAGGAACTGAACCTCCATGGTGAAGGTGCCCTCAGCCCTTTACATACCTAAAGGTAACTACTCCCATCCTATGAATTCAAAGGTAAGCATTACAACAAATACTAGTCTGAAAACAATCATAGAACATCGATGGGTTTATTGTCTTTTTTAATAGGTGACATTAAACAACAGTATGCTGTCCTAGTCCTAGCATTTGTGTGTGTGCCTGCGGCAATGTTAGTGGTTTATCTTTCAGGGAACTTGCATACAGTGAGAAGTGGTGTTTTGTACCTTAATTTGGAAGACAGACTGCAAGAGAACATTATGTTTTACAAGTTAACAGTTCATTTAGTCCGAGATTTTCAATAATTCTGCTGATTAGCACACTAATGAGGTAGAGGGAGAAGCAAGGTTCAGAGATAAAAATTTGATGCAGCAGATTCAATGTGATGACAAAGACGTTATTTTCAGGAAAACAAGGGTTCAAGGTATGCTTTCAGCAAACAAGACACTTAATAACGCCAAGCACTTTCACATTTCCAGCAGCCTCTGCTCTATGCATCAGTGTCTGACTTTTTAATGAAGCAAAATCAAGTGATGAGCTTGTTAAGAAACAAAAGGTAGTGAAAAGCATTTTTAATGAACAGCTCTGATTATTTTTTAGGCTTTCCCAGGAAGCTGATAAAATTACTTTCAGTTTTCTCAAGACTCAGGAAGATTTTGCTTGGAATGTGACACATTTAAATAATAACGGTATTACAAGCATGAATAACTAGTAGGTTCTCTTTAATATTATATACTAATGCCTTTTCTAGCAGAAACCTAAAACGTACAAGGAATTTGCTTTCAGATAGACAGTAAAAGCAAGTTGCCACATTTTTAGCTGGTACAAATCAGTGGTGCTCCACTGCTGTCCATGAAGTTACGCTGCTTTACAGCACCTGAGGATCTGCCCCAAAACTTTTACCCTTTCAAAATTAAAGAGGACAGAAGCAATGGGAAAACCAGCTTCTAACCAATTTGACGGAGGAAGAATATCAAAGGGTGCAAAAAGGTGTACAATGCGTCTCACCTGTCCCCAATCTCCTGTTTTCCACTTCGGACATCTGCCCCCTCTGCATTTCTTTTGCATGTTGGGCTTAGCAAGGTGCTTGCAATAATCTTCTTCTACATGCCTCC
Source organism: Falco naumanni (assembly GCF_017639655.2). NCBI lineage: Eukaryota > Metazoa > Chordata > Aves > Falconiformes > Falconidae > Falco > Falco naumanni. The sequence goes on along the minus strand of NC_054057.1, from coordinate 96,837,252 downwards.
CTTCCTTTGACAAACAGTACACACTGCGGTGCTTTTGGCCCCTTCCACAGGAGACAGAACACTGTAAATATAAAGTAACAACAGATCAGTTTCCACGCAGGGCCACCTACGTGGTTATATATGGGCCATGCTACCCAGGGCATTTTCTTTTAACTGGACCAAAAAGCCCATCCCCAGGTCCCCGGCAGCCTACGCAAAGCTTGAGGGGGATACAGAGGGGCAGAATTTAACCACTGGAAATGCTCCCATTTGCACTGAATATTGCATGATATTCTTAGTCAAAGCCCCCCCAAATGTCAATATCAAAACAGAGAAAGCAGCTGACATTCAGCAGGGATAACAGGCTGGATTCCTAGCATTGCTCCAGTGGTTTCAAAGGAGCAGAGTCATCTTACAGGGATCAAGGCAGGAGCCCTCAGTATCTGCTTAGGAGAACTTGAAAGAACCATTTCCATTTACTTTGGTACAAAGGGAGGTCAAATGTTGGTAAATCAGGAAAGTGAAGTGTGATATACACCTTCACAGAGGAAAATAAGCGAACAAAGGACAAGATGGAAGAGAAAAGTGCATCTTTCCATGTCCTTCGTAATAAAGCTCATGGATGTTTTACCAATGTAGGCTGATTTATTTTTTTTTTTAACTAAACAGACTGAAACCAGGACATGCTCATCCTTAAGATTTATGCATTTTGAAAACAACTCAGAAGGTGGCAAGAAGGCAGAGCCTGAAGAATCAAAGCAAAAAGCAAACCAGCAGGTATGTTAGCTGTAAGCTTTGTAGTGAAGCAACTAATTTCAACCTCCCTCTGCAGGTTCACTGAACTTTTTCAAATGTGACCACTTCTGGCATGCAAACCCCAAGCAACTTCACTTTGATTTCAGATTAGTCTCCTCCAAAAGATTTAGGAATCAAAGGGGTCTGGAATCACGACAAGAATTTAATATGACAGTTTCGTGTAGAACAAGCCTCTTACTCAGCATGATGCACCCAGAGACTCAGCTTCAATTTCTTCATTACACATTATGCAAGTCATTACATACTATGTCATAAGCATCCTGGTTTAATCCTTGGGCACAAACACACTGTTTCAACCATTTTTCAACATAAAATGTTTTGCTTTCTTTTCAGAATGCAGGAAACATGCAGAGATGAGGCTTCTACCTTCATTTTGGAACTCCATCAGTATATTTCCTAAGAAATAAATTATAGCCTGAGCTCTTCCCAGCCTATGAATACATTCGAAATCTAAAAAACTACAATTTATATATGTAGCAGTTCTGGAAGATCCATTAGAATAGAAGTTGGCATATACATTTACAGCTGTGATTATTTTAAATTACAGCCCTACTTCCAATGCATTCAGCCCCTATTGTGTTAAGAGGTACACACAGAACCAGTGAGAGTAGGAACTTGCTTCGAAATCATAGGGAAAACTTCAGACCAATGTGGAAAGAAATGGGTGTAACTTAACAAGAACAGACATTGCTGTTTAAAAGCTTGTATAAGCTATGTCCTGAAAAAGCCACTTTCCTGCTGCAAGGCTGTTACAGGCTGAGAAAAGGTAGCTGATGTCCCCTGTGATCAACAGGGTTTCAGGGCCACTAATGATGCTCCTCCAAGAGGTGGGGAAGCCAGGTGAGCCTCCGGCAGGGATGGCTGCCTCTGAGTTTTCCTGAGCCCAGATGCAATTTCAAGACAGGCTAAAAAACCCCAGCGAGCAACATTCAACCTTGCACTGAGAAACAGAGGGAATTCTGTCCCCTGTTTCAAAACAAGACTTCCATGAGTTACCCAGGTTCATAAACTTCACGTCTTTCTTTAGTATCAACAGAAAAAAAGATTGAGTGAATGTTATCTTATTTTTATAAGCCTTCAAATTCCATCAGAAGTTCATTTTTTTCATTCTCCCTGCATCTCTCCCCAGGCAACAAACGTCAGCAGCGAGAAGAAACTGTCAAATCCTTCTGAACCGAGTTGTAAACTTCTAATACTTTCATCCATTTACTGTCTTTGGCCTAAACGCCAACACCGATATTTCCACAAAATTCAAGTGCTCCTCAGTAAGTGCTCGCCATGCAGGTCGATGCCACATTACTGTGACAGCCAAAGCTAAAACATAAATTCATAGACCTCATCAGGACTCTCTCTTGCCCCACATCCCAAGCCAGTACAGCCTAGCACATCTTTTCTCTAATTTAAAAAATACATTGGATCCAGTACTTATCCCAAGGGAAGAATAACTGTATCATGCAATAAACCAAGAACATTTCTGGGGACCTGAAGTCGGTTGATAAGTATTTGATCTCACAAATAATGTGGTGCTAGTCATTTCCAAAATTATTATTCCCCTTTTACAAATTGCTTAACTTGGGCGTGGAGCCTGATTCTGACATTTATCTCGTGATCAAAGAAGACTGCATGCATACCTTGGTGCACTCAGAGGTTGAGGCATAATTTCCCTAATTTTGTTAATACTTAAATGTAATTCCCAAGATGCTGGAATTAATCATTTCTATGTCTGTCTTTAATACAAATCAAATTTAGGCAGCTGTGCATTTTTAGATCTAAACCACTCATTTGCTCTCATGCACATGTGAGTTATGATCTCATTTGCACTGACAGAAAAAAAAAAAGTCTAACATAACCAAGTATCAGAGACTGAAAATTCCTTTGCAAAGAGTCTACTTCATAACTGCCTTCTAATACATCTTAGGTATTTCCAGCTTTTATTTGGCACGTAGTTTTGAAGCATGTGTGAGCCACATGCAGAAAATAATTTACCCAAAATTTACTCAAAGCCCAAAACGGTGGGCTTCGTCTCAACGCCATATGACTTAAGGAAGCAACACACATAGCTACTGCCATCAGCCTCATCATTTATTTTCGACCCTGAAGAAACTTTGAATTTTACTAGCAGGACTCTTCATCACTGCAAACGCTGCCACCCACTTATGGTATCTTTCAGTGCCATGGTGAGGTAAGCTTTGACCTTGCTTTCTTTAAAACATCTGAATAGAACAGACAAAACCACTCTTTTCATACTTTTCTTTTTTTTTTTTCTTGACTTCTTTTCTATCCTCCACCCCCTGTAGAAAATAATTCCAAGTACTGCGGATGGACAGGTGGCTCTTTGTGCAATAGCAGCCTCATCCAAGGTTCTTTGCAAGTCAACAGAAAGACTTCTACTGGTTTTAATCACCTCTGGATCCAGCCCTGAAGGTGTAACCAAGGTACCGTATTGACCTTTTTCGCTAACCAGCTTCCTACAGTCGAGGATCACATGCACTTGGGCATGCCCATGGTCAACCCATCCCTGCCTCCACTCCAGAGTGGGAAAACATTGCTCTGAAATGCTGTTTCCAGCCTGTCATGGAGGCACAGCAGCAAACAACACCCCTGGGTGAACCTGGGAGGATAGCCAGGCATGGAGGATGGTGTGAGAACACCACATTATGTTGTTTCTTAGAAATAACCAAGCTTATTGTGGCACATAAAATAATATAGAAATACTATTTCAAAAAACAGCTATAGCCGGTACACTAAAGGATTTGTAAACCTTCCTCTTGTTATTATCTTTATTATCTCCTAAAATCACCACAAATCACACCTGGCGCTTTACATGGAGAATAAGAACAAAAGAACTTTCCTAAGAGCATTAAGATCAAAGCATTTGAGCACAGATTTAAGGGGTTTATGTTTATGGCATAACTCGTTTTGTTAACATGCCAAGAACCAGGGATTGGCACGCTGGTGATTTTTTCAAATAAATACACTGCCTAGTTTAAATAAAGGAAAGGAAAAAGTTTAAATAAATAGGACAAAAATATTTCCCTATCAACTGTTTCTAGAAAGGTCAGAACACGATGCTAAATATCTCCTACAAGGCATCACTCTGCTCCAGCACAGCGGCAAGCTTGTGTTTTTGTTTCCACAAAAATTGGTTTTTTGTTTCAGAGTTCAGGAATGAGGAAGATTATTCTGTTTTACCAAGCACATGCAAACTGCTTTAAACTAAAGCTTGCTGCACATCCTACTCTGATATTTTGGAAGATGACAGTCTATCTTGTTCATTAAGATCTCTCTAAAATAGAAAGGCTGCTACTTGATTCACTGGGCTGGTAGCAGGAAAAACCCAGAGTATGTACCCCAAAAGCTCTTAAAAACTTGTAGAAAATTTCTGGCTGGCTGGTCCCAGGTTCTGACCCTCCTGTGGGGAGACCATGACCTGCTCTTCTGCACTGGGAGCTCGTGCTGGCGCTGTGCCGCTGCCAGGCTGGGGGCTGGTACCCAAAGGGTGCCACAGCCCTGGGCACAAATGAGCAAATCTTGGTGAAAAGAGGCAGCACAAAGCAGTCAAGGCAAAACTGTGCATTGAAGGGGCAGTTCAACACGAGGCAGAAAAGCAAACCACCCGCAAGAACCTGGGGACATTTTCCCCCAAAAGTGAAGGTTTTCAGAAAATGCTGTTAGACCGCTTTTCCAGGCCTCTCAAGCATCAGCCAACGATTTGGGAGGTATTTAAGATAATGAATGCAAGCTGCGGTGATCACCAAGTGAATTCCCAAAGATAGGTATGCTCCGATAGCTCACCAAGGGCAGGGCTGGGGCTGGGAAGAATTAGACTAAATATGGCTTTATCAGATTCTGCCAGGAGCAACTTTTTGGAGGAAATTAAAATCAATCCTTGTAGGTTTAGATTTCCACACATTAAGGATTATATGGAAAGTAAGCGCTCGTAAGTAAGGCCTTGTTCATCCTTTCCAACAATCTGAGCTGAAACATGTGCTGGATGAAATAAAGGAGAAAAGCGAGAGAGCCCTACCGTGCGTTACAGCCCCTGTCCATGGGGGGCTGTGCTCCTGGATGTCAGCAAACTCCTGCAGCTCCGAGCAGAGCCCAACCACGCACCCTTGTCGTTACATTTCAGCATCCTATTAGTCTCCATCAGCCCGTACTATAACTCACACTGCTGCTATCCGACGCTGAGATCACAGCCCTGTGACTTCTGCACCTCTGAAGTCTCTCGAGCACCAGGGACATCAGCAGACACACCGCCAAGGAAAGCCCGGATCCCTCCTCGCCAGCTGGACCTTTACCACAAGTCTTAAAATGACTTTGTGTGTTATCCAGCAACAGCAGCTCTGTGCCATCCAAACTTGTTAGCCTCACAACAAGGTATTTTAGCAGGTAACTCCCTCGGCTTCAGCGAGACAAGCAGCAGGCTTAAAACAGGGGCGCAGCTCCATGCCATGGTTTCTCCCGTGGCTGCAGCACTTTAGGAAGTATTTGTTGCTACTGTGAGACCCTGTTCCTTCCACCGATCTGTTTTAGCGTGGGCTCACCCCCCGTGCATTGGCACGGTGAGAAGCCCATGGCTGCGGGGTGGGAACACAGTGGGATTCACCCAGCCCGGCTTTCCTTCCCTGCAAAGCTGAGTGGGAGCCATACCTTGACGCGGCCAGCTGCCGAGAGCACGTGGTCATGGCGATTTTAGCTGGTACAAAGCCAGAAAAGCCATCTGATTTTTGTGCTTTTAAGAGGGAAAAGTGGTCTCTACATTCAAGGGAGGGCAACTGGACCTGAGACCTGAGCGAAACACACCGAAGCATTGCACTGCAGTTTGAAAGAGGCTTTAGAAATGCTTAATCCAGGCTGGCTCCCCAGAGAAATGGGAGGCCTGACAAAAGGACGTGAACATTAGGGATTTTGGAGTGTCTACTCCAAGTAGGTTTGCGAGCACTGTCCAGAACCCCTGTAAAGCCACCCTGAGGAGCCCTCCTGGAGCTGCAGGGCAGCCCTCGGTGTGCACAAGAGCAGGCTTTTCCCTGGTGCCCGTGAGGGCTCTTGGGCACGGGCGAGGGGGGACACCCACAGCGGCTGGCCCTGGCTCTGCAGTGCTTGCAGGGTCTCTGCTGCTCTGCTCTCAGCACTGCAGCAGAGACACAGAGTTTCCCAAGTGATAAGTTGCAAAAGGGAGAAATAAAACTATCCACTAAACCTTCACCTTCCCGCTGCCAAACCCGGCCGCAGAGACTGGTGAGTGACCTCAGATGATGTCTTGTAACAGGTTAAAAAAAAAAAAAAAAAAAGGACCCCCCCCCAAAGTTTCTCAAAGAGAAGGGTCCAACTTGATGTGTTGCTGCAGCAAAGGGAAGAGGCTGGTGTGTTTGGTGCCTGTTCCTCCAGCAGCGCAGATTGCCTGGAAGAAAGGATGCTCTTGGGCTCCTTCACTTCTGCAAGATGTAAGGCCCTGAGCACTGAAGTCACACAGTAATCTCCCTGAGCCGGGAAACCTCACGAGGTATATGGAGAAAAGCAGGTAATTGCAGTAGCCATACATCTCCTTTTCTATAGCGCCCACCTAGTAAATATCACTTCCTCCTCCTCTTTCACCCACCCTGTTGTTACGTCCCATACCAAGACGTTACCCAGTACAGAAACCAGCAGGGCTCTGAGCACATCAAGCTACCTTGAAAGCTGTGTCCCTGCCCCACTCTGCACTACTTAACTTGCACAACAAGCAAGCAAAAAACCCCAAATAGCCACTGCAGGCCTCTCCAGGAAGGGAGGCATTAGACGGCATATCCGCAAATTAGGAAATGTGTGAGCTGCCCAAGGATGCAGGTATAATGGGATGTGGAAGGCACTGATAAGGCCTATTTTCCATGCTGTGGCACTTTTAAAAGAGTAGCAATTGAAGCAGCAAGCAGCCTAAGCTAACTGACACTTCATATTTTTAGTGAACAGTTGTATTATAATGCCATTTAGAAGTCCCATTCAAGAACAGGATTTCTCCGTGTCAGATGGAGTGAAACACAAAGTAAAGAGCTCTCTGAGGAATGTCAGCCCTATTTCACAGGTGTGCATCACACCGGGAGTTTGTAAGAGCACTGGGCTGCTTCTCGCTCTCTGGTTTTATAAAGGAAAATCTTGGCTTAATGCTGTAGGGATCAAATAGTATCAGCCTGCACATGGTATGGGGCATCAGACAGATTTTAATCCATGCTGCTGGCTCACTCACCCCTCCCATGAGCTAGTAAAAATTAAAACACGAATAGAGCATTAAGTGCCTTTGGAACAAGGCTGACTACATCATTTTTCCTTAATGACTGCACAAATCAGTCACCAGGAAAGTTAGAAACACCGTAAATGTCTTTGTGCTTAGCATCCCTCATCTTCGCACATCCTTGTTTCTAAATACTACAGTCCCTAGGATCCGAGCAACAGCAGTTATTGCCGTTTGGGGTATACAGCGTGAATCTGGAATATAGGAAAAATGCACACAGACTTCCCAATGCCCAGCTCAGGGATCTGCTCAAAGATGCTAAACTTCACAGCTCATTCTTGAAAGCATGTTACTGCTCTAATGTGTCTCCTGCAGTCTAACAGATATTTCAATTACCACACTCAAAACCAGTGCTCTGGGAGACAAACATTCCCAGCAATTGCCCTTTTATTTATTGCCTTATTTCTCCCGTGTGTGCAAGTGTGTGCATATGTGCATGCATAGGACATCTGCAGACGTTATGAAGACAGCAGCCACGGATGGGCCAGCCACGACACAGAGCCTGGATCCCATCACCACTGAACAGCGGTCCCACCACCAGTTCAAGTTCAGGCTAGCTGTGCAGGGCCTGGACAATGACCATCTCATTGAGAAAATGTGTAAGAGGAGAGGCATAAAAAGGCAACCACAGAGGCACACTAAATACAGCCAAACAGCCACAGTACTTCCTCGGAGAAAGGTGGTATTTTGCAGTAAGTTAGGACAGAAGCACGGGTTGGACTATACATGGTGAGAAACATCAGTGAGTACTAACGGAGTTACCTGCTCCCAGTGGGATGGTGCACTGAGGAACTTGGGAAAAGCTGCATCACCTGGTGGTGGGGGAAAGAGAAGAGTTTCAAGATACAGGAAAATAACCTTCCTGAGTCTAACCACTGGTCCAGCTCCTGTCTGTCCTGCCAATGGCAACAGGAGAGACTATGGAAGGGGAGCAGATGAGATGGGCCATTCTCTGCAGCTCATTGCCCTGGTACTTCCCCAGCATTTGGGCACTGTCTTGGGGAGGTTAGAGGAGACATTGCTGCCCCATCCTTCTAATTCTCCATCAGACTAAAAGACACTTGGTTTAACCACCAGGTCAGATCACAACGGGTGCAAAGACTAACGGATGCCTGCAGGGGAGGAGCGTGGGTTGCAACAGCTGAGCATTAATTTGCAGAAAATCAGTCCTGCAAGGAGCTGATCCAGCAAAGCCCTTACGTGCAGCTCAGCGTTAAGCTCACAGTGCCACAGGGTGGTCCTTCACCTGCAGTGTAGCAAATGGACTTTGATGGCTGTTTTTTCACCCATGGAGAACCAGCACTACTGATAGGAAAAAGTCAGCAAAACTGATAGAAAAAGTGTATCTATATAGTTCGTCTTATTTAAGGAGAAACAGAAGTAGCAATGGGAGATGGTGATGACAGGCAAACAAGAAAAATGGAAAGAGAAATAAAAATTGGAGATTTTAGAGTAGCAAGAGGGAATAAAGTGACATTCTTCTACCAAGCAGCTGGGTACCACTGGCTTCACCCACCTGTAACTGGCCTGGAGCCACCAGCTGTGGCTCTGAGCCTTGGCAGGGATGGTGGGCGCTTAGCTGAGGAAAGAGTCGCAGGAGCATACATCACCGCTGCCCTGGAGGACCAACAGGCTGAAACTCTTCAAATAAAAACCCCAACTGCATTTACCCTCTGGGAGAAGGTCTGAGAAGGGCATGCAGCAAATAGGTGGATTCCCAGCTATGATGTGCAGTTTTGGAGGGTGGCTGAAGCTGGGCACTGGTGGTGGGATGCTCGGGGTGGCTGTCACACAGTAGGGAGTATAAGAGAGGGCTGAAATAGATCTGGTTTGATTTTTTAAACAAAAGCAAAGACGACTGTGCTGTCAAATGCCTTTTTCTGACTGAGGAACCAAAGCAGACAACTTCTTGCCTTTTATCAGCGCATCGAACTGGCAGTCCCTAGAGTCAGTCACTCTGAGTGATCCTAGAGAGGAGGCAGCCAGGAACCCAAGAGGGACAGCAGCCTTGGTGGGCCAGCCTAAGCGTACGGTAAACAGCTCCGAGATGGAGACAGTTTCAGACAGATGGGGATATCCATAGGCTACCAAGTTCCCATTTTGGTCTGGATCAGCTTTATTAAATCTTCACTAAGGCATCTATTTCTACCTGTTTTTCTAAAGGCATGCAAGCCAGGCAATGCATCCTTCTGCTTGGGTTCTGGGACCATGTGCACAGCCTTCCTCTGCTGCAGAAACATTTGTCCTTCCCCCACAGACTCTTGGGGTAGGATTGTTTTTATTAGTTTTCTGGTAATACCTGGCACTACAGAGAAATACAGACTTGCTGTCGCAGTCTCAAGAGCCTAAACTGTCATCATATGAATGAAGAACAGAAAAAGCAATGTGAATCACTGAGTGACTGGAGAGTTCAGCATGCCTATCACTTCATTTTCAAGGATGGCTTTGTTATTGCAAAACATGTGTAAAGAATCATACAGCAGCTCAGTAATGCTGCTGTCACAGCAAATTCATTTGCTGCAGAAGAGAGGAATAGAACAGGAGTTATATACACTTGCAACCAAATCTGCCCCTGGTTATCACTTCTGCCTTAGCAAGAGCTGACATCCTGCCTGCTAAGAATATTATCAGAACAACGACATGGAGAATATTGCTGTTGAACAGCCTATTTTCAGCCAGCTTCACGGGGAAGGCATTCTGTAAACAACATGTTGGGGCTTTGACAGAATTAAATACAAATAACCTGAACTTTCCACTAACACCGGTTTTAAGATTAAAGTTCTTGAGTGCCAGCTCCCTGACACAGTTGTTAGCCAGGCAATCCTCCCGCTTCCCACGGAGTCCAGAGCCCCTTTGCCAGTACCTACGTCCCTGCATGCAGCTGGAGAGCCCTGCAAAACCATCAGTGCCTAAGGGGATAGAAACAGCAATATCGTCCCAACGAAAACCTGAATTCACATTGACAATAACAGAGCCTGGAGCTTAGCCAGCTGATATTCTAATTATTTTATGCTAAGCTTCCAATTTTTCATTGTTAGATCAAAAGGCAGTCAAGGACTATGATGCCAGCGTTTCTGCCTATTTGATAAAGAGCTGGGAAGCACACACTGCCATTTTGCAGGCACGAAGAGCTATGCAACCATTGCATCAGCAGCTAGAACTTTTGATACCCAAAGGCAATAAGTACTTGAAAAAGCAGATTACTTTAAAAATTATAATATTTTTTTTTTAGGAAGAAAAAAACCCAACAAACCCCACCACCAAATTCAAAACCCCACCCATCCATCTTCCACAGGTCAAAGTCAAATAATTACTGTCCCAGTGCAGCAAAGTTCAAATCACTCCTTGAGTGAACCAGGACTGGGTGCTGTGAGATATGATCGTTTTACCTTATCTGTGCCCATTTCCTAACTCAGACAGAATGAGAAGCCCACAACAAGTCCGTTCAGCATTATTCATAAATTGTATCAGGATACAATTTGATATTACGGTAAATTCAAAGTTTCATGGGAATAATGATTGCAAGGAGCAGATCTGCCCTGAGAGAATTGGGTTCAGCCTCAGGTTTTAAGTGAAGTGATGGATAATGCTCTCTGTGAACATCTCCCTCACTCTGGAGAACATGGAGAGATTTCCTCTCGGTATTTGAGAGCATGTACGGACATCTGTGTTCATGCCATGGGGCAGTCAGAGGAGAAAACCCCACCACTTTCTGCACCTTGGTGACAGTCTCTGCATGTTTTCTAAAGTATTATTTTAATAAAAAGGTCAGGTCTATCACATGGCGTACAGTTCTGCAGTGTTTAAACACATGTTCTTAAATAAACAAGGATATAAAATGGTCACCTCCTCTTAGCCCTCCTTGAACACCCATTATAATGACATGGCATCTCACCAGTCTCCCGTTATGAAATTATCATTGACATACAGAACCTCTTTATTCATTCAATTCTTTCTTTAAAACCTGGATTTAACCAGTCAGATAAAATCACTTGTTTACTGTATGAAATCCCAATGGAATTTCACCTGAGGACTGCGGGTTGGACTCCTCAGACTCTCTCTGCTTTAATTTGTATGCGTTTTATGGTACTAATTTCACTGAAACTTGAGTAAAGCTAAGCCAGACAGGTGCTTGCAAGAAATTAGTTATCTGAACTTTGTAATTTAGACACTTTAAACTGTGTTTAATTATTGCGAATGACAGTTTCTGTTGGACAACAAAGTAAAAGAAAAGCGAGTCAAAAGATGGAACATGGCAGTACCATTTCAGAAAATATAGTCAAAGATACCAAAACTAAGTATATGATCTTAATTTAGCAAAAGACTCTAGAAATCATTATACAAATTCATTTATGATTACATTCTACTTGTCTTTAATTTTCATTGTTCAACATTAACATTAAACATCGTAAATGTATGCAATATTTTTATAAAATTAAATAACAATATTGGAAAAATAAATACACTTTTACATAAATACATAAATCCATACTGCTGAAAAGTTTCAGCTAATACTATACTCTTGTTTCAAAAGTGACCAAAAAAATATGGTAGTGACACTCCATCCCAACAGATGAAGTACATACAGCTACAGAATGATGTTTGTAACCAATGACAGAGCTAAAGCAAATCCAGGTGATACCACACTAAAGAAAAAAAAAAAGATTTGGATGTTACTACCTACAGTAGTAGCACGAGGTAGACATACATGTGGAGTATTTTGCAGGAGGGACACGAAGCCTGTTGACCCCATAGATAAAATTTGGTTTTCAAACAGCTCTGGGGTCCCCTACATCAGAGCCAAAGGATACCTCAGAAATAAGACTGAAAAATCAAGTCACTTTGTGGCAACGACTGGGGCTCAGCCCTGCAGCCCCATCACCTGTGGGAGGCCGGGGGGCTGCGAGCACCGGGGGCAGCCGGTGGGAGATGCCGCAGGCAGGGTAGGATGCCCCTGCCCTCTGCCTGTCTGCCAGACATCCCACCCGCTCCCGGGATGCTGAGCGAGGACAACCCACCAAGGTTAATAAGACTGAGTAGAGTCAAGGGAACTTTTCCTGGGTGGACAAAAAAACCAAAACCAACCAACCCAACCCCAAAATACAGGACTGCACCCTGCATTTCCAACACAGAGAAGCAGACGCAGCCCTGGAGCCTGCTCCTGAACAGCTGTGAGGAGGCTGAACGCTGAGCGACACCAAAATGCAACACAACTCTGTCCGCCCCTCGGGTTCTTGCAAATGGTCCGGCACAGGTAACACGGGCTGGCAGCAACTCCCAGCCGGCAGCTCTGCGGGGAAGCCACCGCACGCGTTCCTAGCTCTGCTTAGCTCACCTCGCTCATTTTTAGCACCAGCTCTATCAGTGTACAAGTGATACATTAGCACCTCAAACGAAATTATTCATATCACCGTCCCTTGTACTGGTAAAGCACCGTATAAACACCAGGTCAGCAGTTTTATGGCTATTGCATAACTCACTGAGGTATGATAAAGATATCGAGGAGTGTTACCGAAGGCATGACTGGAAGCACCCGCAGAAACGAGCGTGGTTATGTTTTAGCAAGGTGACTTTTCCAACTGTGACAATTAAGGAAGTCCAATACATTACAAACAGGCCTCTTTTTGTTTTCCTATAAAGTGCTTTTGAGTCAGATTAAATAATATTTTTTTTTAACATCTTCTTCAAATGATACACAATCAAGGTTGACATTTGTTTGAAGGCCACTCCAAACCGGGCAGGTCCGTGGTTTCCAGTGCACCAGGCAGCTCTCGCCTCGGCGCAAGGCTCAGCCCCACACTGCACACCGGGGCTCCGCGCCGAGCAGGAGGTGCTGCTCTGGCCAGGGAGAATTCCAAAGCTGTGGCACCCAAACGAGCATCCCAGCCCTGCAGTTCAGGGCTGCTCTGCCCTCACAGGAGCATCCCTGCAGCAGGCTATTCCAGTGGCAAAGGAGCAGTTTAAGGCACCCCTGCTCCACACTCTATATTGTTACAAAAAAGCTCCCAGGGTTTTAAGCCTTCCACCACCTCGCTGATCCCTTGCTGTCTTAATGATATTTAGAGCAGCAGCTGGAGATCAGGCCAGACAGTAACTTTCCAGAACCAGAGATGCACAAGAAAAGCTTACAGGTGCCTTTGCACAGTATATCACACTCATATCATATATACACGGGAACAGAAATAGAGCACAGGTGTGAATGCACACAGGTTTCTGTATAGCTGTGGGGGGGGCAGGTAGAGACACGCACACACATCTATACAAGCTTGTACATGCTTGGGAGTTAATGCAATTTAGGGCACATTTCCCCCTGTCATCTTGCTTTTGGCAGAAAACACGCGACTGGTAAACCAGTAGGTGCACAGTGCAGTATTACCGTTAAATACCAGAACAATTTAAGTTCAATGGAAATGTACTGCTTAAATGCCAGGTTCAAATCCATATGCAAAGAACTCAGTCAGAACCAAGACTCATAATGCACAGCGCTCGCACAGTGTAATAAAACGGACAAAGGTGGCTACTTAGCAGAAAGTGCCTTTTAAATTAAAGGACTCAAGCTGCCCTAATGTAAGCCCTTCCTGAACAGGTGTTATTCTGAATATATTGTCAATAATCCTCTTTAAGTGCAGTTTTAAGACATGAAGCATTAGCACCTTGGTTTGAAGCAAGTTAAATCTGTTGTTATGGGATATCCACAAAACGGTTCACAAAGAGAAAGAGTTTATGGTCGTACCGAGCTCCAAGGACCAGCGCTCCAGGCAGCATCTCTAGGACAGTCCTGCACATTGCACTGCTCTCTGTCCGGTGGCTTGTCAAGGATTTCACAGCTCAGATCCGTAAACCTTTCTCCATTAGGGCGCTGGCACACCACCAGCCGTGTTCTTGTCCCTGCCCCACATGGCTTCGTGCACTGGAATTCAGCAGAGGACAGAGCAATCACCGTCTGGGCAGCTGCTAACGGTTGCTCAAAGCACTAGCACCTCCTGAGACCCAATGGTTGGTTCTGTTCCCAAGCCACCCACTCCAGCCAAATCCCCCCACAAAGGCTGCAGGAGCCTCAGATGGAGCATCAGCTGCTTCAGCTTCTCTTCCCAAAGCTTTTCATGCTGCTCCACAACCATACTGCCAGACCCAACATGACACTGGAGGTTAATGTCTCTAATTGCTCATCTCAGATGAATTTTCAGAAAGGAGCAGTGTATTAAAATAACAAGGCCTTCAGTCAAACTAGACTTCTCTTAAAAAGAAAAAAAATAAATCTCCAGTTTTGTAGAATTTGCTTTTGCCTGGGAAGAAAATTTCCCTGTGACAAATAGAAAGGAAAACACCACCAAGCAGGTGCTAGGGTTCATTCATTTATCAGAGGCTGCCTTTCACGTTCCAATCTTTCTAATAAATGTCACCAAGATCTCTCCCTCTTCTCCATTTTTCAGCCACCCGCTAACAAAAGCCTGGCCCTGTGCAGGGAGCCCGGGATGAATGGTGCACTCACCTCTCCCCAGTTGCCGTAAGCCCACTGAGGACAGGGGCCAGATTCGCACGATCTCTGCTCCATGGGTTTGCTTTTCTCATCGCAGTTATTTGCGGTGTATCCGTTTTCATCCTGGCACACCACAACCCGCCGCTGGAACCCCCCCGCACATGTGCTAGAGCACTGAAAGACACAATGGCCCATGGCTTCGTTGAGTCCGGGAATAATTTTGCATTCCCAGCTTCTTCCCAGTGCTTTGCACCGTGGGAATGCACTGCTAGAAACTTAATACAGCTAACAGGTATTATTAACTTCAAAACCCAGCTATTACGAATAGCAGTGCAATGATTTAGGTGCTGACTAAGCAAAGAAAATAAACACGAGACTAGATTTAAGCAGGTGAGTAATCCCCACTGGCTTTAATGCAGTGCTTGACATCCTATTTGTGCTTAATTCCCTTTAGGGACTTCCCTGATAGAGAGCTGCAAACTGGTTGGGGTGGGAGGAGCTGGCATTAAGGCTCTGCTGTGCTTTGGCAACAGCTCTTTGCAGCTGTAAATATCCCGGGAGACGGCCAAGAAGCAAAGGCTGGCCTCTGCCTCATGGAAAACATCAGTGTTCTGCCTGGAGAACCTTGGAGATACGAGGTGCGAGAGGCTAAGCAGCGATGCCTGCATCCTGCTGCAAGTGTGAGCAGAGAGCAGGCAGCAGGGAGAAGGGTCCCTCTTTTCCTTGTATTTTTTATACTTTAATAAAAGGCTGGATTAGCCTGGAAAAAAAAAAACAAAGAAAAACAACCAAACCCAACCAAACAAACCCCATCAATAAGAAAATCAGGGCACTTACAGCACCCCAGGGACCAATCCTCCACTGATTGCCTCCTGGTACGTGTGCGCGGTTTCGGTTCGGGCTGCCTCCGGGGTGCAGTTTCAGGCGATGATCCGGATAGAGGAAAGGGTGGATGGCCCTGCCGTAGTCATGGCTGTTTGAATGACAAGGAGACATGGAGCAGTCTTGCTCGGTGGCAGGGAGGTCATCTGGGTCACACTCACTCCTATCCACCAGCTGGTCACTGTAATTGATGCAGATCACTTGTCGCGTTGCCTTACCTTGACCACAAGTCACCGAGCACTGCGTTACAGTGGGAAAAGGAGACACAGTCACATGTCTGCTTTGAGAACCAGACACACAGCTATTGCTAATAACGAACAGCAGAAAATCTGAATCTTCCCCACTTATAAAAGGGCAAGCGTGACAGATTTCCTAAACATGTTTCCAGTAATGAGGTCTACAAGGCTCTCCTGCAAGAGACAACGTGATGCTTACAGAGCTCCACTCCAAGGCTTTCCACTGCCCGCACGGTGTCACGGTGCACATTTCGGTGGCTGATGGCTTCGGGAGGTGGAAACAAGCTGACTCCTCAGCCACTGAGCCCTGGTCATCCCGACAGCTGACATATCTCATCCGGGTACCCTTCCCACAGGTTGCAGAGCACTAGGGAAGAACAACAAGCACTCCACTAGAAAGTTTCCTGATATATATTACAAGGGCTTTGGAACAAAAAGTTGAACAAATGCACTTAAAAATATCACATTATTTATTGTAAAGTAATCCTGAAAGTATGACACATGCTTACCGGTGTCCAGGATCCAAACCTCCACTGCGTCCTGTGAATGCCCGGTATGGATCTCTTGGCTTCAGGACTATTTGGATGGGGAGGACATACTGCTACTTCACAGTCCTATACATGAAATAGGAGGGAAAAGAGGGAAATCAGGAGTTTGCAGATGTGTCAGTTAAACCACCTCCTCTTCGATGTAATGATGAGCAGCACACGTCTTGAAAGTCTATGACCTGCATGCTTGTGTGCTGGCAGGCTTTCTCCTTGCATCCTCTTGGTGAATCAGCAAAACTCGGTATCGGTACCCTGAGGGCTTCCTATGCAGAACCCTCAGGAGACTCTACAACAGGGACCCCCATAACCATGTGCCACCTTCATGCATTAAAACCAGATGTTTTTGAGACAAAAGATGAAAGTTCATTAAGAGAGTTCTGGTATGAACACACATCTGCAAGGCAGCAACTTTATCTCTCTTCAAAGCTCCCTTCCTTCAGCGTGAGACCTGCAGCCCACTTAAAGGTTACGCTGCTGAGCTGATTGCAGCTCTTTGATTCCCTCAGCCCACCAGACCACCTATATTCGCGTCCTGATCTTCACCACATAACAAGCATGCAAGGTTTTGGTGACAGGCATGTCATTCCGCTCAGCCTTGGTATGGTGCCTAACAGGGGGGTTCTGGTCCTGTCTGGACTTCCTGGGAGGTCTGGCAACAGAAATGATGAATAGCCATGACTTTACTTCATGAACCTACAAGTAGTCATTGCCAAAAAGGAAATTAATACCGATCGTCACTGCAAGGGAGAGAGGGGCTCTTGACAAATGGCATGAATGATTTCCGCATTGCGATGATTTTACTTACGCTGGAAATGTGCATGCCAAACGATGGCTGATGATAAGCGGGTTTGTTACCCCTTGACTATAGCGCAGTTGGTCTCCATACATGGGAAAAACAGCCCTTTCCTAACTGTTGTGGCCTTAGTTAAACTCTGTGAAGTCATGCAGGACAGAAGCTGGGCAGGGCACCAGCACTATGACTCTCCTGGATGACAGATAGGTGGTAATGTTCTGTTTTATTCAACTCCTTCAGACACCCTGGACACATCCTCTGCCTGAAATGGGAATTTACACATTTGCTTCTAAGTACCAGCCAACACAGCATGGAAATCCTATTCAGAAAATTTGCAGAGGGTGTGCAGCATTTCTTCATTTATCCAGCCAAGGGGATGTGCCTGGAATTGTAGCTGGCATGTGTCCTGCAGTATCCCGTGCAGCAGACGAGACATGACAGCCCCTAGCCCTCATTGGTACCACACGGCAACAGTCCCGCAGCCAAGTGAGCCCAGATGCAGCCAGGCATCCCAGACCCCACGCAAGCCAAAGGAGGGGTCTGCTGTGTTGAGACCCCAGCCTCTGAGGTTAGTAAATACTGTCTCATCCTTCTGGTGTCTGGTTGTCTTCCAATATTCATCT
Organism: Falco naumanni; assembly: GCF_017639655.2. Taxonomy (NCBI): domain Eukaryota; kingdom Metazoa; phylum Chordata; class Aves; order Falconiformes; family Falconidae; genus Falco; species Falco naumanni. Next base: position 96,819,624 of record NC_054057.1, on the reverse strand, counting down.
ACTGCTGCTTCTTTAGCTCACGAGCAATTAGGGACCAGTTTTAGCTCTGAATCTGGCCAGCCCCTTGCACATCCCATACTGTGACCAGAGCTCCATGCATACAAGCCATAAGCAAAGGTAATTTGTAACCTGTGAAGTAGTCTGGATGCTCTCACAACAAGTTGTCCATTGCCTTTTTAGCAATCTGGTGCTTCAGAGTGTCAGGTTAACCACATGGAGAGGGTCTGGATGGGAGCTCTCTGAATACAGCTTCTCTTTCCCACTTCTACCAAAACAGTGGGGTGCTGTGCTGCACCTTCCCAAGGGCCACACAGCAGATACTGCTCTGCATGGGCTGGTGTTCGGGGCAAGCCTTTGCTGTGACAAGACATCCCCTGAAGCTGCAGCCTGGATGCCTCTGTACGCATGCTGGCAGAAAAAATGGAGACAGGGCAGCAGGATTTACCTGGGTATCTGTTGGCCTCGTTGCCGCATTGCACTCGTTATCATCCACCACTGACACGTAGGTGCCCACGACACACTTCACCGCTCTCATCTGGTACCCTTGGCCACAAGTCATGGTGCACTGGGAGAGGACAGATGGGAGAAAGAACTGCTGGGTCCGAGTAGCTGCTTTGGTTAGAAAGTATTAATCAGCCCAGCCTGCATTTAGGCACGTAGCATGAGCAGCAAAAATAAAACACAGTTTCCCTTCTGGTTTCTCTCCACTTCATGCATTTCAGCTTTAAATTAGGTCAAAGTTTTAACTCACTGTGCCCACCAGAGCCTCGCACGCTTCACTTGCTTCCTCAGGAATGAAGGTGCGAGCATTTAAATGACTTACTTCGCTGCACACAATAAATCATAGTCTGGTATAACCTGCATCATATCCTTCTTTAAAACTGGTTGCTCAGCCCCACAGTAAGTAGCACAAGTGACTAATGAATAATTTTGCTGATGGGAAATTAAGTCTGACTGGGACAACTGGTCTAGGTTTGTTGTTGTTTTTTTTTAAGTCAAGAGCTAACAGCTTTGTGGAAAAGGAGATGCCAGAACACTCTGGGAGAAATGAGCAACTTGCATTTTAACAGGAAAAAACCCTCATCAACCCAGAAACTGGAAAATATTAAAAGCAACAAAAGCTATTCAATGGGAGCAGCTTTTCTGTGAAAATCAGGCCACGTATTTACGTGCCTAAATATGGATTTAGGAGCGTAACCTTGGAAACCCTTTTTTGAAAAATCACAGCCGATTTAGTATGACAGAGATTAAATTTAGCACAAAGGGCAGGTACTGTTATTGCTGGCCCGTCCACTGAACCCGAGCGAACAGAGGGCTGCTTTGGTGTGCAAATCAATTAACACAGTTACGCTGCTGAACATGGATGAAAGGGTGGCACCCAGCCTCGGCCAGCAGCACCCAGGTGTCACGGACCAGGAGCCCCGCAGCGGCTCTGCAGTACCTGCCCCCACGGCCCCACTTGCCACGAAGCGCACTCCTGCTGCTGGCACGTCTGCACTGACTCCGGCTTCGTCTCGGGATCACAAAACCTGTCGTTTAAGCGATCTTCTCCAAACTGGCACCAGGTCTGGCGGTGTTTGTGCCCTTTGCCACAGGTGACCAAGCACTGGGAGGAGTAAAGCACAAGCTCAGGAGGTGCCGAGGATGCGCTGCTGGCTCAGCATCTGCCCCAGCACTGAAAAATAAACCTGGAGACCTGTTACAACTTAAAAACTGGTGCCGAGAGGCAGCTCTTTAGCTAATGACCACATGTGCTGCAACACATGTGAGCATCTTGCAACAAGGCAGGGTTGCTCTCAGGACCTGGTCCACAGCACAGGCAGGCTGGGACCCTTCAGCATGGGCAAAGCAAGACCACGAAGGCTCTTGACTTCCAGCAGCTGTGAGACAAAGGGCGAAGTCACAGCACTGCCCTACGGGGCTTTAGCTGTGCACAACGGGGTGCCAAAGGCTTGCAAAAAGCCTGCTCAGCCCCGAGTGTGCATGTTAAGGGCCTCAGCTCCCATGAGCTGCCAGCGCCTCTTCCACCGCCCGAGCGTGGCTTGGGCTGGCAGCAGCTAGACCCAAAAGACAGATATTTTGCAGAGAACAATCACTGTTCCCACTTGCTTAATTGCTTTCACTATTTCCTAAAAGAATGTGATTCACAGAAATGAGAGATATTTGGCCACAAAGGTGACACGCAGCCTTTGAAGGCTGTTCTCCAGCATCCCTGGTCCTGCTGCAGGGAAAAGCCGATCAAGATATGGTTTTGTCGCATTGCAAAGGACACCAGCAGCTGTGGGAGAGGTATCAGTAATAAGCAGCAGGGAGACAGCTGAGCAAGACAGTAGGGTGAAATCCTGCCCTCCAGCGACAGCCAGAGCTGCCAGGGCTCCTGAGGACAATCTCAAGGGAAAATGAGGGCAGAAGATATTTTTCTTCCCAAAGGAGCAGATGAACCCTGGAAAAACTGGGGACAAATTACTCCAGGATTGGACAGGACTTAACCCCCTGTGGCTTTGCAGGGAGGGAAACAGCCACCTCTCACCAGCAGGGACAAGACCAGTGACTTTTCTGGCTGTCCCAAGCCTCCCTCTGCACAGGCTCAGGGAGATGTTCTGCAGGAGGCATGGTGCCACCAGAGAGAACACAATGGATGAGCAGAGACAGATATATCTTTGCAGGTACCAGCCCCTCAGGGTGGTCAAGCAGCAGGGTGAGCCCACCCTGGTGACCAGCACCTACCTCGGACCAGTCACCAGTTTTCCACTGGGGGCACAAGAAGTCGCTGCATCGCTGCACTGTCAGCTTCTCCTGCTGACTGCACTTGCTGTCGTCCAGGACATCGTTGTAGGTGTTCACACACATAGCTCGCCGCCGCCGCGTGCCCCCGCCGCAGCTCTTGGAGCACTGGATGGAGAGACACCGAGTAAATAGTTTGCTGCCACCCTATTATGATCCAAGAGACCATTTATTGCCTTCTCCCTCTTTGCAGTCCGGACTGTGAAGAGACTGCAGAAAACCTCCAGAAGAACAATTTGTACTTTAAGTAACAGGCTGTTACTTTATATATTTCTTTAAAAAGCCAATCTTGCTAAGCTTAATAAAATCTCATGGCAATGAGTTTCACAAATTCATTTCGGGTTATAACCTCACTATTACTTTTACAAGCGTTGCCTTTCAGTTCTCCAAAAGGCTGTTGCTCACTCTTTTTAGGAGAGATTAATTCCCTCTCACCAGCCCCTCTTCACTGTGCCCTCCCTAGATAGCCCGAGGTTTATCGTTCTCTTGGTGCCAAGCCTGCATTCAGAGATTTTCTCGTTCATGGAAAAACTAAAAAATGTAAACGAAACAAATTTCAGAGTCCTCTGCTGACGGTAACATGTTCTCCCCAACTCCTGGGCAGTGGTGCCAGCTTTGATGGGAGAAGACAGCCAGCAGGGCTTAACATAATTAAGATAGACCTTGGGATGCTTAAAAGCATAAATTAATTGCAGTGGAAAATAAGGAGTACCCGGCTGATTTGGACTAGTGTCCCCCAGAAAAAGCAATGGAAGCAGAATCACTGCAGCCAGCTTTTAGAGACACAATGTTTGCAAACTGAACAGCCTGACGTACCCCTGTGCAAGAAGGAGACAGTGTTTGCTGTACCACCGAGCATCCCTTACCTCGGTCCAGGCTGAGTACCGCCACCCTCCCATGTTACAGTCCCCAGTGCACTTCTCCCTCGTGCTCGGCTTGGGCTGGCTGCTGCAGAAGCGGTCGTCGACCTTCTCCATCTTCCCCTCCAGCCTGCTGTACTTGGAGCAGAAGATCTCCAGGGTGCGGTACCCCAGCCCGCACTGGGCCGTGCACTCGCTCTTCCTTGCGACGTGCCACCTGAGCCGGGGAGAGCAAACATGAGCTGCAGGGCGCTGGGACTCTGCCGGTAACGTGCTCGAGGGTGTTTGACATAAATGAGGAGTATACAGTCTTGAACTGGAAGTTTTGGCTCTTTGTAATACTTCCCAATGTTTTGTGGCTTCCAAAAATCTGAGGCGACTCATGTTGGCATGGCTCCTTGCAGGGAAGGAACTGTCAACCAGGTCCCTCTTACAGGCAGCAAAGCCACACTGCGACCCTGTGGCACCACGCAGGGCGGCACGGGGAGTCCGTGGCCAAGCAAGGGAGCAGTGCTTTGAAGGTTTTGTACCCCACGTTCCCCTGCAGGGGTGTCACCTCAGCCTCTAAAAACTAACAGCTGAAAAATACAGCATCGGAAAATGATCTGCCCAGGCTTGACAGGCGCTCCACATGGCAGGACACCTGCAAAACAGTTTCAGCTCCCCGAAGTGAATGACTCACTCCAAGACACAGGAGCCCCAGAGGTGTCAGCAGGGGTTGGAGGTGTTCCCTCTCAACAGACAGATTCCCATTCTGCTGCCTTCTTCCCGGGATGAGCAGCTGGGACTGGTGGCTCTCAAGCATCCACCTGGGGATGCGCCCCTGCTGCACATCAGCCCCGACCCCAGCTGTGGAAAGAGATGCTGGAGTCAACAGGAGCTGATTGCCCCCTCATCCCACTGGGGTGGCGCCATGGGAAGGAGGCAGTGACATCCCTTGCGGGTCCTGGAGACCCCCGGGCGGCTGCAAGCGCCTGCGCAGGGAGCACAGAGCCCGGGCAGAGGGAAGCAGAGCAGCTAGGAGAAGGATAAGATCAAGGGGATTTGGAGTTAATAGCTCCTGAATGGAGGGAGCCCTCACATCCCTGCCTGCTTTTCAAACTCCTGCATTTACCCTTCTCAAGTTTCCAACCTGTTGCAATGGCAACAGCTGTTACCGCGACAACCCGATCTACAGCCCCTATACAGCCCCTGTACCGCCCCGGGTTTAACACAGCCAGAGAAACCCCTCGGGAAAGGCGGCATCTGAATTGTTTCAGCAGCAGCCGTTTAATGCCACCATATTTAAGCTCCAGAAAGGAAAACAGCTTGTTTTTTTAAAGGAAAACGGGTTGTGGTGATTCAGGCCATGCTCCATCAACCCCAGCTCGCCAGGAGTTGTCTGGGGACAGCCCCAAACCTGCTCCGCACTTTAAGCCTATTCTTTGCTTTAAGCAAATGATGATAAATCCAAGTGTTAGTTAGTCTTTTGCTTTAGGCATGTTTTTTTTCCTCTTTGCAGTCTGTTTGTAGGATGGTGCTGAGCGATCCAGGCAGATGCAAATTTCAGTGCTGTATTGCACAGGGAGATTTTTCAGCATTAGGTGAATTTGGTTTTTATAGTTAACACTAATTTAATTCAAGAAGAGAAATGTGAAAATGTAGGAAAGTGCCTCTGAATACACAGCTGATGGATGTCAATCCTTCTTGGTTGACAAAGAAGCAACGGCTAATCCTTTTCTTTTTTAAAATCTAATACAGGCTGATGAGAAAAGGAATTATGGTGAAAGCTGAAAGGAAAGAGGAGTAAGATAGGATGTAACGTATACACATGGCTGAGTAGAGTGCACCTTAATTCACATTCTGTGTTACAAAGCTCAGTGACAGGGTCAGGCTGGGGAATTCGATCACATCGCTGGTCCGACACCGTGAGCTGATCTGACTCTCTCGTACACACGGGTTTTCTTTTTCGTTCTCCTACACAGAAAAAAAACCGGCACATTGTTTGAGTCACACAGGAAAGCCATCAAGTCAGATATTTCTCTTACTCCTTTCATAGTAGCATTTAAGAGGCATTTAATTAAGCTTTTAAATCTCTTTCAGAAACAGGGAGGAGGTTAAGACTAAGAGGAGCAGAAGGGGTTTAACGCAGAGGTGATGGATGCAGGCAGAGCTGCAGTGCACCTGCAAGGATGGGCTCTGTGTGTCTGGCACAGCCAGCACTGGCAGGTGGCAACGACCGGGTGCCAGACCCCAGACCAGACAGCGATGCCTTTTGGGGCCTTACGAAATGCCACGTAACCTTTCCTGCACTTGGGCTCCCTTCACCTGCAAACCCGGTTGCAAGGCTTACCTGGCTCAGAGGGGCTGCCTGCTCTGGCACCGAGAAGCAGCAGAGCAGTGCTAGGTTACCTGCTTGTGTGATGCTATCTACTACTATAGCCCAGGGAAACAACCACACCCACAACGTGAGAATCTCACAGAAATCAGACACAGAGGGATTTGACAGCAGTGCCCAGATCCCAGGTGAACCCAAAACTAAGCCTTCCCAAGCACCCACCTTGGCAGAGCTTACTGCAGGGCTGCCACGGGCCATATGGATTCCAGTAAAACTGCTGAGGTTTGTCCTCAATGGGGATATTAAACGTGTAACGAACGTCAGGATTGTACAAATTGCCGACTGATAAAACCTGGCAGGAAAAAAGATGAAGCGGAGTAAACCAACACACTTTGCTGCCCACTCTTATCAGACCAATAATGCTGGGCAGACATTTCCACACGCACAACATATACTTCACCTGAAGTGTTATTTCTTGCTCAATCCGATCTGTAGAATTAATCCTTTCAATAGTATTATCCGATCCACTGTATTCGATCACAGCATTCCCAACTTTGATTTCCCTTTTAAACATACTGACGACAAAGTCTCCATTTAATATAAAGTCTCCTTGACTGTTAGATAAGGCTGCATAAGTGCAAAAAACAAGAACTAAAGAGGCAGAATTAACTCATACGTACATAATAACGTGGGTCATGCGCTCTCAGTGCTCCTTTTCACTGGGGTGGGAGGAAAAGCCCACTGGAACTCTCAAGCAGAAAGGATGTAAAGAGAGCAGCAGAGCTCTTACAGATGTTGTGCCTTCTCCTTTTTCCTCTGGAGAGCCTCATTAAAATAAAGGCTGAGTGCCTGAAGTTGTTGCTAAATACTTCACCCATAACCCAAGGCAGACAGATACCCAAAAGGCACGCCGAGCCGGCTGCTGTACACGGCGCACACAGTCTGTAGCCCCTTGTGTACCACAGAACTAATACTGGCCAAACCTTTCTATTAGCTGTGCAGATAGGGTGGCTTCCCTGTGGCTTCCAGGTGTGTTCTTAGGGTAAATGTATGTACCCTAATTGCCCAAGCGTCATTTTCTAGTAAAGAATTACAGGGAGTTTGGTCAGTATCTCCCCCAATCTCTCCCTCTCCCTCCTCCTCCTGTACTTTTTATTATTCCAAATCTTAAGGTATGTGGAAAGCACTGAAGGCTTAGAGCCTAAATGCTTTATAAAAGGAACGGTTTCCTGAAAACAGCAGTCTGCTGCACAACTTCACACTAATGCGATTATGTAGCTAATTTCCTAAGTTAGTTTCCCCACCATTTCACCCATCACAGCTACATTACTACAAAGCCTCTGTACTGAAAAATCTAGACTTAACACCAAAACACCAAAGGGAAGGTTTTTACACTGAATGAGGAGAGATAATGAAGCAAAACACTGCCCGGTAGGAAACAGACATAGAGAAAAACTCACAAAGCAGACGCTATACTCAACCAAGTTCCACACTTTGGAGGCTTTAATGTCATTAGGCAGTAGTAAAAGTCATTAAAAGATTCCTTCCCGTTTACTGTATCTCCTACAACAGTAGGTACACGTCTTGGACTTGATGACAACATCAAATTCCTCCTAAATTGTTAAGCAACTACAATGTTCACAGTACTGAGGGCCCAAGATTTCACACTCAGTGAGCTGCAAAATAAGTGGACACATGCACACTTCTCATTTGCTTCTAGTCAGGCCTAATGTGAAGAGATGCTTTCCCAGCAATATTAAAGCAACATTAAAGAAGATTTGACTTTGTTGCTTCCGAAGAAGATTAAAGGCCCTCCAAGAAGAACTGAGAGGTTCTTTGGGGCTCCTTCTGGGGTGAACCAGTTTGAATAGGTACAACATGGGGAGGATTGTTTTTTCTAGAAAAGATAAATAACAAACTGTACCTCCCTCTCCCAGGATGGAAAACTATCACACCTCGGTAAGGTTTTCTTGGCAGCGATATGCATTCATGCTGCACCATCTCATGCCATTGATGTGAAGACGCAGAAACGTTGCAAGGCGGCTGTAGGCGAATGGCAGTATGGCCACAGTGACAGCCAGCCTCGCATCATCCCAGGCTGGGAGTGAGGATGGGGAGGACCTGCTCAGCTTTTTGCGTGAAGAAAGGGCCTAGCCACGTGGATGGCATTTCAGGGCGACAGCAAAGCCATCGGCGCCGTTTCCCTTTGGTGCATGATAGCCTGCTCTACTCATTTCTCAAGTGAGCTCCTTTACCTTCGATGAGCTAGCAGCCACCAGCCTAGCCCTATTTTTAACGTACCCAGCCACAGCGAGCACTTGGGCTAAGCCCCACGTTTTGCAAAAATGCTCAGCAATGCAGGGATTTTGTCAGACGACATGAGATGAAGCGCCCTGCTACGAGGTGTAAATATGGGGCCCCACACTGCCGGAGCGCAGCTGGCAGTGCCAAGTGCGGGGTGTGCAAAAGAGGAGGAACAGAGCTGGGAGAGCGGCCGCCTCCCTGGGACCGAGGGGTCTGCAGCCCGAGTCCCTGCTCCATCAGCCACCTGAACAGACTCCGAGGGACCCAAACAGGGCTTAACAGCAAAACCAGCTTTCCACTGGCAGCTGTAACATCAGCTGTAACATGCATTTATGTTATCTCTGCTACTGAGCCCAAAGAGAGCTCTTGATGGGGTCAATCACTGATCAGCATGGTGGAAAAGAGACACATGGCCATGCTAAAAGTTGTATGTGCGTGCGGCAGCCTGGGCTAATGCAGCACCACGAGCATTTTCATCTGCTGCTAGCGGCATACTCACAGATTAGAGAAAACTGGCTATGAACATGTAACAGCCAAAGGTCAAGCTATTGTTAGGTTTAAATCAAACCAATATCTTTGGTGCAAGGTATTTCTTTTCAGTTACTTATCGTTGTCGGGCGGGTACAAGAAGGGCTCAGTCTAAGTGAAATCAGAATTATTATTCTCAGAGGACTAGAAAATAATTTCTCTTTGGATTTATTCGCGCACACAACTTTCAGAGTATGGCATATTTACGCCCTAGCCAAGTCACGGTGACAGCAGAGATGTGTTAAGTTGCGAGGAGGAGACTCCAGCAGAACTCAGAAGACTGTTCGGTTCCCAGCTTTGTGCCTCAGCTCCCACCCACAGCCCAGGCTCGACAGACCCTCTCAGCCCCGGAGACACTCTCTAAGGAGATATTTCTTACAACCTGTGAACCTCCCAAACTTTGCATTAAGGATGGCGTGAACATAAAGCAGGAACAAGATAAGGCTGAATGTTTGGTAGACGTCAGAGATAAATTCCTGATAAGAAAACGTCTCCCTTAAATGAATTCTTCATTCTCCCTAGCAGAGAGCAGCCAGTAGATGTATCACCACAATAAAGCAGATTTCTGGACTGAAAGAAGGACTGCAACTCACCCAGGTAGTTGTCATCCTCTGGTTTCCCTGAGTAACTGTGCTGACGCACATCAATATTGGTTGCACCAGCTGGGATGCGGACCACAACATTATAGCCTAGAAAAGATTTAACAGAAAGTCAAGGCTATTATACAGGCATTTCATTTGCTTTTTATGGGGGGAAGGGAAATCAGCAAAATTACCTCACATTACACAAGCTGATACTTTTCATTTAGGGATAGCATAAATAGTTATAAAATGGAATATGCTATAGCTAGAAGGATTTTGCGTTTTATATCAGTGTTTTTGTAGATTAAGTGTGGTAATGGCTTTTATAGACCCACATTTTTTACTATAAAGTTTTTAGCAACAGATTCTTACCATAATGCACCGTGTTAAATGTGCCTGCAACAGTTTTGCATGAAGAATTATCCCCACCACAAACACCACATTTATCTCTTCTTGCTTTTGAATTCAGCACATGATCGCATCCAGCTTGCTTTGAGAGAAAAATTGAAAAACTAGATTGAGCAAATACAGACCAGAACAGCATTTACAAACCTCCCAATTAAGACACACAAAAGCTGTGTATGCAAGAGGCTGCCATGAGACAAATTGTTTTGCCTCCCCACATTTTCCCACTCATTTACAGTGTGGCCATCCCATACCATTTTCAAACAAAAATCTTTTTTACAAAGCAAGAATCACAACTGCCATTTGCACCAAGCCACGCTTTCGCTAGAGAAAATTTTTTGCATCAATTGTTCCCATAGAGAAATGTGTGAAAAATAATTGTGAATGGAAATGTCAAGTGCTCCAGGGTCTGACCGAGAAGAACCAGGGCAGACCACAGAAGGAAGGATCACTTGGATTCCGGCTCAGCGCCCCACAGCCCTCGGTAACGTAGGGCAGACGTACACGCACCCTACACTTGAGTGTGTCCAAAGAAGAGCAACGGAGCTGGTGAAGGGTCTGGAGCACAAGTCTTATAAGAAGCAGCCAAGGGAACAGGGGTGGTTCAGCCTGGAGAAAAGGAGGCTCAGGGGGGACCTGATCACTCTCCACAACTACCTGAAACGGGGGTGTAGTGAGGTGGGTGTTGGTCTCTTCTCCCAAGTAACAAGTGATAGGACAAAAGGGAACAGCCTCAAGTTTCACCAAGAGAGGTTTAGATTGGATATTGGGAAAAATGTCTTCACTGAAAAGGTGGTCAAGCACTGGCACAGGCTGCCCAGGGAGGTGGTGGGGTCACCATCCCTGGGGGTGTTTAAAAAAATGTGCAGATGTGGTGCTTTGGGACATGGGTTAGTGGTGGACTTGGCAGTGCTAAGCTAACAGTTGGACTCCATGATCTTAAAGATCTTTTCCAACCTGAATGATTCTGTGATTCCACGTGTGACTTTCCTGCAAATCTGGAGGTTGGCACAACAAGCCGGGGCTCACGGAGCCTGCAGATGCTGCTGGCAGCCCCTGAGCAAAGCGACCATGCCAACGACGGGGTGCAGCGACGTGCAGGAGCGCCAGCCTGCCACGCAGGACTGCAAATCACCCTTCACTGAGGAGGAGGGAAAATAATTACCCGGCAAAGGCCCTGCACACAGATGTCATTTGTGTCGGGGCCACAGGGCGTCCCGTCGATGACGCGATCCCGCAGCTGGTAATATGCTGTATTTCCCGCCACTCGGCAGAACAGCTTGCACCGATCCTTCATCAGGACTGGGGATGGGAAGGAGGAAAACCAGAAGCACGTTATCCGAATGCCATCACCCTGACGTGGCGATGCAGGAGGCAGGATCTGCATCCCCCCCGCCACTTACTGCCGCTGTATTTGGGAACCCAGCGCACGTTTGTGGGCAGCCCGTTGATGTTGAAGTGTTTTCCATCAAAGTCGGCACACTGCTCATCCCGAAAATCCTTCTTCAGCTTCGAGCACTGTTCAGTGTTGCAGGATTTAAACTTCATTCGACGACCCACGCAGTATTTCCCACCATTTTTAGGCCTGCAGGAACAAGATCAGGCTGGAAACAAGATGCAAATGCAATTCTGCTACCTGCTCAGCACAGTCAGGATTTGCAAGACCCATTTTGTGGGCTCTGTCTTTGTGCGTGTCTTTTAATTAATACCCCAGGCTGACAAGCAGGAGAGGTCATGCAAGTGTCTAAAAAAAAGACAATATATGTGATGCTAGAAAGGGATGAAAAAGGGAATACTTGCTCTCAAATGCAGCAATAGCGAGAGAAGCCAGCAAGGAAGGACATCATCTCCCTCCCCATCTGAAGATTTAGTTTCATACCGCAGGATCCCATTTGGGACCATCCACAACTCCATCAATCCTATTGATTTGGTAGCTGAGAGTGTGCATCTGATCTAGTGGGTTGCAAATAATTAAACTCACAGCAGAAAGGAGAAAGGGCTTCCCTGCAGAGGCTGAAAGGCCAGGCAGCACTCAGTCTTCAGGATTTCTAGCCCAAAATGGTAGAAATGGTAATGCTAGACACTTTTAAACAACTTTATCTCCGTGTATTCCAGAAAGCACTAAAGGCAGCCAGTAAATACCCCCATTTTATAGTAGGATGACTCCGGTATAAACTGGGGAAAGTGATATCATCTAAGCCACATAAAGGCCAAGTGGATAAGCCTAGGAGAAATTGTCATTTTGACTTTCCTGACTCCCAGGTTCAGGGCTCTAGTCATAGAACTACTTTTGTCCTTATATGTAGACAGAGCCTTTGGCAGGTCACAGCTCACTTTGGGGACTGAAAAAGCCCCTCGCCCCAGCCAAGCAGCATGGGCACAAGTGGCACGTGGACTGCATTGGGGGAGCCTAGCAGAAGGTGCTTTTTTGGTGAGGACTTATTTTCAGCTATGGTAATGCTACGAATAAATCTCCCTTGGGATACAAGCTATCCTATTTACTGTCCTTTCAAAGGACATTTCTTCTAGGAACTCAGGTAAAATTCCATATGCCCATCTATGTGCAGCGTTCCACATATATAATGAATTGCAATAATAAAATAAAGAAGGATGCACTGTGCTTTAAATGTTCCAAAAAAAACCACCCGCCAACCACTGCCTCTGCTGCTCTCTCCTGAAACTTCAGATGAAATTGGGAGGGCATGGTGGCTTCTACCAGCTACCACCATTAATACGCACAGTAAAAGCTGCAGCACTGCCCAAGAAGCTTTCCTTTCCCTGATGTTACAGAAGGAAAGGTATTGCAATCTGGATGAAATGTTGCCAGGGTCAACTTGGGCAAAGTTATAATTTTTCCTTTTTGGATAATTACACCAGCTAAGACCTGCACTCAAGGGAGATGCAGTTAACATGCATCTTGGCCATCAGCATGGGAAAGCCTCCACCGGCCGAGGTTCGCCCCAGCCTCTCCCCTTAACAGATGGCTTCAGAGGAGCCAGTGGAGGGCAAGAGCATCCCAAGCAGCCAGAGTTACTGTGTCCTGACTGTGTTGTGGGCCCTTGAAGCTCAGGACAACATTTTTGCTCAGCTCCAGCCTCTGCTGAAAAATAACTGCTAAACCTAAGTCTTTCCCAGCCCCTGAGCAAAAACAAGGGTCTGTGCTAGCAAGAAGTGCAGACCAGAAAAGGGACTTGCTGGGTGCTGAAGTCCTGGTGCCCACACCTCCTGCCTTTCAGGGCTTTTCTTTGGGATCGGCTCTGCCTCACGCTGGGACCAGATGCCCATCGGTGCCCCAGGGATGCTGGCAAAGCACATATTCCCTTTGAGCCTCCTTGGGAAGGAAGCTGGTTTGCACACTGGGAAACCCTCCAAAATGTGAACTAACGGTGATAAATGGGAACTACCCCTGCCCTTAGCACTGAGATGCCCACCGCAAGCTCTCCTCATTCCATGCAGCCAGCATCTCCTAACATAACAGAGACAGAAACTCCCTGCACACGTACGAGGGTCTCTATACACGGTGAGTCAATTTTTTAGCATCTCTGCCCATCAACCACCTAGGAAGCCCAGCAGTGCTTTTTCTGCCATAAATAATAATTCTTCATTCTTATGTTTGAAAACTATTTGTGACTGAAGCATCAGAGGTCTTGTAAAATAAATGGGGAGACAGGGGCAAAGAGCAGCTTGCACTTGCCAAAAAATTATCTGCCAAATGGGGAAGGGCAGGCAGGCTTCACACCCCAGACTCCTCCAGCAGCCGCAGGTGAGATGCAGAGCACCACCAGCTACGCAAATGGGATTTTTCCTGCCAGCATCCTTTCCTCACTGAGAAACATACTGCTGCCATGGTGCAGACCCCTCAAGTCCTATCCTAAATGCCAATGGGTATGATTTGTCTTTAGGCACAGCCCGGAGCAACAGCTGGTAACATCAGCTCACATACCATCTGAAAACTAAACGTGTCGCTTGCAAAGGTTTCCGATGCTTGCAATTAAGCAAATACCAGTGATAAAAAGCCCAAACAACCGCATGATGCCCTGTGCAGATTCCTGTTTACAGACTGATTTTATACCAGTTCCTAGTGGAGCAAGTCTATAGCCAGTTTCTACTGATTTAGTCTATTCTCTGCCTCGGTATGACAAACAACTTGAATTAATTTAGCTGATTACACTCGGGACCACTCCAGAGCTAACCCGGCACAGCAGCCCCTGCGGATGCATCCCAGACTCCTCCTGCCTTGCAGAGATGTGGTGACTGCTGGGGTACCACCACTGGAGCCCACCCTGCAGACTGTGCCCATGCAGGCACATTATCTACCTCCAGCTACAAAGGGATGGTGCTACCATCGAACTACGCAGCACATGGGGAAACTTCTGAGGTGTGGCAGCAGCACACTGCAGCCCTTGGTGAGTCCGAATCGTTCATGGGGGAGTTAACAGGATTCATCATTCTCACTTTGACAGCATTTATACCACAGCAGGACTGCTGCAGTTTGACAAAGGCTCTATGTTACGCAAACCTCTAACAGGGCATTTCTTTAAAAAAAATTCCAATTACAACATTTTTATGGTAACCACATTGCTTCCAATGTAAATGAATTTAATTTAAATGAGACTTTTAAATATTAAGTTAGTTAAGAAACAACACACTGGACCCTTTTTTTTTTTTTTTTAAAGGGTGTGTCTAACAAAATCCAAACTGCCTAAGCTACTGTATAGCTTTCTTTTCTTTAGACATGACCCCTGAGGTTGAGATAACACTGAACACACCACAAAATGAAGGATGCTAAAACTTGCCATCACATTGCAGACTGTCAGCTTCGTAACTCTGGCAGTAAATCTCCCTGCAGCCAGTGTTTGGGGCTGAAACACACTCACACTTTTGACATTTCAAAACAGCCCCAAACCACCCTGACAGTTTTACGGTGTTTTTAAACCAGTATTGCTTTTCACAGAGTCTGAGTAAACAGAAAGAGCTGACCCTGAAAAATAAGCCAGCCTCATATAACGTCGATTTTCAGTGTCAGAGAGAAATATGAAATACTTCCCACTACGTTACATTTTTAAGGATAATCATCAACAACGTAGCACAGAGGTGAGAGGGAAAGCAGTGCACACATAGAAACCTCCTTATTCTGCCTCAGTTTCCCTTCTCTCCAGATCATCTATTTGATCAACAGCCAGTGTGGACCCACTTCCAACCCAGCATCATTCCCCTTACAAGCTCCTGCACGCAGCCCAGCTTTGCTGCATCCCTCCCAGCACAAGCAGACAGGCCTGGGGGACAGTGGGGTCTTCTCCCCACTCCCACCCCAACAGGTCTTAAATACGCAATGCGCAAGGCAGCATCTGCAATGAACAATTCCACTTGCAGACCCTGAGGCAGCACCCAGCTCCGGGCAGCCCAGCAGCAGAAGGTACGGGCACCTCGCCAGGCAGCACTGCTCTGGGGGTGCCTTGCACGTGCT
This sequence comes from Falco naumanni, assembly GCF_017639655.2. Taxonomy (NCBI): domain Eukaryota; kingdom Metazoa; phylum Chordata; class Aves; order Falconiformes; family Falconidae; genus Falco; species Falco naumanni. Next base: position 96,804,378 of record NC_054057.1, on the reverse strand, counting down.
CAGCCCCAGGGGCAGCAGCTCTGCCTAGGGGCACTCAGACCGGCACAGTGAAAGACCCCTGGGGAATTAACTGTGGGAGACGTGTTCATCTGCTTATCTGCTTATACGCCCGTGCTCACACGGTGACTGCAGATAAAAATAAATCTGTGAAGCTCTAGCATGCACAGATCAGTCTGAGATGTCCTTTGCAGCATCCGGGGGAGCCCTGGGACTAGGAATTGCCGTGTGTGCTGCCGGTGGCCTGCACAGTTACCCATAAATGTGTTTACATGTCAGGCTCAGGCAGCTTTCAGCACAGGTGGATACTTTTGTGATGGACTAAGATGCAGACGTGATCCAAGTCGCATCCAGAGGTAACACTCCCCCCATCCTGAAAACAGGGCTCCTGGTATTGACATCTTACAAAATATGCCTTTTCCCCCTAATTCTGCAGCTATGCCTTGCCTTGAAAACCAGGGCTTGCACCACAGGCCCTCAAATGTGATACACCACAGCCGTGGCCGTGTCTTTGTGGGCTTTGTCTGTACCAACCAGCCTCAAATTCCCAAGTGGGCAATCTTGGTGGGAAGGGTCTGGTCTGGTTAGCTGATACATTCCTTCAGCGTATGTCAAAACACAGTCTGCTGTCATTTCAGAGGCTTACAGCTCTTTCTACGGCCCTGCAGGATGCTCGTCTGGGTGGGTGTCGGAGCACATTACAGAGGCAGGAGCTGCAGCCTTATTTTCTGTACCATGACGGGGGTGGGGGTCATTTTCAATGCCAGATTTAACATGATATTTTACTGGTATGCAAGATCCCACCCCAGATCCTCAGGGACAGAAAAAGCTTTAAAAAGCTAACCCAACTTTGAATACAAAAAACCTTATTGAAAACTATTTCAGACCTTACTCAAGGTACCTGGGTCGGTTTTGCTGCCTTCTACAACAGAGGAGAAACTGTGTATTTTGAAGTACTTTGAAAAGCGGGAGAGGCAGGAGAGTACCCAGCAAATCTCATCCACTTGGATCATCTCAGCAGCCCCACTAATGGGGACGCAGACGGTGGGAGCTCATGCTACAATGTCAAATTACAGGGACAACACACAGAGTCAGTGTAAAGCTCTGTGGATGGTGCTAGGACAGACGACTCCTCGCAGAGACACTGCGATGAATTGGAGAAGACGCCAGTGCCAGCTCCACAGCTCTCAAAAGGGGCCTGGAAAATACCCGCTATTAATGCTAAGCACAGGGGATTTCACAGGCAGCTTGGTGCCGAGCGTATTTAGGTGCTTTTGCAAATCCCAGCCAAAGATACAGTCCTATGAAACGCCAAGATACAAACACAAGGTATAAGAGAAGATGGAATTTAAAATCCCTTGGCTAACCTTTAGGATAAAGGAGATTTTTCTATCACAAAAGGCTATCAGTCCAAACAGATGCCCCTCCATAAGATGGGAATACATCTCAATGACAGCATGCAAAGGTTCAGCAGCAGAGCTATTTTTGCATGTGGAAAGATATTTTATTTTTGTGTCTCCATGGCTACTGGAAGACCATATGGCATGTGCTGACTCAGCACAAGGAGAGGAGAACTCCTTTGTGCTTGTGTGTCGTTTTAATTAACTTGCTGGTGAACTACTCCCTTAGCTTTAAGCCTTCTCTTTCAACGCTTGTCCCAGCACCTGAGCCAGCTTCTCCCATCACCTCACCACCGGTGCCCGCAGCTACAAGCTCTCCCTTCTCTCATTAGCAGTGGTGAAACTGTCACTGGCACATCACTAATGGCAATTCCCTTGGCAATAAGCCATCCAACACCAATGATGAGAAAGTGGAAGGAGCCTGCTCAATCTTTTTAAGACCCTTCAAGACCAACCAGCTCCACAGAGCTCTCTCTCCATGTCTCAGTCCCAAATGACAGCCCAGAAAGCATCCTGCCCACTGCTCCTTGCTTGCATGGGCTGAAAGGAAGCAGTTAAACAGAAACCAGCACAGTTTGTGATTTATGCAAACAGGCTGTTTTCATACCAGTTGCTCAACCTATTACTAATATTTTGCTGGCCACACATTTATCTCCTTGAAGTCCATGACAAAATTCCCTGCCAATTCAAAGGGTGCAGCATTTCGCATTCCAGGCTGACAGCAAACATTTTTGAGTGCCACTTTTTAATGGGGCACAGATTTCTGCTGAGGTTTGGCTAGTCTGCACCAGCTGACATGTAACTGTAGAAAGGATCAGCTGCAAAAGCAGCCAAAAGCCGCAAAACCAGCCAAAGCAGGAGTAAAATGGTAGAAAACTTGTATAAAGGATCTAGCCTGTAGGAACAGCTGCAAAAGCAGCCAAAGCAGGCGTAAAAACAGGGTTCCTTCCCTTCTCCCTCCTTTCTGATCCACAACTTTGGTGCAAAAAGACCACCTTTGGAAATGGACCCCAGCTGTGCCTCCCCAGGAAAACAGAAGGCGATAAATACACACAGATATTAGCTTTTTCCTTCTCTCTCTGCTGAACGGATCCCTTTTTAGTGCACTTTTCCCACAAACCAAACCTGCGACTGGCTCCTCCTCGGTTCCCACGCTGCCTCATCCGTGCCAGGCAAAGCCACCCCTCTCCAGGGCAAAGCCGCCAGTCCCTGGGGCACGCATGGGCTGCGGACAGCCAAAGGGGATTTCAGCCCATCTGGGCAACCCAGCTGCTTCCCCCCGTTTCACCCACCCACACTTCCCCTCCGTGCACTTACTCAGGCCTGTTGCACTCTCGTATCGCCGTCTTTATGCCACCGCCACAGGTTCTTGAGCAGGTCCCGAAAGGGCTCCACGTCCCCCAGGCTCCGTCTATCACTGGCGCCTCTCGCTCTTTGGGCACGCACATCCCAAACCGGCAGTGCTGCGTGCGAAGGAGAGGTGGGAAAGATGGGTTTGCGTTGTTTTTGCATTACGAGACGACCAACAGCGACCAGCCTGGACGACAGGACTCAGGCATACTTATTTCTCAACCACACGCAAAATGCAGCAGACTTTGCAATCAAATAAAATTGAGCTTCTTTACTTTTTGTCTGTCACCCCCGTATTTTTCTTTCTCTGCACCCTTAAATGGAGAAGTAAAGGCAAGGTGCTGAGTCCACAAGAGCAATTTATGGGAAGAAGACTTAGGACAACAGCTTTCTGCTGAATATTCCCTGTTTCTTGGTGCCAAACAGCATCAGGTTTTGACAAAGCTGCTTATCTGATTTCCTGGAGAGCTGTGGCAGGGGAGGAGACAGGCAATGGGGAAAAACACAAGGGAAAACTCAAACCTCCCTACAGCTGTACAAAGTGGGAAAGTTAACTTCCAAATTCAAATAGCAAATAAAATAGAAAAATGAATTCCTCAACCCAAAGTTGGTTGGAATTTTTTTTTTTTTCCTCACTCAGCCATAACACAGGACTTGCCAAGGCCTGGCCTACACTTTTGTTTTCCAGTTATAACTCTTGTTTCCTTTTGTTTGGAAAAGTGGCTTAAATTTATCTTAGCAAGCCCCCGCCCCCCATTTTTATGGTATAAATTGTGCCCCTTTGGAGTATGTTTGCTAGTTTGACTACCCAAAGCCCTGGACATGTGAGGTCTAGGGGAGTGTCTGGCCCCACCAGAGTGGATGGCAGTGTCCCCAGGACCCATGAGAGCAGGGCATCCCTCCCACTGAGCAGTGCTCCCTAAAGCAGATTTGAACACAGATGTGCTCAGCTGCTGGCATATGCCTAAATCTCTGCAATTATAGGAAGCCCAAACATTGCTGATTGCTCACAGATTAGAAGAGGTTACAGACTTAACAAAGAAAACGCGTAGTACATCATTAAAATATTCCCTTGCCATATTTCTCTGCACCAGGTGCTGTTCAGGCAGGGAAACACCTGATGATCTTTACGGGAAAGGGGTTGGATTTACTGATGTACTGCATTTTTCCAGATCTTTCACTAATAGCAGAACAAGGTTGTCTCAAGACACACCGTGAGCTCATCCTGCTTTTTTAGACATCCTTATGAACCACCTTAGGGAAAGTGATATAGGGAAAGAGCAAAATCAAGCTGCCGTGGGGTTCTGCACGCAGCCCATAGGACACTGGCTCTGCAGCATGTGTAACACTTTTTGTCCACAAAGGCTGGCTTGTCGCATTGCTTTGTTAAGGAAGAGAGCAGATCTCAGGTGCACGTGCCTATGGGCACCAGCTTGTAGCTTGGGCCCTAAATGTGGCGCTTGCTCAGAGGTGAGCACGGTCTCTAGGCTGCAATGTGCCCTGGATTTGCTTTCATCTGAAGATTTGACTCTCCGGATAGAAAGTGGCTGAAAAATATCTGCTACAGTACAGGACAGAAATAAAATAAGCTGAAACGCCTGTTTGTTTGCTGTAGGATAAACCCTTACAATGCATAACTCCTCCTGGCATTCAAAGGGTTGAAAAACTGCAGGATGGGGACCCCATGCCAGTCCTGTACAGGGACAAAGAGGTCTGACAGCCATCATCAACGTACAAAAAATACATGACACCAATCCAACACTGCTGTCCCAGTGGAGAACTTCTCGCAGCCGTGTTGATGCTCACAGCTAAATATATAACCACAGTCATGCTTGGCACCACTGACCCAGAGAAGATGACCGAATAGCTAACTAGTGAATGTACACAGCGAACAGACCATGACATGACCTATATGTCTGCCACCCAATGGTTGAGAATTAACCAGGAAATCACCTACATCCCTTGATGTTATTAAAAACTGGGGGTTTGGAGTTGATGGTGTATCAAAGGGTGGGGAGGAAAAAAAAAAAAAAAAAAAAAAGAGCAGCTGTTTTACATAAACAGCAAGATTATCTTATGGAAACGCAATAGTGTTTCTTGGAACCACACTGTGAATAGTCTGGCTGTGCCTTTTTTATTTTAAAAATAATTTCTATGTGGAGTTACAACAGAAAAACTAAAAAGTCTGCCAGGGTTCTCTTTGCTATGAGTTTACAGATCAGAAAATGAGTAAAAGAGTTTTTGTCTGGAGCAAATTCAAAGTAACTTAGACACACAGTTGAGCAGGAGAGCAATGGCAGGGACGGGAGACAAGACAACAGACTTTCCTCTCCTTTGTCTTGCCACTGGAGTCCCAGATAATTCACCAAATCCAGCTCCCATCCTTGGGCTGACTTTGGCTGAATAGATTAGCAGGGGGCAGACAAGTGCTGTGAAGCTTCATGCATGCATAACATATACGCTACCTGCTGCCATACGGCAGGAGACAGAAATGATTACTATTCCTCTACTCTTCTTTTACCATTCTTTAAACAACCTTGAAAACCACAAGAGAGAGAGGCCCAAGTTTACAGCCCTCTTTATTTTCTTTCAGTGATTTATTTCCACCCAACAATGCACTGGTGCTGTGAAACACTGTAAACCACCACGACTGGTGCTCACCCAGCAAAGGCCAAATTCTGGGCTGGACTTATTACTTGATTTAGCAATATTAAATTCAGTGTTCTCACATGCAAAATATGCATAAGCTAACACACCCGTGTTGTTTCAGTGTCCTTGATTTAAGAATAAATTTAGAGCCTGGTTAAATCTACATCCCAGTAGGTTTAGCTATATATTTTTTTTTAGCTATTCAGGCTCCCTCATTTCCAAAGGTATCTCCATAAAAAATGGCATAGTATTTTCTCCATCTGCCAAACCATATATCACGGGCTTTAAACGTGCAGACTTGAGGCAAGGCATTATTCAGCAAGCAGCAGTTTGATGGGGCTCCTGGCCACAGCAGAGTACCAAAATAGTGATTTATTCCAACAAAAAGCACTCCAGACTCACACCTCAGTGCTTTACAAGCCCAAGTAAACACTGAGGAGAGGGCTTATGATGATCTGAATCTTAAGCTTGAATTAGACCAACACACAGATCCAAGAATTACTCCATAAAGACTTTTTGTGAGAATACATTCAAATGCCTGAACATGAGTGGACTGCATTAGCTTTTCTTAAGAGCCCATCTGCTCTCAGCTGAGAGGTTCAGGTCACACTTGTCTAATTTGTCTAAACTTGTCAAATTGTCTAAATTTGTGGACTGAAATGTTTTTGCTTACAGGGTCTTTATTAAGAGCCACACAGCTGGACACTGCCTCCTGCATGACATGGGGTAACTCTGAGGAGGTGCCAATCTGCTCCATCACAGTTGTTTGCACATCACTCTGGTCATACCCAAGGGTAGCTGCAGGTTTGTCGGAACAAAATTGCAGCCCATATTTTTGGAATTTCAGGAAAACACTCATTTCTGAGCTTCCAGCCATGAGCAGACCCCTAAAGCTCTCTAAAAGAGAAGCTGAAGACACAAGGTCTCAAGTCACAGGGACTCCGAAGATGCCAATGCTTTATCCTGAGGCACAAAACAGGGAGGATTTTACACTAAAACATTAAATACTGGTGCACCACTGGCTCCAAGGAGTAGCACCGGAATAGGATTTCTATCCACATCTCCAATGCACATTCTCAACAACAAAAACAAACGTGTTGACTGCACTTTTCCTTATGAAAGGAAGGCAAATTGATACATTATAAGCCCATTGTCTTCAAGGAAATCAGTCAAGTGTCATTGAACAATTGGCTTTTCAGACACATGCAACAAAAGAGTAATTACCAAGGGGATCCCACAGCCTGTATGGAAACCTGTATCTGAAATAGTATCCCGATATTTTTATTAAAATACATTTGGAAAACTATGAATTAAAATGTTGACTCTTTCTAAAGACAACTTTAACTGTTGACCATTAATAGCCAGAAAAGCAAAAATTTTTACTAGAGCCAGATGGACAATACTTTTGTTCAGACATAAATGATAAAAATTAGTTAGTATTTTTCTTCAATAGCTTCAGTATCTCAATAAAAAAAAGAAAAATCCTCTCAACTATTTTTTTCCAGATCTGTATACCTAAAACCTAAATACTTACTCTAGAAACCACAGCACTAGCTGAAAACCAACACTGCACCTTGAAATTGAAAGTTCCTATGAATTACTGCCAGAAACGTTCCATACAGAAACCGTCACGCAGTTCTATATTTTACTCTGAAGTTGTCAAGATGAGAAGCCAGTTGGCAAGTTTATTTTACACAAAATTACTAATTGCTCACATCACATAGGAAATTTCTAATAAAATCCTAGGGAAGCTTTGCTAAAGTTTTGTTCAGGAGTTCACTCCAGGGCATTGATTTAAAAATATAAGTGCTCCAGAAGGAATACCTGCTTTAAACAACACGCCAAGCAGTTGATTTTAATCACATTAGCTGGGGTAGAGTTGACCCACGCACACCAGGCTTAAAACAAACCAAGCTGCTTTGGGCTTCCACCCTTGCAGTCAGCAGCTGTGCCCCGTACAAGCGGCCATTGGCACAGGAGGATTTTGGCTGATGTGCTTAGCCTGGGCCCTAGGAAACGTAGCTACGAGACATGAACCCCCGGGTATTACAGACCTTTCCCGGCTCACATTCTGTCCCGTCAGCCCAAGGTGTGTGTTGGGTACGACATCCCTTGTGCGCACCATCGATGTTAATGCACCAAAGTCGCCGACACTGCATCTGCTTAAGTTATTGGAAAGATCAAAATATTAAGTAAATATGTGCCACATGCCTTACCAGATAGATGATCCTTTATGAAATTAACCCCCCAGGATTCATCATTAGCTCACAAGCCTGACAGTAATTTGATGGCTTGTGAGTCTCCCATTCATCCAACCCCAAAAGGCCTTATTTTGCTCTGGCAATACCAGGAAAAACAAGGTGTGGAATGTCACTTACCATATAGGGGCACACCTGAGATCCGGGTCCAAAAATTAACTCACATTGTTTGTTGACATCATAAATCAGCCCCGGGAGCTGCTGAGGCAACGTGTAAGTTCTTGATGAAGGTTCATCAAGCAAACACTCCCCATAACCCGTGCTACAACACAAATCGAAAAAAATGGTGTTAAACAGGAGGCGATGAGACTCGAACCCATTGGTGTTTACCTGAATTAGCCTTAGGGCAGGTGCACACCACATCTACCGGATTTAACAAGCACTACAACAGCTACTGCAGACTCAAGCACAGGAGGGTGCGTTACCCATCCGCTACCCCCCCCCAGTGCTGTGCCAACGACCACCCACCACAGTGCAGTCAGCTCCCCTGGTAAAAGCTTTTCTGAGTGTGCCCGACCTGCATTTAGTCCCTGAGCAAGCACTGGTACATACTGGGAAAAAACCTCATCGATCAGCAGAACTGCCCAAAGGATCAAGCTGCTGGATTTGCCACTGCGGCTCTCGTTCTGTTTCCCATCACAACATATGGGAAGGCATCGCAGCAAAATGGGTGACCACTGTGCATCAGACTGACCCGCGGGCTCCTGGAACTGTGTTCCCACCATGGACGAGTGCCAGGGCTTTATCTTTACCTGTGGAGCAGAAAGGCAGATTCAATCTGCCTCCTAAACCACGGCTCTATCTGGGCCACAGGGCTTGGAAAACTCACTCTTCAGGTTCAAGGAGAACGTGCATTCCTTAAAAGCAATATCCATGGGGGAAGACTTATTCTTCCCCATAGAGAGGCCGGTCCTTGCCAGTTTATCACGAGGCTGAACTGGCAGGGACTGGATGCCGGGGTGCATTCCTGCTCTATGTAAATGATGCGTGCACACACAAATCCCTCTGATTTCCTCCAAACGCTGCACACTAGGACTTCAGATGAACTGGTGAACCCCACGGGATGCATGCACATGTAAACACAGCCCAACACGTGCATGTGCAAGGCCTTACTCCAAAAATTCAGTGATGTATTTCCTACTGCATTTTGACCACATCCAGGGATTGGTGTAGAAGTTCAGGGTTGGCGCCATGACATGCTGTTGATTTTTACCTCCGTCTTCTTTGCACTTATGATTGTCATCATGTGGCATGTTAAACCTAAGAGAAAAACAGCAGCGAAAAGCAGAGTCACTTCAGTGGCAAATGTCAAGTGTTTAGCATAGCAAGAGGGACAGTGTGAACAAAACGTAAGCAAACCCAGGATTTTTTCCCAGATATGCTATTGGCAGATATTACAGAGTAAAAGCGTTACTATGCACAAATTTGTAAGTGTCAACAAGCATTGCCCCAGTGGGGTTCCTAACACTTGTCTGCAAAAAGCCACGCAGCACCCCGGTAAGCTCTCCACGCTGTGCACACGTTTAGCCAGACAAGCCCTTGAGGGAGGCTGCAGTAAGATGCAATTTCAGCTGCAGTTTCCTTTTCAGCTGATGGTTGCGATCCCGCAGGCAGGCTGGAGTTTGGCTCCACCTTCATAAAAATGGCAAGTACTGTGGGACCGAGCCAAATTGCCACGAGCTGATCTAGGGGAATAAGCTTCTCAAGGAGACAAACAACTTGAGCCCCCCGACCACCGCTGCCTGAAGCCCCTCGTGCACACAGGCAGCGCCCTGTCCGGGCTGCAAAATGTTTTCTAATGCAGTGGAATACCTTGGGCTGCGCTGATCCCTCATGCTGTTGGCCTAAATAGGGTTGCACTGGGGACAGACTTGGCTCCTATACTTTACGTGGCAGGTTTACAAAACGCCATCAGGCATCAATATCAGCCGAAACCCACACGAAGCTTGCAGCACATGACATAGTGAAGAATGTGGCAAATACGCTAACAGAGATGGAGCGGCTTAAAGCGCTTTGCTGTTTGAAGTGGAGAAGGGGAAATGACCCGGTGTGATCCTGCGTTCGAAGGCTGGGGAGTTTATATCCCATTAAGATTGCCTCCAATGAGCCACCTTTTCTCTCTGCTCCCTGTAAAAGAGCAAAGAGGCATTCCTGCCCGGCAGCACCGCTAACCCCTCCGGCAGCTCCGGGGCAGCATTCGCGAAGGAATTAGCCACAGGTTGGGTGTGAGGAACACCAAGCCTTGGGGGACCTTCTGTCAGGAAATCTCATTTAAACAAATACTACTGTGGTTAAAAATAGACCGTCTCAGCCAGCTCTCCGTGAAGAAAAAGGGAGTTTAAAACAATGAGAGATCTGTTCCCAAGTACTCATCCATCCCACACTGACAGACCTCCACCGCAGACCAGGCGTGAGGTGGCTGGGGACTGAACCAGCTGCTTAAGAGCTGTAACTGGAGGGTAAAGGACTATGTGACCTAAGGTTTTTCTCACTACCACGCTTAAAGAAAAGTCAAAACCAGTTACATTTCCACTGGAGGAGGTGTATCTTGAATGACAGCATCTTTTCTGGGAATGTCCAGCAGCATGAGATTTTCCCTTGTGTAATAGCCCAGGAGACGGGTCAGGCTTACTTATACATCCCGATCACCTGCCAGACCCCCTGGGCAAAGCCCTCCCATCACAGGCAGCGGCTGCGCTGCCTTCAGGAGCCCCACACGTGGCAGTGGGACAAGCTGTGGCAGGCTGAGGACCTGCTCTCAGAGACTTCAGTCCCAAAAGCCAGGTGAGACGTGCCTGTGCCCCTCACCCTGGTCCTCCTCAAGGCACTCAGCACCTCCCAGCTCTGGCAAAATCCTGGCTAGTCCCCATGGCTTGGCCAGGACATCATGGCTGCTGGGGCAGATTCTGCTGACATCGTGAAAAGACGCAGCAATAAGGGACATTTTGTTAGCTCTCTCCACTTGCCTAGGTGCTGCTTGGGGTACCGTGTCCCTCATCCTCCCCAAAATATGAGTCTGCTGGTTTTGCTACTCTCAGATAGGCTCTGGAGGACCCCATCACCTCCCAGAGTCACACCACAGCCTAATCGTCCTCGGTGGTGCATCTTCTACCTAAGCATATTTATCTCCTCTCAAATAATTAGGCTCAGCAGGTACCAAGTCCTAGCCCGGCTGGCAAGCTCTAGCTAGCATAAATCTTGGGCTATTTAAATGTAAATGTATTTAGATAAAACGTACACATGGCCAAGTTCATGTGCTATTGTGAAAGCAGTGCTCAGTCCGTTATCTTCACTAATTGAACAGCTCCTGTATGGGTCACAGACTGTACCCAGCTCTGCCAGACCTAGGAGAGAACAAAGAGGTTTACAATAGAAAAAGAAATGTTGCCCACGGTTCAGCACAGGCAACTAACATTGTCACTACAAAAAAAGTTGTTAAAAGACAAAGAAAAGCTTTTCCTTACCCAGAGTATCACATTTGTCGTGCGCTCTACAAATATCCTGTCTGAAAGCAGAACAGACCTGACACATTAATTTTCAATGCAGCAGTGGATTAAGGTACAAGCACAATAACAACATCCAAAAGCAATTCTTGGTCCTCCAATGGACTTTTCTCATGCTGGTTTGCCACATTGTCCTGTCAGAGTCCGAACCAACTCCCTACCCCAGTTTTTCATCTTATGCTGAATCCACGGGCATACCTTGATTAGTCCTGAACCTCTCAAATTCACCTACTGCCACGGTGGACACATTATCCCAATCCTGCTCACAGTTACGTTGCTCCCACAATTGCAAATGTTATTACACCCACATCAAAACCCGAACACTTCCCATAGCTGGATATATTATATGTTCACAGCCTCTAACTCGTAACTGGTCACAGTTTTCATGAGAATATTCACCATACCTGGTAACAAGCACAGCTGTGTCATGTTGGAGGTGACTTCCTTCAGGGTGGTTCTGGGATTGCTGCCACTGGCAAAAGTTTTTTAATGTTGTCTGGGCATTGTAAGATATTGCAGGACCATCCTAATAAGCAACACAGAGAAAGCAGGTATTTTAATTATTTGCCGCAATGCTCACTACAAATGCTACGGTCAAACAGAAGGTGAAGAAAATCACTTCCATTACCTGTTCATTATGTATCACGACCAATTTCACAATAACAATATTAATTAAATTTCCAATGCTTGGGTCTTTGTAGATAGAAGCCACCTGTTTCAAAAAGAAATATTCAGAATTATTGCTAACGTTCAAAGAGACAAATAATTAAGACAACACATGAATGTTTTCCATTTTGCAACTGTTTTTCTCTCGAGCTGCTCTTCTGTACCACTCAGTGCTCCAATGCTACTTGGAGACACCTGCCATAAGAGCAATTTTAGAATGAAACAAACCTGCTGGTATCACAGAAACCCAACGTTTCTTTTTTGCTTTAGCACACATTTCACCAAATTACAGGATCATCCTGCTCTGAGGTACAATGACCAGCCAAGACTCTCAAAAGCAACTTATTCTCTCAAGTGCCTCATTTTGACATGGATGGTTTTAGACCACATATTCAACGGCACTTCTACCCTCAAATAGGATGAAAATTCCCCCAGTGACACAGCTATGCTGGATACTCACTTCCAGTCGCTCTGCATCTACAGAGCTGCCTTGGGGACTGCACTACTGCATCTTAGTGCCAGCAGCTGCTAAAATCCTTGTCCTCAGCCTGGAAAGCCAACTCCAAGCACTATGCTAAGGATCAAGGTGACCACTGGCTCCTCCTCCTTGCAACACCAAGGGAAGTCAGGCAACTGCATAACCTACTAGCACCAGTCTCTTGGAAGACCCAGTCCCCAAGAGAACATTTTTAATTCAGCTGCTATTTCACACGGGCTTAAATAAAGAGTACAGCGTGTACAGGACTGAAGGGCCAGTGATACTTCCCACGCTGCCTGGGGTTCAGAAAGCTGGAAGGGAGAGGTGTGGGAAGGGTTAGGAAACATGATGGGTCTAGGAAGGCAGATGAGTCCAACCAGTGCTGCCCAGCCAAGCCTTACTCTAATCCCAGCATTACCTCTGCGCCTGGCCAAGGCTAACTGACAGTATTACACACGAACACAGCAGAAAGGGTGCTGTGACCTCTAGAAAATGATCCGGGGGTGTATCTACTCCCCGTAGTTGAATACTCACTATTGACATTAACGTTAAGACATAGTGCTGCAGATTAGCTCCATGGTAGGCGACCATCCTGCTGTCAGCCACCACCATCACCTCCACAAACCGAGGGTAGGAGAGAAACCGCTTTGTTCGCTTGTGGCTCTTCTTTTCACTGACGCTCCCAGTCTTGTTACTATCTGCAGAAAGTGAGTTCACTTCCAGGCTGTGTTTCAACATCTCCACGTCGGATAATATGCTGCTTTCTGCCCACTGTCTTCTCCAGTGTTTCCGCTTGTTCTTTTTGTGACTGTGTTCATGATCTATGATGAAAAAGCAGACAAAACCATAAAGCACATTATGGAGTGTATGAAGTTAATGCCACACGCACGTTATGTCAAAATACCTATTTGCTTCAATGAAGAGTTAGCAGGCTTGTTCCAAACGGCTAACCAAACCAGAAGCACCCTGTGGGAGCCCACCACGTAATCCAGCACCTAAGGCTTTTCTTAATTTTTAAAGTAACCTTACAGAAGCCAACGGCACTTGAAGGCAGACATTCACGTAAAGGCTTTCGGGCAGCAGAGCTGTCCCCTTGGCCGCGGAGGAAGGATGGAGCCTGGGCTGTGGGTCAGCGTAACGCGACGTGAGCCCGGCGATGGTAATTAGCCACTGCAGCAGCAGTGTGAGGATTCTGGGCACGTCCAAGGTGGCCAGGAAACCACAGGAAACAAAGGTCCAAATCCTGTATTTCTAACTCAGGCATGAAGGACGGCAGGATTTGGCCTTCATAGCGAAGCAATTATATGATTTATTTCTGTCTCTAACAATAACACGGCTGGGCTTCACGTCCGTCCCCCCCCCTTTATTATTCTGTGCTACGGGAATGGTAAAGGTCATCTAATAGCACAGCTGCCACCAGCTAAAGAATAGAATTCAGGAAGTCTCACATATACTGTTTTTGATATTCAATTAGGCCAAACATAAAAGCAGCCTGAAAATATACTCCATGCTGATACAAAGACGACAAAGTGAAGAGGCAGAACAGGCAAATAAAACATATGGAACATGTACAATTAAGATTTACCATCTGATTACTATGTAATTATAGCATTATTTAAATGTAAGAGCAAAATCAGTCTTACTTGATGCCACTTAATTTTTAATCAGTTCATCATAGGAAGTAGCTAATTGAATGTGATTCATCCATGAGAGACTGTTCGCTTCTGCATTTAATATAAAGCCAGATCTGAACTACTCATCTAAGACTCCAGGCTACAACCTTCATGCTCTTTGTAGCTTTAGCTTAATTTCGTCATGGTGGTGAAAAAAAATCACATTTCCTTATCTGACCCACTGAGTAGGTTAGAGGAAGCATAATATTAGGGAACAAAGGAATATTCAATGCTCGAACAAGATTGAAATGATAGGAAACTTCTTAGGTTTTTTTTTTCTGTGCAGTTTCCTTTTAGGATATTTTGTAATGATTTAAAAAAAATAAATACATTCTCTAATATCAAGGCAGGCAAAGGGGGTCAGCCAGCTTCTACCTATCTGAAAAATACTATCCTTTTGCCCTACGTGTAAATAGGCAATAGAATATTTAAGAATTAAATGCTGTCTACTCTACACTACCCAAGTCCTACAAATTCCCCTTTCTCAATATAGTCCAGACTACCTTAATACAGCAGAGAGTCCGCAGTTATTTGAGTAAGAATTCCAGAAAGCCAATGGCATTTGTGGTTATAATTGGATTGCCCTAGTTCCTCTGCACTAATCAATGCCCTTGTGTTGGCAAGGTTGCGCTCTCATGCTGGCACGGCTTCATGGGCAACCGTGACATTATCCCGACTTCAGTGCCAATCAGCGCAGGAAGCCAACTATGCATACAAATAACTTAAAGGTGAGAAGACGACCGGACTGAGGAGAAAGTGCTAACCTCAGCCCTTCAGCCAGTTCCCCCCCTCTCTGCACCCTCAGCCAGTCAGTTCAAGTTCCCTTTTAAGTTACTTAACTTCCAAAATAAACAGGTGCTCAAGGAAAAACATGTTAAGGATGGGGAGATGGGGAGATGCTCAACAGGGCTTGAGCAAGGCTGCCGTGCAAAGGCAGGGCTCTGCACCATCTGCCACCGCTGCTCCACAAAGCCCCAGATGGGACCACAGGTCTCAGGTATCTCCTCCGCCAGCCAGCCAGGAGAAGGGAGGTTAGATGTCAAAAGAAGATGGAAATGCAAAGGATTCTTTGAAGAGACACCTGTTATATGGGAGGTGTTTAAAAGAAATTAATTGATATTCGCTAAGCTTGAACTGAAATGCTGCAGCTAGTGTTGTCACATTCTCAAAAATAACCCCCAAAACCACCCCACCCAAAAACCAGAGAGGTCCACATGAAATGCCACATCTGGTTCCAAGAGCCCCAACCTGACCCACCATGCAGAAGAACCAGAGCCAACACAGCCAGGCATGCCCAGCACAGAGGAAAAACCACCCTTCTTTCTGTTGCAGTGATCTGGCACGGTGTCACAGAATCACAGCATCGTTCGTGTTGGAAAAGACTCTAAGGATCATTGAGTCTGATCATTAACCTAACGCTGCCAAGTGTCGGTACAGTATTGGTGTACCTCCCCCGTCTGGCACAGAAAGCAAGCCAGCCACATCATCCCTTCAAAAAACAACTTTTATTTTTTTTCCCAGGTATGAAATTGCTCCAACACTTCCAGCATGCCATTTGGACAAGTCACGTATAGTATGTTTGCCAGCCTAGTTACTGTAAAACCAAGCACAAACGAGTGGGATGCATTGCATGTAAAGCCACTCCTGGACTTTGATAGTAGTGAACTGTTATCTTCACCCATCTTTCTTGCATATAACTACACTCAGAGACGGTGCACATTCACCTGTAAAAAATTAATCACTAATGGCAGTGCACTGCTCTCAACCCATCCATAAAACTCCCACCAGTGTTAATGGGAGTTGCAAACAGGCACTGCCACTACTCCATCTGCCTGATGCTGTTGATCATCTCGCTCTGTTACAACAGCCCCAACAGAGATGCTCTTACTGCACAGTGCAGCATACTGCTGTTTAATCAAGCAGAAGTGAAAATTTCTCACATTACACAAGAAACCTGCAGTTTTACAGCAACAGCTTCGTACCACCACACACAACAACAAAGAAGGGTGTGATGTTTTTCCAACTGGTTTTGCTTTTTTTTTCCCCCCCTCTACTGTGTTAATATATTAACAGAAATCGGGGAAAAAAAAATGGTTTGCTCGGTAAGCTCTCAGTCTCTGCAAATGACCTGAAAAACATCTACCTACACATGGCAGTAACTGGATGGGTTTAAGCAACAAAACATTTTCTTTAATTTGTGGAAAAACCAAACCCCAATGAGTAGACAAACACTTTAAAACCACGCAAACTACAGACCAATAATTCAAGTATTAGGCAAGCCTATGCACAGTTAATATTCATTTAAGAGGTGGCTAAAAGGCTGCTGCAATAATGCCCATGTCATTGCTTGCTTTACTAAGACAGTTCTATGGTGTTTGCACTGCCTTTAGAAAGATCTGGAGGTGTAGGTTTTTTGGGTTTTTTTTTGGCTTGGCTTCTTCTTTATTGTGTGGGACTTAAAAAGGAGACCCAATTCTGTGACAGGGATATTCCTTTCTGATGACACCTTCCCACCCATGCCATTTATTTTTGCTTGTGGAAGAAGCCTCAGTCCAGAGCCCACTGAGGTGATTTATGGATGATTCCTGTTGATTAATGGACTTTGGATCTATCCCAAGGGAGAGGGCAGGGGAAACTCAAGCCCTGTGCAAGTACTTTGCATGAAAGGGTGACAGGGCAGAGCCAGGGACTGCTTTTGAAATAGTAGCTATTGTTATGCTAAAACCAAAAATTAAAAGAAAGAGTGATCGCTTATCCCAACAGTTCTAATCCTTTCCATTTCTACATTAACTTGTCCTTGGAATAGAAAGCAATTTGCACAATTAAATAAGACATGTGACAATGCAAGCAATTCCAGTTCAGCTCCGAGTTCATGAGAGCTGGACATAGCAGGGGAGGGAGGTAAAAGAGAGAGAGAGCAAGATGCGGGGTGTGTGTGGAAATCAATTTCTCAAGTTAATAAAACTAACAGTCTCCCCCTACTAGAAAAGGAACACGGTCCTTTCAAACCGACCCACTATCATACCTTTTCCAAACGTG
This sequence comes from Falco naumanni, assembly GCF_017639655.2. Classification (NCBI taxonomy): domain Eukaryota; kingdom Metazoa; phylum Chordata; class Aves; order Falconiformes; family Falconidae; genus Falco; species Falco naumanni. The sequence goes on along the minus strand of NC_054057.1, from coordinate 96,787,365 downwards.
TGACCTAGGATTTTTAACACAAAGTTTGCTGCTCAGTGGTTGGCCCTTAACGCTCCCAGACCTGCTCTGATCCAGCTGCGCAGATGATAAAACTATCGTTTGGAAGTTAATTATTTATTGCACACCTCCATAAAGCAGATCAGAATTGAGCTGAGCTCCCCCCAGGCAGGCAGGCAGAGTGTGACCTGCCTCCCTCCACTCGAGCAGGAGCCACGGCAGCAAACTCTGCCCGAAGGGCTCGGTCCACTCTGCGGCTCCAGCTTTAACTTGAAAACTCCAGTCTTCAACCCACACTTTTAGGCTCTTCTTGCTAGGAAATGGGATGGAGACCAGCTCCCTCTTTAAGACCCAAACAGATCCTAAGCTGGACCAAAGGATTTTTCTAGCCCTGGGTCTGTTTTAATTCTGTATCAATATGGTTTATATCTCTATCTTTCAATGTATCTACAGATATATCTCAGATGAATTTGCACAAGGCCAAATTCTCACATTTGTTACTGTGGGTGTGCTGTTGGGGCCAGCATCACCCAGAGCTGAACATCCCTTTGCTGCCAGCAGCTTCTCACCCTGCTCAAGACAACAGCCAGTGACGGTAACGTAACGAGGGAGCAGCAACTGCCTTGCTCTGCACCACACTGAGATGACCAGTCCTATGAGCAGGACTAATCCTGCCTTCCCTCTGGATAGCCCCTTGACTGTGCAGTCGGAGCTGCTGCTGCAGCTAGAAGGGGAGCACAGGCTTTATTGATAGAGGCGAGAGCAATGACCTACATCGGAAGGGAAATGAAGGAACTAGGCCAGCCAAAATCCAAAGAGAAAGATACTCTGCACTACCACTGAAAATGAAAGTTTGCTTGATTTTTCCAATCTGCAAACCAGAAAGCGTTCAACTGCAAATTAGCCCGAACCCATTTAGCAAAGAGATCAACTGGAGTTTCAGCCTTCATCATCGAGAGCTGGACAAAACTGCATAGACCAAACTTTCATGGTTGGAACTATTGGAAATGCAATAAAATACCAGACCTTTCACAAGTGCCACTATTAGAGCAATACAAAGGAGGGAAACTTGAATTTTCCCGGTGTTGTTCATACTCTCTATGAATTAGGAAACAGTCTGGGCTTAGAAGAGTTCCCTCCCAAACCATTCCAGGACAACCAAAATATTGACCTTCTTAACAGTTTTCTTTGCTGCTAAGAGAAACATTTGCACAAATGGATCATAAGCCCTCATGACCCAGGCAAACCTGCCTGTTAATTTTCTCATCTTCCTTCACTTTGAATTTTGCACATACACTTTTCTAAGTGGATTCCTAGATGTTCAGATCCTCAGAAAGGTCCACGTCCAGGACCACCGGCTGCTGAAGTCAGTCCTCCGCATCAAGCCCAGAGCCTGGAACTTGTTTCTGTAATGTGTGAAAATACTCTAAGGCCAGAAATTAACACTATAGAGCCATGAGCAGTTTAGACTGGCATGAAGCATCACTGATACAAAAATCAGCAGTGCCACCTCCTTTCACCCAACTGCAGTCTGTGGTGGCTTCGGCTATAGAGACCCCAACCTTGGAAGTGCTAAAGCTCGAGGTGATGCTGAAGGCCCCTATGTCTTTCAGGGTGATTCTGCCTTTCTTCCTGCTGCTTGAGCCAGAACACTTGAGGACCACGGACTTGCACAGTTAGCACCAATCGACTTCCCTTAGTAAGAAAATATTCTGGTTTTGTGCCATGTAAACCACCAAAGACCACACATACTCTAGACGTTTCCTTTCCTGATGATGTATGTGAGAATGCATTCCAGCTTTAAAGAATTTTTTTCTGCCTAAGGTAAAAAGTTGTACATGAAAGCTATCAATTTTGCACAACAGACAGAAACTAGATTAATGAACAAAACAATAAATTGCCTCTTTGAGAAAGCAGATAGTAACACATGAGCTGAGCATGTGGCAGAAAATGATTCAAGATCATCTTAAAGACAAAATAATTAAAGAACTGCACCTCACAACCGCAAGGCACAAAAGCACCATTCAATTGGTACAAAATTGGTTTAAAGTATAGCTGACAGAAAGTTACAGTGCTGAAAAATCACTGAAACCAGTTCCATAATCCACCGGTTCAGGAAGAAAAACATACTAGCTCTGTAGAATGACTAAAAAAAACATAGCAAAATACCCTCAAGACCTACCCTGACACTGCAAAGGGCTGAGCAGTTTGCTAAAGTACATCCCGGCATTTCACCTGCGAGTAGACATGTATGTGAGCCAGCTTGTAGGTCAGACCAGTATGAATACACCACAGCCAGGCTGACGTGCACTGGTGGCATTTCAGCACATCAGGAAAACAGCCAGGGCTGCCTGGCTAACCAAATCTACCTATCTGTCCGCAGAGCTCAGAGTTCAGAGGTTGCGCCTGCTGAACCTGGCTTCTGCCTTGCAAGCCACCAGAGCTCCCGAACTCCCACGCTTGCTCCTAACGCAACTTTCAATGCATAACAGTCACAAGTCCGCCAACACGTTGTCCACGCTCAAGCCTAGTGATACCTATGAGGTGCCATAATGACGAGAACACCACTGAGATCACCACAACTTCGTACTGGCACTCGGTAAAAGATGAGGGAAAACATCCCATTAGAAAGAAAGAGTTTCCCTAGCGACTGGCCACAGGGATGCTGGTAATGACAATACAGGCACGTGGGAAGAGAACTCACAGAATAATCCGCCCGTTTATTTTCACTAGTATCTGCCACAGGGTACAGATGGAAAGTACCAAAGTGATACCTCTCAGCTTCTCCCACCTGCCCTTCTTCAGCAGATGTTCACACAGATGATGCAATTTTGCAGCTACTTTTTACAAGTATGCCCATTTTGATTCCAGGAGAATAATCCATGTTTAAGTTGCAAAACAATAACCAACCAATAATAATCTGTTTAGTCACCATCTTGGGCTTCTACCATGCCAGCTGGATGCTCAATACATTTTCAATACTAAGAGTAACAACAACAAAAGTTGTGCACCTGCTTATAGCTCACATTGAGAAATTTTAGAACAAAACCACAGCAATGGGATCTGTGCATAATTAGCTGCAATCAAATGTTTTCACTGAAGTCAATCTAATACCTTGTTTCACTTGCTAAACACCACAGAAAGACAGCAGAAACATTACAGCCTGATCCCTTTCCTGACTCATTATGGGAAAAGCTTGTGTTTGACATCCCAGGCCCATTTGACCAAGTACTAGTTGGCTGTAACTGCCCTATTACCTCAACAGAAAGCCAGAAATAGAATTAATTACATTAGCATATGGGACTTGTGACGTGACTCTCTCATTTGCTGGTTTTGGGAGGGAAGGAAACCTGAAATAATTACTATCTGACTATAAATTACAATTCACTTCCTTAAGATGAGAAACTTTTCTGAGAGAAAGAACGATGTCAATGTTTTACCCTGAGGCCAGAAGCAAAGCTGACAGCTTAAACAGGCCTTTGAAAGAGCTCGAGGATTGCTCAACCTGGAAGCAAAGGCTTAGGAAAACCTCCCTCCTGATCTGCAGCCCCACGGTTACGTGAGACCCAGCAGTACAGAAGTTGCCTGAAGACCTGCCTGGAAACAAGACATCTAGAACGTGAAGTTCTGCTAGATGAAGGAGCTGAAAACCAAAATAAAGTCAAAGTTGGAAGCAAGATGAACAGTCCAAAAGAAACAGAAAAAATACAAAAGAGCTCTAGACCAACAGATTGACTGCAAAGCATCCAGGACTTCACCACGGACCGCTCACAAGGGTACAAACACCGAGCCTTGTGGAAAAAGCATTCAAAATTTCTGCCTCAAAACTGTTATAAAATAAGAATCTAACACATACAAATGGTCTGTAGGATGAGTATGAGATTCCCACCTCTGGCCCGTTTGGCCCTGTGCCCCACCACTGCCAGTTCTAACACTGGCTATACACCTCAAACCACAGCTTAGGCAGGAGCGAGACATCATCTACCTGCGCCAACGAGAGACCCCATTACATGGAAAAGGCCAAAGCCAGGCTTTAGCCATGGTGCTGGACCCCCAACACATCCTCCCCAGGGCACCTCCCCAGTCACAACACTGATAACCGATTAACAAACCCACAACCTGGCAACCTCAACCTGCCCACCCTTTCCCAAGCACGTGGGAACACACTGCCAGAGCCATCTCCTGGTTGTGCCATGGGTTCACCAATGACTTCCCACATAGCTGGGTGGCACTGGGAGAGCGATGACAACCATCTGTAGGGGCTGAGCAGGCTGGTGTTAATTCTCACACAGAAACAGGATCACAATCATCAACCTGGCAGCACCAGGCATTTGCTTGCTCAAGATGCAGGGCTGTGCTCCTCTGCTCTGGTGGCTTCTCAGTATCACGTTCAGTGGGAAGGGTTTTTAAGGTTACCATGAAAAGGTCATCTATTACAAATTACTCATTAACGCAGCTGAAAAATCCGTGACATATTACTGATTACGTCTGTGTCGCGCTAGCTCAGCAGCAAGACTTGGTCCACACTGACAATCTGTCTTGTGCTTTTCATCGCAGCCTTCTCAACACAACTTACAGCTTCTCTCCTCCTCACCCAGATGAGTACATTACACATTACATGCCCTTGTGGAGCTGCTGTGCCTGGCCACGCATGTGCTGCCTCCTGAGCAGTCAAACCGCTTTAACACCTCACAACTGAATAGTCAGTTGCAAATTTGAGACCCTTTTGCATCCATTTCTGGCAAGTACTGGGACATGCTAAGCCTCCATCCAGGCTGTGCCCAGCAGCCGCCTATGCTGGTAACGCTTGGTGTGTTTTGGAAAGCGACCTCGGCAGCTGAATCACCAGGCTTCCCCACCTCCGCCAGCAGCAGGTGCGGGCACAGCCGGCTCTGTGCAGGTAAGATCTGCTCCGTCCTGCACTCATCTGAGCTTGCTTCCAAGATCTCACCACCTCAGTGCGAATTGCTGGAAGGCCTCTTTGCTGGCTACAGCCCCTTTGGCTCTCCTCCAGGACTAGGAAAAAGCTCTAATCATCTTCCTACTAGTTTGGCACCATCAGAGTGTTATTGCTGCTTCTGCATGAGGAATTTTGCCCGTGGTGGATATTCCCGCTTTAAGCACTCTCATTAAGGAGCCAGGACTCTGTAAGATCCTCACACGCAGCCCCAGAGCTCAGGTCTAACACACCAGCCTCAGGACGTGCACAGCTGGCCAGCAACAAGCCATGGGAACAGCTAGCCCTCGCTATATGTTCAGTCCTTGATTTATTCAGCTCAGCCACAGGTGGGTCTTGAATACAAAAGAATTATGAAAAATGAGGCAAAACCAGGGAGGCTTTTCACTAACGAAGCTGGGAAGGGAATGGAAAGCACAGATCAGGAGAGCAGCAAACTGAACGCAGTGGGAACAAAGAAGGAGCTGCCCAAAAGAGTTCATTCAGGAGTCCTGCACCAGGGTCACAGCAAACGCCGCAAGGAATTTGCAAAGTTTGGAGCAATGAAATAGCTGAGCATGCAGCAGAAGCAGGGTGACGAGAAAGCCCAACTTTTGCATTTATACCCATGGACACAGGGCAACTGTGGCTCGGTGCCCCCAGGCAGGTGGAGGCCACATCTGTCTCAGAACGAGGGGTGGCCAGCAGGCAGAAGGATTGGGCAAGATTCAGTAAAAAGCTAAACCTATGACAAAATCCAAGAAAACTGAAAGAACCCCAGAGAAACCAACAACCAAAATATACGTATAAACATATCAGCGACAAAAGAAGTGGGAAAGGTGAGAGAAAGGAGAGGCAGCAGAAAGGAACACAAGATGCAGAGCAAGAGGTGGCTGAAGTGCTTTATTTAGGTGACAACCACAGGCAGTGTCCTGCTGGCGTGTGGAGCTGGACATCTCTCTGCAAGACCAAACCTCTGTGGGTTCACATGGAAACTGGTGGGTAGGGCTCGCCAGTCTGTTCCTAGCGGGATGTCAGACTGGACCTGGGGGTGGTGGTGTGGTCAGAGAGCTGCTGCCGGCCTCCTGAATCCAGCCATCACGGCAGGCACAGCTCCCCGCGGTGCCGCAGGATGCAGCTACACGCCTTTTATCATTGGAGTCAGATTGTTCCCCCGCGGGGCGCAGGAAAGCTCCACTCTCCTGCTTTGCAACGAGCCACTTCCTTTTTTTCTTTTTTTAGGATCAGAATTTCTTTCCTCTTCCTCCTCCACCTCAAAAAAGCGGATATTTAATAATTTGGATCGGAAGAGCTCGCTATCCTGAAGCGATGGGTGGTAGCGGCGCTGCACCTAGTGACATCATGCTGTCAGCCTGGCCAAGTCTTCATCCCGCCAGGGCTATTCAGTGAAACACAACTAATTACTCTGCCAGATCCTTGACCAGATGACAAATTGATTCACGGTACTAACGAAAAGAAGGGAAGGAGGAGAAATTGCACCATTTCCTATGACTGAAACTACATTAACCATTACCCCAAGGAAAACTTCGTCAAAAGTTTTTATTGTGGCAGTTGAGCTATACGCCAGACGGCTGAAGTGCATTGCCAGGAGACCCCGGCGCAGTGCTATGAAAGTTCATGTGCAGAGCACGGTTTGCATTTGATATCCGTCAGCATTCAGAAGAGAAAGATCTTTTTTCAGAACATCTGCAGAGTATCTCATATGTCAGAGGACCTAAAACTGTTATCAGAAACTGCTAATTAAAACTTCAGAAAATCAAATACCTGTTTTTCTAAGCTGACCAGAGGAGGTCAGAAAGTAAAAGTAACACCAGGGAGACCACTAGAAATGAAAGCTTTTACTCAATCTGTCAGTCAGCTCGCGAGGGAAACTTTTCCTGGATACTGCGAGAAGTCTGTAATTACATCATCATGGCACGGGCACACCAGTGTGTTGCTTAATAATAATTTCCAGGAAGACTGCTATCAGAAATCCATTCTTAATAGCACCACTGCCTGGCAACATGGGCTCCCCTGCTCACTGCAGGGTGGGTACCTCAGATTTCCCTCACGCGAATTTCCTCTGAGCAAATTTCACTCCCTGCCAGAAGCTGGCAATGCAAACGCACCTTTTCACACGTTATTCTGACAAAGGACTGGATTTACACAACACCCTACAGCTATAACAAACTCCTAAACTCTCATGAAAACATTCTTCTCCAGCAGGAGTGACAGATGCACCCTGAGCAAAACAGTAAGCACTGCTAGATTTTGTATTTTCCCCTCTGTTCCAAAGACGTGAGAGACCTTCTCTCCACCAGATGTAACCCCAAGGGGAACACCAAAGGTCAGCATTGCCCAAGCTGCCCTGCACTTGCTCCTTAAACAAAGTGGCTAAGACTTGTTCACCACACACATGTGACCAAAGCATCCTTCCCTTTCAAAAACCTGGACAACGTCAAAAGGGAGAGGAAGAGATGGAGGGGAAGAGGACAGGAGGACCAGTAAAATTGTCACGCCTATCTGGAACCCTTAACCCTGTATTTGAGAGGCGAGACTTCCTCCCTCCTCTACACAAAGCAACTGAGAAGTGCAAGGAAACAAAGACAAGCAAGAGGCAAAGCATATTGGAAAAAGAGAGAAAGAGATGGATACCACGCAGGTAATATCATGGATGGAGTACTATTCTTGCGAATCATGATCCAGAAGAATAATACCCTAAACGGGAGGCATGGAACAGTGGGGTGAAATACAGTAGACCGTTATTACAGCACAAAGTAAAGTCCACAGCGAAAGTCAGAGCCCTCCCAGCTACCTTTGATTCAATGAGTCCTGTGATCTGCTGCTCCGTTCCTCCAAGGGCTACTGATGCAATGTGCCAGATTCCGTGTTTCTTTCCAACTGTTCTGAGTCTCCTGCATCTGATCTCAAAGAAGGGAGCAGAAACAGCTGGAAGAGAGAAACCAGAATGGCATAGTCCAGCAGCAACCCTTGGAAGAACAAACAACAACAGCCTTGTGAGAGGTACCACTGTCCCCCAGCACGTATGCTTGCATGTAGACACGTATCCACACATCTTCTAGAAGAAACACATGTTGCTAGTGCATCAGCTCTGGCTGGTCACAGAGCACCAGAGCATCTTCTGACTTAGCGCAAGCTGGACAGCACGACCGCGATCCACAGTCACAGGTGCCAAACAAGTCACACGTGCTAAATGAAGTCTAAGTTTGGCACCACACTTCTCCTCCAGTGGTACCTTTACTCCCTGAGCAACTCCACCTACTTTGTAGCACATGAGCAGCCTGCAGCCCACGCAAGGAAAGCCAGTCAAGGTCTACTCTGCTAGCTCCTGTAGATCTAGCTGCAGGCCAAAGGAGGATGGAAAAACAGCAAGTGAAACAGGAGACCAAAGGAATAAGCTTCTTCAGAGAGAACTTAAGCGTTTGCTGCCAAAGGAGAGGATTAGTTTTGAAAAATCAGGAAGTCAACGAAGCAAAGAGCAGCAGGAGGCCACTGCAGATAATAGGGACAGTAGGAGCATGGCTATTGCTCACCAAGGCACGTGAAGGGGAGATGAAAAGGCTTGTGCTCTTTCATATGTGCAAAGACTAGAAAGAGGAAGCGAGGAGGTCAGGGAGATGGTGCTGGTGGAGGAAGGGCCACGAGGAGAAAAAAAGCCTTTGAAAATGAGCCACGGAAAAGTGATTAATAAGGGAAAAACCATCAGGGTTGACGTTAGGACCTTCTCAATCCCGCTAGAAAGAAATAGGACATTGCGACTCACAACCAGATTTAGGGAGGGAAAACCAGGAGCACAGCAAGACCAAGGCAGAAGGATGTCATTTAAAGGACAGACATAGAATTTCAGACAGAGTGAAAATCAGATTAGGATAGTTAGGAATTACATGTAGGAGAAGACAGAAGGCAAGTTTAAAGGCTCGTGGGATTTTTAAGGCAAGACAGCCCAACGGATCTCTTGCCAGCCTTACAGCCAGAATGAAATTGAAACCGCAACATCTTTCCTAACCACAACTTCCTTATAACTGATTACTAGAAAGCACGGGCGCACCACGTCTCTCCGGTACAGCAGTACCACCGTGAGCCCGGTCCTAGCGCATGCGGCACCATTTCTAGAGGGGTTCCTCAACTCCACATCCTTTCTGCCCCACGCAGACCTACTGGCTTTTTACTGCCAATTAGTTCCCTTTCATAAGTGCCGAGTTATCAAGGGCAGTAACGAAACGAGTACCTGGAGTATCGCAAGTCTGCCTGTCCCCTGAAGAGTTGGTTGGAGGCGTGCGGTGTCGGTAGACTAGATGTGGTTTATTATGCTCTTCTTCGTACTCCTGTTCTTCGAGTGATAGCAGTGGCTCTACAAAATAGTCCCCATCATCAGACTTGAATGTGCCTAGCTGAGAGGGACCAGAAAGGAACAGGCAGTCAGCTTTGGGCAACAACAACCCAAGCAGGACTACCCAACAACGCCAGCAGTTGAGGAGGGCGATGCGCCAGTGCCCCATTCTGCAGCGACCCCTGCAAAGGCACAGCTGCAGCTCCAGCGCCCATCACTCCACTTGCACCCGCACCGGGCTGCGCTGCAGCCATCCCACTGGAACTTACGGAAAGCAAATTACTAATCTGTAGGCAGGGAGCACGAGAGGGGGCACACCTGCCAGACTCTGTCCCTATGCCGGTGGCGTTTACCAAGCTGCCCTGCCCGTGGGGAGATGGTGCTGGAGGCCTCGGTGCAACGCCACCCCACTGTGCCAGTTTTCATACCGCAGCTCTCCCTGGGATGGGCTTGAAACCCACATGCGAGAACCAGGGGGAGGTGCCCAGTCAGCAACAACCCTGCTTATGAGAAGACACCGACACTCCCAGTCGCATGTGACCGTGCACGTAGGGAATTTGGCGGGTAAATAGAAGACATCCAAGACAAAAACTGTCCTGCAACTGTCCTAGACTAGGATGCACGACCAGGAAGCGGGAGGGAGGCCTGCCCAGCTACACGCAGCTGCACTAGCCTGGGTGAACGTGCACCTCCAGGGGAGCTCCCAGAGCAGAGGGGCCAGCAAAGACCTGCCGGGGGGCACCTGGGACAGGCACCCCGGGGTGCTGGACGGGCCAGCCCTGCCAGGAGCTTCTGCTTGTCCCTTTGCCAGCATCTCCCTGCACAGAAGGGTACCAGGATGGCAAGAGGGGCTGGCAGGGCGCCTGCCCTCATTCCTCCTCGGGCCATGCCCCCGCCCCGGGGTGCTGGGCGGCCCTGGGGCCAGCGCTGCCGGGCAGCCCCCAGTCACCCCTCTGCAGCCCTCGGCGGCCCCCCGGGGCAGGAGGGGGTCCGTGCCCGCCGACCCCTCCCAGGGTGCCGCTGGGTGGCACTTTTTCCCCCCAAAACCCGCAGGAGCAGGAGGGGCTCACCCCAGTGCCAGAACCCGACGGGATAATAAAAGTGGGGTGGGAGAAACCCCCGAGCGCGGCCAGCGGCAGCCGCCAGCCCCATCCCGGGGGCGGGAAAGGACCCTCCCCATCGCTGTGCCCACCCCTCTCGCCCTGCTGCTCCTCCTCCTCCTCCTCCCGCTTCCGCCCCGGCGCGCCGCCGCTGGGCGCCCGCCGGAGCCGGGGCCGGGAGCGGGCCGGGGCGCTCACCATCCCGGAGCAGAGGCTGATAACGGCGGTGTGCCGCGGGCGGGCGTTGACGTGCCCCCGGTAGAAGCAGTGTTTCACGTCGGCGTCCGCCGCCTCGGCGTAGAGGCGCCGCTGGTCGGCGGCGGGCTCTCCCAGGAGGCTGACGGTGAAGAGCGGGGCGATGAAGGCCGAGCTGGCCGTCAGGTTGAAGAGGAACTGCTGCCCGAAGGCGGAGAGCCTGTAGTGCGCCTTGGGGGAGGCGGCGGCGGCGGCCGTCCAGGCGTCGGGGGCAGCGCTGGTGCTCCGCCGCCGCCGCCTGAAGTGGACATCGGTGGGGAAGGGCTCGCCAAACTCATTCACCCGGGTAGGAGTCACGATCTCGTACTCGCTCAGCTTCTCCAGCAGCTTGGCTGCAAGGGAAGAGAAGCACATGCCCCTGAGCCAGGAGGCCGAGCCCCCTACCCCCGAGGGGCGGCAGCCCAGCACCACCCCCCGGCTCCCCACCCCTCCCCGAGCACCCCCTTACCTTGCCTGGGGTGCAGCTTCTGCCTCCTCGCTCCCGTCCTCAAGCCGTCGATGAAGAGCGTGGTGAGTGCCAGCGCCAGCGGCGCCAGCTGCATGGTGCTGCGCGCTGTCCTCAGAGGAGAGCAGCCTTCCCCCGCCTTCCTCGGGCTCTTCCTCGCCTCCTTTTTTCCTCCCTTCCCACCCACCCCCCCACCTCCTTTTTTTTTTTTTTTTTCCCTTTTTTTTTCGCCCCCTTTCTCCCCCTCCCCGCCCCCCGGTGCGCTGCCGGGGGAAGGCGCTGGAGCCGGGCGGCGTTAGGGGCGGGCGGGCCGGCGGGGCGCGGGGCGCCGGGGGCCGCGCATGGTCCGCGGGGGCGGACGGGCCGGGACCGACGGGCCGGGATGGGGGAGCCGGCCGCCCGGCCGCCTGCCTGCTCTCCCTCGCTTTCCGCCTCTCCCCCCGTCGGGCTGGTGGACGGGGCGCTCCCGGGAGCCAATTTAAGGGGGCGGGCTCCATAGATCAAGCAGGAGAAAAGATCCCGCCCTGTTAGAACAGGGACAGCCCTTCCTACCCCCTCTTCCCCCACGCCTTCCCCCATGTCACTTTCTTTCATTCGACGAGGAGCACCGGAATCGCAGGTTTTCGGCTCGAAAAACTGCTGCGGCTGGACGGAGGGGGGGGGGGGGGGCGGGGGGGGGGGGCGGCCGCTCGCGCCGGCTCCTTGCAAGGGATTTTCGAAATGCAGAGTGGCCCCGCCAGCACTGGGGGGACCAGCCACTTTGTCACTCACCGGGGGGACAGCCGAGGTTTCTTACGTAATTGATGTTTTCCCCCTTTTCCTTTTCTTTAAAGACAGCTCGAAGAAGTGTACCAGCAATCGAAGAATCCCCCGTGTGACACTTTGGGTAGCAGTTTTCTTCTGCGTTTGTCAGATAAGAGGTGCTTAAAGCAACTTTTTTTCAGGGTTAGTTTTCTGTTGTGCAGTTTTCAGGCACCCTGAGGGAAGGGGAAGATTATTTCCTTCTCTGAGTTTATTTTGGTTTACAGTTTGGAAGTTTTCTATGAAAATCTAAGACATCCTTTAGAGCTACATGTAATCAAGCAGTATCTTCCACCCTTCCTCAAGCCAAACCCCCAAATTTTGGTGGTTTTTTTTTTTTCTTTTTTCAAAAGAGGGGAAAAGGTGCGATGAAATTTAAAGCTTGTAGGCAAGGCAAAAGAAGATCAATGGTTGGAAGTTCAGATTTGCATTTCTATAGAGAATTTCAAAGTTCTGCACTTCATTCTGGGACAAGGAACAGAAATACCAGTATTTGCTACAGAAAGGGAAAGCTTAAAAAAAAAAAAAATCACAATCCACTTCTGGGCAAAACAGCACCTCCTGGCTCTTCTAGACTAACTGGTGAAGCCCTACAAACCTCAACTATTAGGAGTGAATTATCAGTTTTGTACAGTGAACATAAAAGTCAAAGTCAGCAAAGCATCACCTGCAAAGCCGGGGCAGGCTCTTGGCAGCAGCTTTGTGCAGTAGAGCACGGTTTAGGAATCTCCACGTTTGTGGAGACCCAAGTCAGCACACCCTTAGGGCAAGGCGTCATGGCACATAACCTCCCAGCATGGCGTTGTGCCCACACCTATAAACCACGTTTAATTTAAGTCTGGGATGCGTACAATAAGATAACTCACCTATATTGGCTTTGGGGGCTTGACAAAGCTGGGATGCTTCCGGGTGTGAGTCACTTCGCGTGCAGTCAGCTCTGACAGTGGTGTTGGGTCTCCTTGTGTCCAGCCTTAGGGCTGGCACGGGCACAGCCACACCTGCCTGATGGTCCCCCAGCCCTGGGGAGCAGAGGTGTCTTCCTGCTCGCACCATGGGTGTGTAGGAGCAGCGACGTGCCCATTCTGGTACACGTGTCTTCTGCCAGCAGCAGCTCTTCCCAATGGCCAAACATGGTTATATCTCCATGCACTCACCTGTTCATGGGTGAACCTGGACCAGATTTGCTTTTCATGATGCAAAGGGCCTGCTCAGTCACATTTTCCTATCCTTGCCGTTAATTGCTTGCTCATGCACACTATTTAAGAAAGAAAACCTCAGAAGAGATACAAGACCAAACTACACTGAAATAACTTCAATGTGCAAACCCCTGGCTTGCGTGGCCTTTCGTGGCTTGGCAAGAAAAGTGTGGCATCCCCACCTGTCCCACACTGGATTGTGTCCTGATTGAGTTGGAAAAGCCACTGAGGTCCTCGGGCTGCTGGATGAACAAAAAAGAATCTTGTAACATCATTACATAGCACCCGGGCTTCCCTCCAGGCATTTTATCACTCTGATTCTTTTCTTCAGGCTTTCTCTGTCTCATCGTCAAATAAATTACTTAACTTGTAGCAGGAGTACTATCTGCTCCCTGAGCTGCAGTCCTGCTCCACGAGGCCAGCAGGAGCACCCTGTACATCACCGAACCCCTGACAGCCTTCCAGCACCTTCCCACAAGTTCCACGTGTGCCCTAAAACTTTCAGACTTCACAGGGAGAAGGATACAGGGTGCTCGAGTGTGGGATATGGCCCCAGAAGTCGTGGCAGGGGAGGGGGAGGCCGTGTCCTGTGCTCAGGTGGGCGCAGACACGTACCCCGGGAGTGCCGGGGCGAGCCAGCACGGCCAGGTGGGTGTGTTGAGCGATATCGAGCTGCCAGTCAGCAGAGGGGGAGTTGAAGAAAATTGAACGGAGTTGCCTGAGGAAGGAGAGAGTGAAAAGCTGAGCATAGCATTAGAGCTGAGTCAGAAGGGAGGGGAGAAGGCTTACGTGGGACTAGTCCTGCCAGTGTCCTGGGGGAGAGGGATGCAGCCTTCGCTCCTTTCCTCGTCCTCGGACCAGGATGGTGTTGGGAAAACAGGTCTGCTGCTGTTTTATCTGGACTGCAGAGTGCACCAGAACAGCTGCCATCCCCATTTCACGAGTGTCCTGCATCCCACTGCTCCCAGCCTCGGCATCCCTTTGCACCAGATCCCACGCTGGCAGGAGCTGCCTTGCTTCTGTTCAGCTCACTGACACAGGAAAACCTTTCAAAGCTTTGGGGTTTTTCCCTAGTTTTCTACAAGGTAACCAGTTAATTTGGCTCTGGGGTGAGGTTCAAAGGAGCTGAGGAGCTGGCATGGGGTAAGAAGTGGCAGCACATAGCTGTGCCTGGGGTGGATAGGACCCTTCTTTTTGGCACTGAGCTGAACGGGGTGAGGCTGTCTTGCAGAGGAGCATCCTCATGGGCTCACTCACTGATCTGAAGCCTTGGCACATACAGACATGAGGGCAGGCAAGAAAGAAAACCCTTCCATCTTTCAGAAGAGGGGAGCTGACCCATGGAGGAGCTAATTAGGTCTCAATTATGGGGCAGAGTTGGGAATGGGCTGAAGTGCTCCCAGGACCAAATCCTGGCTTTGCAATGGCACTAAACACATTCTAGGAGCATGGCATGACTTACTTTCAATGCCGTTTCCATTGATGTAAGAGTTATATTTTGTGGGGCGTTTTGAATCTTTACAGCTGGAGATTAGGAAGTGCAGAAGGAAAGCTGTCACATAACTAAATAGATTTTGCGGAGTTGAGAGAAACTAAGCTACAATCTTAAATTCAAATAGCTTTCCTGTTAGGAAGGATCTATTAATACTTACGGTATGGTAATTGTGCAGACTCTTAAGTCCTCACCCAGTCAAAAGTAACCCCTAAGAGCCCATACCTATGCATGAAAAAAATCCCTGTAAAACACTGGGAATTTTGCCCACATAAATACTGCAAAAGTTGAGCTGCAAATGCCTCTTTCTATAAACTACAAAATGAGAACTTGATCGCAACAGCAAAACTTCAGTAGAAAATTTAAGGCAGTGCATGCTGCTGCAAGAATGCACTCAAGAAACCCAAACTTCCTGAGGTTTTTGCATTGCTTTTCACCCTTGTTACAATTTCCTTTTCCCCCATAGGTGAGGGCAATCCCCAGTCACTAATCTTCGCTTTTTGCTGCTCGGCCTCTCTGAGTAAGCGTCATCTTCCCTTATCTGCTACATTCACTCACTTGCCCAACAATTATCCCAGAAGGCAGACTGTTTTCCTTTGATGGTTGCTCTTCAATGCCACAAGATAACCAAAGACAGCCAACGTTTTCTCCTCGTGTCTAATCTGTGTGGTCAGAAAGTGAAAGATTTCATTCCCTGCAAACAGCTGACTGCTTGCTGGCTGGACATCAGCCTGTCTTGCTCATCTGCCTATGCTGGTAGCAAGGATGCTGCTCCGTGCTTCCTTTCTCTTCAGTTTACAAAGCTCTTCTGCTCACATAAAGGCTTCTTGTTGAAGGACATTCTCATCAATTGTGTCAAGGCTGGATTTTTAAGTCATTTTAAGCCTTTCAGGTTTGTTTGGAGGGGCTGAGACTTGCAAGTTCTTTCTGTATACTTAATTTTCAAACTTGTTATTCATGCCAAGCCCACTCTTTTTGATCCTGGTTAAAAGGATTTAAATATACAGTTTAAACTCATCTACAGTAGCCATTTAAGCTCCTGCTTCCTCAGTGGGGCTCTCAGTTCCTACCCCGAGCTGTGCTCCATGTAACGTGCTGCTGCCATCGAGGTGTGCGACACTTGGCTGGTTGGAGTTTGCTCCTCAGACTGCAGAGGGCTGGGAAGTGGTACCTGCCATTGACAGCAGTACCAGCACAGCACTTCTGGCACTGCTGTCACAGCTTGCCCTCTGTGGGCCCATGTCCTGGTCCCCATTTTAGGCCAGTGGCAGAGGGAGATGTGAAATGATGTGCCAGGATGCTTCAGAGAAGAATTAAACTCTCAGTCCCAGCCTGGTCCCCTGAATACAGAGATGGGCACATTGAAGTGACTAATCCAATGTTACCCGGGCGAATAAGACCCAGACATCCTTCTGTTTGGTCCTGGGTTAGACCGTGCAACATAAATGTCCTCTCAGCCCATGGAATGCAGCAGGAGCTGCGTGCTGTGGGAGCCACCCCTCTGCACAGAGACACAAGCTGGGTACAGTGGAAATGTGAGTATAACCTCCTCCTTGCTCCTTGCCTGCTCGTCATCCCTACTCCTTGCCTGGGTGGGGAACCACCATTTGGGAACAGAAGGTGAAGGAGGAAAAGCAAACAAGTCTCTTGCATTGCTCTTCTCACATGCAAGGGAGCTGGCTCTCAGTTTGCTTTAGAAACAACTTTGACCCTGGAAAACAGATACATGAGTAGGAACTAGGGACTGGGTGGGAGGAACAGCAAAGCCCACGTAGATGCTGCAAATGTGTGGGATTTTCTGCTTCAGGTCAGCACGGATGGATGTAATGATCCCTTGAGGCTTTCCACTTAAAACTGTTGGTTCCAGTTCACCCCTCCCCTGCTCCCAGCATTGCCACAGACAGTTCAGATGATGCTCCTTTTGCTTACGCCTCTTATCTGCTTTGTGGAAAATGTGTGCTCAGCGTAGCCCGACTTCTGGGTCTCACTGCAGCCTGGCAGTTCCTTTGGCCTGGCAGGAATTTATAGATCCCATCCCCTACCCTTTTTACTACAGGTTGCAATCTGGTGCACGTCTTAAAGTAGCTGAGAAACACTTAATCCTACGTCTGCCTATTTTTCTGCAAATTAAGACATCAAGCTAAACACTATATTGGTTTATCTTTTGTTTGATATGCTATAAATTAAACAGGACCTGAATATGCTCCTTTTGACTTTTGATACAATGTACATGTGCATCTATGCTGTGTTCCAGGTGCCTTTGCCAAGACATTAGCAGTAATACTAGGAGGACTGAATAGAGCAGATGTTCTGTAATCCCACACCAAAAGGCAACCTGGGAATGCTGAAAGTTCTGCAGGTACAAAAAGCTCTAGCCCTTGAGCCATGTACTTTGATTCATATAAACTAATTATCAGAGCAGTTCTGCGAGGTATCACCATCACCTTATGAAGAGGAGACTGAGATGGGCGATTTGGCAAAGGACACAGAGTCGTGGAGCTCTGACCTTGTGATCAGTTCCACTCTCTCACTCCAGCTTGCATGCAGTCTAAGTGAACAATGTAATATTTCGGTGCAGGGATCATTAAACTGTAAAACTCTACTTTAGGAGGGTTGTTTTCATTCTTTCCCCAAATAGTAGATTGGCTCCAGAGATAATAAAATACAAATATCCATTAGAGTAGGAAAAAAGCTAAGCAGCTTTACAAATACCAAGTTCTTTTTTCCCTAAACTGTTTGATTTCCCTGGGGGTGTCAAGGTAGCCAGCTAAAAGCAGAAAGACATCTCCCTGGGGGAAGTCTTTGCGATGTCGTTGTATTTCCATAGTGGTAGGAAGTCTATACCAATTGTAAACCCATCAAAAAAAAGATTGTCAATGGTTAAAACATGGGAATGTTTTAAACCTAATCCAGCTTCTGTCAAAATTCATCAATAAAACTTCCACCAACTTGGAGAAGCACAGAATAGGGGCCTCTGTCACTTCCAGGAGCTATTTTACAGCATCACATCATGCTCATTATTATCCACCTGATGAACACAATATAACACCAATACCAAGATGCAACAGCTTGGAAAAAAAACATTTCTCTCTAACTTTAAAAAATGGCTCTGCTCCCTAAAGTGCAGCACCAAGAACCAGAGCATTTTAAAATGCTGCCCAGGTAGCCAAGGTTGCTGGTACAGACTGGCACAGGGAGGGAGATTATCTAATGGTAGCTCCATCACTTGGCATCACTACTAGCATCACATCATCACTACAGCCAGAAGGTGCACCAGACCACAGCAGCCATGTGGGATTGCTCCCCCAGTGCTAAAGGAATAAGAGATGCTGCTTAAATGTGATGCTGTGGATGCAACTTCAAGCAAGTCTGCAACCCGCTGAGTGCAGGATGTGCTGAGGAAGGAGCTCTCCTCCTACACCTACCTGCTCCTATGCTCTTGCACCGTTTCCTCGTTTCCTCTGAAGGCAGCATTGATAAGGAACAGACTAGGGATGCTTAGGTGGAGAGAAGTCAACTTATAAACACATGACAAAAATCTAAAAAAGGATTTGGTCTCTCCTCAACTCTGTCCTGGGTGAGCAAGTTCCATTTTCAGCTGCACACTCTGCACCGACCTGCCCATTTCTCGTGACAGCGGTGGCCCTGCCTGGGCAGCTGGGCACTTCTAACTCGGGATCCCTCGCTCTCGTTTGTGCCTGGATCGCTGCTTTGCTGTCAGGTGCCTGCAGCCTTGGCTTTGTTACTTAACCTCACCTTCAAGCTCCGCTCCTGCAACCAAAACGGGGCACTGAACAGCAAGAATTCAATGTTTCTTAAGTGTCAAAGTTTAGATGTTGAGGAGCACGCTCAGAAGTAGTGGGGTACAGCCAAGGGAGAGAAAACTCAGGATGATCTGCAAAGCTGAGAATTGTCCTCTCCTTCCCAGCTGTTTCCATCAGCCACCCCTGCTCCATGCCTTCCTGCCTTCTCACCCACTAAATACCTTTTTTGATGGCAAAGGCTGTGTATGTTCCCCTCGTGCGTTCCCTCACAGGTGCGGGGAGAGCTTCATGAAGGATGTGAATTGGCTGCAGCCTTCGTAAACCACATTTGTGACATGCCACTGAGGCTGGGCAGCAGTAGAGAGAACTAATGGAGTGTAAATCCCGGTTTGGAAGCACACATCATCTCCCTCCTCTCCCTGTAACTCCTTCACTCCCTTTGCAAACCACATGAGAAAGCATGTCCCCTGAAGAACCACAGCTGGACATTTTGGGTCGTGATAGAAAGAAGTGGAGCATTCACACAGCCAGAGCTGCCTGGCTGACGGGTTCAGAGCTAGCTGTGATGCTTCCAAGGGAATCTGTAGTCCTGAGACTAAAGCCTGCTAGCAAAAATCCTCTTTTAAAGTTATTCTGTGGCTTGGCTACAAAGATAAGGCACCAGATGGCTTAGGAAGAATTTTTAGGAGACAGTTGTGCTGGTATGCCTGGAAGGATCTTGAGAGTTTACATTTACAATAGACCATTTCTTTGGAGGCGAATGTTTGTCAGAATCATCAGTTTTAATTACTTAAAATGTAGACTGTTTCCAAATGCAGACAGCGTTAAGAAGAGGGCTTTTTCTGTCATTTTTTTCCTGAAGAGAAGACAGCCAGCAGGGATCCTTTCCTTTAACTTTAGAGGTAGCAGATTGACTCGTGGAGACTGTGCAGTTTTCATCCCAAATACTATCCTGCAGCATTTCTTTCACTGATGAATTATTCATTGCACAAGCAGGTATTTCTTTTTATCTGTTTTCAGTCAACAAAGCAAGCAGCTAATTTTGTCAACTTGAAGCACATAAAAGCATGGATCAGTTCTCAAAATTCCCAAGACTTTTAAACTAAGCCTTCCTTTGTCTTTTGGCTGCAAGGAGGCATAGGCTGGGACAGGATCCATAAGGATGCCAGTAGGAATAAGCAGTATGGCTGAAAGAATTAGCTAGCAACCTACTGGTAATCTAGATGTAGCTTTCATACAGCCAACTTCTAAAACAAAGCGTGATCAGTAAGGATTATGGCATTATTGCCTACAGTATCGGGCTGAATTTGATGACACCAGGAACAGAGCTCCCATACACCCAGTCTGAGGGCATGCTGTTTCTTTCCTAGCCAGAAGTGTTACCCAGAGATATTTAGAGGATTTGGACCATTGGAGCCTTCCTGATAACCACAACCCCGCCAGAGCAACTCATCACCTGCAGGTGCACGGCAGACCTGAGGAGACACACACATGGACAGGATGCCTGGAGATACGGCAGCTCTGTTAAGGAGGTACTTCCCTTCCTACGATGCATGTATGTTGGGACATACATGTCATATTTTTCAGGCCCCTCTACTTTTTTTTTTATACACTAGAATACAAATATGTTACTGAATGTTGGTGATGGGAATCAGGCTTACGTTTGTAAGCCAGCTGTTACCACTTTTTCTCACCATGTTTTATCAGCTTAATTTTTCAATATCCCTAATATTTCCATCCAGAATTTTTAAAGGGGGGAAGCATGACTTGGAATTGACTGTAACACGAATGGATTTGTTGGCTTAACTGACATTGTTTTGACATGACAGGGCCTACCAAGGGACTAAGGCCCCTTTGTGCTAACTGCAGAACAAACACAGGACTGAAAATGGAGCCGCTATCAGAGCTGCCCTGCCTTATCACACTCAGTTAATGCGTTACTCCACGATAGCCAGCCAGCTAAGAGCAGCATTTGTTACAGGGAGAGGGAACACTGGTACGCAGCAGCAGCATTGTTGCCCTATGCAGTTTTCATAGCAGGTTCCTGGCCACGGTTCTTTGTAACTCAAAGCCCATTTTCAAAACAGAGAATTGTCCAAATTTGAGTAATTTAATCCACCAACAAGGTGGACATTTGTGTTTGTGCCACTCCAGGACAGGGAGATGCTGGCCTGTGGCCGAGTGCCCTAGACCTGTTAGAGCTTCTCAGCTGTGCTGGCATCTCCCAGCACCCACAGGTCAACCAAAGACCCCAAGAGCCAAAAGGGCACCCCCCTCCCCAAACAGGTGTGTAACTGGGCTCATTAAAACAAACACATGCTTGTTCTGTTTAATTCCATGAATTAATTAACCCCTCTCAACAGTGACTTTGTAGCCCTGGTTACACACGTGTAAAACCATCTAGTTTAGAGCAGCAGTATCTAATTGACCGCATGAAGTTTTTTTGAACACCGCTATGAATAGAAAATAGGCCTTTGGGCCAGGAGTCAGCAAATCTGACATGCTTCTACCAAGAGCATCAGGAGGGACCCAGCATCTGCACCTCTTTGCTGCTTTGGCAGCGTCATAACAGCTCTGATCAAGAACCATCGCCATAGCCCTCCTCTCTTGCAGCTATCCCCAAGCCACCCTCCTGCAACCAACCCACTGCACAGCGCAAGGAACAAAAGAGGAGCTTCTGCATTGCTTAAACACAGAACTACTGCCCTGTTACGGCCATTTCTTGCCATCTCCAGGGAGGCCGGTGGTGACCATGCAGCAGTGACAGGGTAAGAACAAGGTAACTTACAGCAGTGCTGTACCTGAGCACTAGTCTGTCTCTTCTGCTGGGGACCTGCCGTTGGGTGACCCATGCCAGAGACAATGCCTTTGTGCCCCTCTGGTGAGCTGCCCTGGGAGAGGGACCCGAGTTCTGCCTGCGGAGATACAAACGGCATCGTCACTCTTGCCCTTTTGCAAGTGCAGTGCTGATGTCGAAAAGCTTGACCTTGCACTGCCCTACAGTCTGACATCGACACCAAACACTGAGCACCCAGAACAGACATGGCTGTAGAAATCCCTAATTAACAAATTCTGATTAAAAAAAAAACAACCATCATAGTCTCAATAGCATGCATGTGCAGCCAGACTAGTATTGCCAATGTCTGCGAGCTTTTAGCAAAAAGTGCGGTGAGATCTCTCAGTGCATAGAGCTATAATTACAGCTGTCAAGGACAGAAATCCCTTTCACTTTTCTGCCCCATTCCCAAAGACTTTTCTCATGCCCCAGCCCTCTCCTTGTGTCCTTCCTTCAGGCCATGTGTCATCTGTCCAGGTCACCAAGCAGTTGGGTTCCCGTGCCTAGAAACCAGCTCATCTTACTGGCAGATCTTTTTCTTTTCACATCCATTGAAATCTGTAAAAATAAGACAATGCACAAGTAGCTTTTTAATCTAATTATACTTGTATTTACTTGGCAGAATCTTAGATATTTTGCAAACAATTTTTATGACCCAGCAAAGAGCTTCCAGAAGACATGAGCGTGTGATACAGTGACACGGATGTCTGCTGTCAGTCTGAAATGCAGTACAAGCGTGCACTTCTCTATCCAAGCCTTTCAGCAAAAGTGCATGCAGCTTGTTTCTTGATTTCGGGAAATACTTGCAAATGCAAGCAGCCTCACCCTGCAGCTGGTGGTGTCTGGAGTACCCTGCAATGTGGGTACAGCAGCGCCTGGCCCTCGTGCCACAGCCACAAGCCCCCTGGCTCCGGACAGTGCATGGATAACACCGCAGCTGGAATAATTAACACAGAAGATTTTGCAAGCACATTTGCTGATTGCAACTTTGTCCTAGAGACTGGAGTCTCCTGCAGCTGTGAGAAAGGAGGCTCCTTGTCGTTTATAGCTGAGGTCAGCGGAGGGCCAGAGCAAGGAAGTTTGTATTGCAGCAATTTGTACCTTATCTGGTTTATAGATGTAAACAAAAGGTTTACACTTCCGTTACTGAACTCTCCTACACCAAAAATGTTCAGCGCATAGAGGAGGAGAGGGATCAGCCATGTCTGCGCACACTTATTTCTTGAGCATATTTTGAAAAGTGCAGTTAACGAGTCCGGTGTTTCTGAAGGGTTTGGAAATTAAGACTCCCTTGCAGTGCTTAAAAACCCAGTCTCTACAGATGTCATTCCAGGATCTCCATAGGGTCTGGATGTAACTCCTAAGTCTCATGGACTTGGGTCAACACCGCTGAAGCCAAGAGTTCTTTCATGAGCTTTAGGTCACTCCCAGTTGCTTCTGAAGTCATTGCCCAGGCTTTTCTCATTTTAGTCACAGTACCAGAGTTTTGTATCACTTGAAAAGCTCCAAGGCAAGGGACATATGGAGCCTACAAAAGCATAGTTATTGTGCTAGCTAGCTCCAGTCCCATGCCAAGCAAATTATTCATGCACACTCTGTGGATAGGAGGCACAAGCTTTCATGTGGTTATATGGATAAAGGGAGGAGAATTTGGGCCACTGACTCAGCCTGTCAGCAATGTTTCCCCCTAAATACAGCCATGGAGCTGCAAAGCAGATTTCTCACAGCACTGATGTTGGGGCAGTACTCTCTTTGGAAAATGTGACCCCTTATGTACATGTCACTTGGAAACCAGTATCGTACAAGGGAGCCAAACTCTTCCAAAAGTCTGACCTTTTGATTATTACCTTTCATGAAAGCAAGCAACTGAACAAAAGCAGCTTAGAGATAGCATTTCAAATGAGAATCAGACAGCTTGCCTGAAACAGAAGCAGTAGCTACCTGCCCAGCCTGTTAGAGACGTGGCCATGCTATGCGATGCTGCACTCCTGCATCCAAAAGGAAACCTGACATTCAACAGGTGTTCTGCTTTTTAGGTGGTCTAATGGAAGGAGAAAGAGTTTGAGGAGACACACTACAAAAAGGTCCTTTAAAGGCACCTACTTTTCCATTTCAGCTCCATGACCAAAATACTGTGGGGGGTTTTTTCTTCCCCTCTCTCAGCAGATTTTATTCAATTACCATTGCAGCGGCCACTGCCGAGTGCGGGGTACATTCCTGATTCAGTCATTTTTGTGTCTACTTGGCAGCAATCGTGAACACCCAGAAAAGCAGGCAGTTGCTATTTGCTTCAAGTTTTACTTTCCCCTTAGAAATATTTCTGATTTGGCTTTGCCACACTACGCACACACACAAATAATTCTTATGATCCTTTCACAAAGGAATTAAATTTACTCTATTATTTTAGTTAGTGGAAATAGAAAAGCCAATCAGCTGACTGTAATTGTACAATAAAGCCAAGAGTAGTTCATTTCAATCCTTGTTCCATAATACTTATATAATTCAGACCTGGAGACAAAAGCAGTAAGGTCATGGATTAACAGTGGCTTAAAGTTGAAAATAGCCTGAGGAAGTAAGGATGACAAAGTAATTACTACTGGGCAAATCATATGTTAATGGGTATGGGAATTATTTAGTGTATGACATTTAATCAATGTAAATGGAAGAAACATAAAAACAAATTCAACTTTTAAGGTCTCCATGATTTTATATATATGTGACTAGTCTCTATAATTGAAATAGATCTATTTCATATAAAAATACATTTGAAGTGACAATATATTAAAATAAATGGTTTTGTAATAATTAAAATTGTTGTTGAAATACAGAGATAGTTCTTATGAATAGTGTTTTATAAGTTTGCTTTTTTAACTGAGGTGCCAAGCAATTAAAAAGAACACTGTGCAGAAACTCATCTCTAAACACCTGCCATAAACTGCAGTTTTCTAGATAAAAGATCACAATTCAGAGGTAAATAATGTTGGCAATTCACTTTGCTATAGCATGCGAGGTAAATCACATCAAAGCCTTCATGTGCATACCCAAACAAATTAGCAAAATCCATTATAAAAGGTCTGGTAGGGTCTGTACTCACCCGTGCTGGAATTTCACAAGACACCTAGCAATGTTTCATTAGGATCACCTATTGCAAGAATTACAGCTGGTACAATAATAATTGCTGTGCCAGAGATAATTGCAGAGATTGCGAGAGCACAAGACACAGGATAACTAGAAAAGGAATTCTGTCACAAGAATGCCACACAATTTTTCCCACAAGTAAGGGAAGAAAATTAGATTTCGAAACAGCGGGTGAACACTTATTTGCCAGGGTAACAGCTACTGCCTGCACAGAAACCATCCCCCTGGGCCCGTGGGATGTTCAGAACGAGGAGCAGCTGAACATATCCAAGGAGAACAGGGGCAATTAATATTTTAGTGCTTCTGTGCTAAAAGAAATTACACCTGCACACATTATCGCTGGGTGAAAAAACCATGCATTGATGAAAACACATACGATCTAGTTCCGTTACTCATCGGACCACCTCTAGCCTTGCTGTCCAAGACACCTCCCCAAAGGTAAGTGCCTTGTCTCAGTGATTGGGACTTACTGGGAGAAGTTCGTCATGGCCTTGATTCATAGCTCAGTCAGAGCAGAGAGTTTACTGAGACCTTTTGGGTCTTTGTAATACCACAAATAAACCCACTGTCTTGGGATAATGTACCTCCTTTTATACAAACATTTCATCTCAAAGTCTTAAATAGGCAATAAAACAATATTTAGTCTTATAAGTTGTCTTTGTTTAGGTTCATAACGTAGCAACCTACCACATGCATTCCCCACATTCAGAACACCTCAAAACCTCTATTAGTAACTCATCCCAAAATAAACGTACCATTTGAGTCAAAGTTATTCTGTTCTGAAGAAGGCTGCTATAGCCAGGTCCTGTGAATACAGGACGATAACGTGCTCTTGATTATTTAAGAAAAAAAAAAAATAACAAAACAAACAAACAAAACAAAAAAAGTGAAAAAAGGTGTTTTCCATTTCAGAAGTGATTTTTTGCACATCCTTATTCAAAGCCATGTTTTCTTCATCCAGATATAGGTTATGACCTGAAGAAAATATCCACCGCAACCTTTCTTTCTCCCAGCCTTTGGATGCCACCATCAGAAGGATGATGAGGCATTGCCTCCTGCCCCCAGCCACACGACACAGTGTCCTGGGCCATTTCACAGGGTTTTCCCTGTCCTTCAATTGTCCCATGCAGAAGCAAAACAACTGCTATGTACACGTAGCACAATTTAAAGACTGCTTAACAGGCTGGTTCTGATTCTCTGTGTCTTATGAGCCACATCATCCTATTTAGTGTTTTTGGTGTTCCGTACGCGCACCGGTGGCTCTGTGCTGTTCCTTGGTTCCTTGTCCAGCCATGGCAGATAATAATGCCTTTGGCATGTGGCACTCAGCTAAGGCAAGCACTGAAAGCGTTAACTCAAAGGCAGGATAATGTCCTATTTGGTTGAAGTAAAAAGTAAATAAATACAGGATTTACTGCAATTTAAGGCTTAAGATGAGATCAGATGCCTGTCATCTCCAAACACCTCTCAATCAGCGAAAAATAATCCTTCACAAAATAGATTATTGTTTTTTGGTGCAAGTTTTTCTGGAGAAAATGAAGCCATATGTTATTCCTCCGTAGAGTGGAGGAAGGTGAAGTATAAACTCAGCTGAAAACTTATCCAGGGCTTCTGGCAAGTGCGGGCTCGACGCATGTGATTTGTGCTGCTTACCAGATCTTTGCATTTCATGGATCCCAGATGATGTGCAGGGGGATCTCTCAAAAAGGATGCAGGAAGTTAGGGCTATCATCAGCTAATGAAGAGGGCAGGGAAACTAAAGGGGAGCAGACAGGAGAGTGAGCTTGGAGCTCTGCCCTCACCGTGGGTGAACGAGGACTCGCTCCCATCCCTGGGACCTGTGGCGCTGGAGCCACCTGCCCACAGGGTTGACTGGTTATCCTTCTTCCCCTCTTTATTTCCAGTAAGGGGAGTCAACCTGACCTTTACTTTCAGATCTGAGAGCAGCCTTGAAAATGAGAACAGCGAAGCCATCCAAATGCAAACACTGGCTACGGTAGGCCTATTTATAAATCGTTTAGAAGAACACCATGAACTACAGGAGGAGGGGAATTTCCTTCTCCCCCCTTTTTGCTGCCTCAGTGAACAGAGTGGCATGCTTGAATTTGCTTTCCTACATACCAGGAGGCCTATAGCAGAAAATGAGGTTAAATCCACAAATGCAGGACCTGATGCGGTCAAGTGACACCAGCTCTGTTTTCAATGCAGTGCATGAAGGGGCCATTCTGCTAAACACATCCCTGGTGCCAGCACAGTCCTTCAGACTTCTGTTAGTGGTCCTGCCTCTAACAGGGGCAGGGCTGCCCAGGGGAAAAATCACAAACCAGATGGAGTGGCTTGGAGGTCATCTACCTCTGAGGAGAGAGGGGCTGCGGATGGCTTCCCAAGCTGCTACCTCCATCCTTCTCCCTTCCAACTCTCTCCGACATAAAAAGGTTTTCCTTTAGAGGGTTCATAAAGAATAAACAAACAAACCACTCAGCTGCAATAGTAAGTGGCATTAAGAATTCAGAAAGTGAGAAACTAGCCCAAAAGAGCCAGCACCCAAGCCCTCATGGATTCTTGTAAGGATTCAGGTTTACCATAGCCCCCAGCTTGCCACACAGCTCTCGGTCACATCTACTATCAGCCCGCTTCTGCCAGGCTGCTGCTTTCGGTTTTGAACCTTAGCCCTACAAGGAGTTGTCTGAGCAGACTGTTAACCTTTGTCTTAAAGGACGTCATAAGCAAAAACAAACTCTGCCCTTGCAAAGCTTCCCTGTTTATATTCCCCACATACACACAATTACTTGCAAAAGTAATCCAACAGATTAAATTTCCCTTTCTGAGAAGTGTTATCTAATGGCCAACCAGTGGTGGTGTCACTGTGCGGATGATGCAGTCACTAAAGTGCAGCTACTTGGTCAGCAGAGATGAGGTCAAGCTCAGATGCTTGAAATAACACACGGCAGAATGAGGATTTCACCCCTTTTCTGCCTGCCCTGCACACACGGACACTGAGGATTAAGGCAGTTTTCAGGGGTCTGATGAAGCTAGAGCAGATGAGAGAGGGAGAGTCAACTGGTCATATTCTGTGTTATTTTGGAATGATGCCAAGCTACCTGTCATTATTGACACGTCTTGGTTTCTCCTATCTGCAGACATCACAGGCTGCCTCACCCCAGTTTGAGTCACATCACAGGTACCACTGGAGCATATGAGGACTGGGAATAGGAATCAATTAAAGGTGAGATGCAGAGAACTAAAATGCACATCCTTGGCACACCTCTATAAACAAAGGTTAACCCACTTTCCCCTCTTTTACAGGTCACTGAAATTGAGGTGAATTTTACCAATCCAGACATTTCTAGCTACCTTTATCTTCTGTCTCCCATCTCATTTCTCCTGAACCCTCTCCAACAAACATCACGGGTGATTTCTGGAGTCAGAGTGATATCTTTGTATTTCATTGCCCTCAGTAGAATTGTTTTCCACGAACTCATCTAGTTACCCCTGAAGTCAGGGGGCTCACAGAGAGCCAGCTGTAGGAAGGACTGAAAATTAGGTTGTTTTTTTTGTCTTTCCTATGGGTAGTAGTCAGAGACAGCCTCCTCTCTCCAGCCAGCTGCCTGGAACATCCCACTCCACAGGAGATGATGTCGCATATGGGTTAGCTGGAAGGGTCACTGAGCAAGTTGCTGGCTATGTCAATGGCAGGCTGGCTTTTCTAGGATAGCTGGGGCTGAGTGACTTTAGTTTCTCACAGGTTGACTTTTGAATTCAAGGAGAATAAGAAAAAAATCAAGATGAGAGATGAGTCCACTGTGTTGGCCTGGCATGGCAGCCCCCACCTTGGACAACCTGCTGGTGAAGAGGCAGAGTCCTCAGAAGTTCGAGCAAGTCTCAGGGCCTCTGCAACCGAACTCCAACAGGACCTGGTAACACCTGGGGTGACAAGGAAAGGAGCCCTGAAAGTGCTTGTGCCTGCACCAAAGTCCCTGACCTTACTGGCAAAGCACCCATTGAATTTATTGGCTTTAGGTTAAGCTGATTAAAGAAACAGCTGGAAAGGTGACTGTCTCTAATTAAATGGACAATAATTTATTAATTACTTGGGCTGCCTCACAGTAAAAAATAAACTGTTTATTAATAATGGTTTTAAGGCTCAGTTCCTGTTTTAAGTAAAATAAATTTAAGTAAGCAGTCCCAGCTGAGCTTCTGGCAGGAGGGAATTTACTGGAAAAATTAAACATGTTAAAAAAGAAAAAAAACTACTTGGAATTTACTAGTGTTCCATTGCCATTTTAAGTTTTAGGAGGGGTTTAGTGCAACCTAGCACTTGAATTTCAAATGTTTTCATCAGCCACTAGCAACAGGCATAATTCTCCTCTGGTAGAAAACTGGGAATCTCAAAACCTCTCATTTCTTATTTTCCTGGTACTGTAAATATATTTTGTATACACACAGTATATTTTTATATAGACATACACACACTTACACATACTTATATATATACTTACTCCTGATACAAGGCAGTTTGGGAGTTCCCCTCAACAAGGAAATTTGCAGCTGAAACATGCCCAGTTCAAGGTGGCAACTTCTCTAGGATGTGGCACACGAGATGGAAAGGGCAGCAATTAAACATTATTTTTGTTGCTAAAGAAGGATCTGTTCCCTGTGATACTTCAAATTCCTTCTGTAACCATGGGTAGATGATTTAGTGCCAGATATTCAGAGGGATTTAGGTTTATGAAGACGCAGATAGAAAACATAGGAATTTCTTTAATGTCTGGTGCCAAGGGGAGCTGGACATCTGGGGAGAATTTTGAGAATTGATCTGTGTGCCTCTTTCTCTCCTAATTTGCTTCAACAGATGTCGTTTTCTCTGCATTGGCTCTTCCTATTCAGAAAACGTCAAACCCAGTGATTTCCTCCCTCATCAATAAGAATCAGGAGAGTGAAGCACTCCAACAAACAAGTCAGCTGAAAAAGGGAGATAGATGAAAGAATATGAAAAGTTTAATGATTACTTCTCACCTTTATCAGACATGAATGACCTATTAAATATTTACTGTCAGAATCACTGTCCTCATGTTAGGCAATGCTACCTAGAGCCTACACCACATCGCTGATGCCTGTGCATTGCTGTCCTTCCTTTAAACTGAACAAAAAATGCTTGTGCAGACTTGGAGGAGAGCGTCACACCTGTGGGGTTCAGCCCCCACACCTTCTCTCAGCAATGGTAGGATGTGCAGCTGGTCATGAGAATCTACTAAAACCACAGAGCTGAAAACCAGCCCCTGCCTGTTCCCTGCCTTGCAACAGGCCTGACACCTGGGAGAAACTCCCCATTTTATCAGCATTCATCAGAGGACAGTTAAGATCCAAACATCAGTGTCCCGGGGAGAGTTCTGGGATTGTGGAGACATCACAACACATCATGTGAATCTGGCACGTTTGCATTTTGATCTTATACAAGCCTCTGTCCCACACCAGAGATGTTCTCAGGTTGCCATCCTATCTCATACCATAAAGCTTTCTGTGCCCCACCCCACCCCCCGCCCTTCAGGTTCCATTTTGCTTCCGTACTCGAGAACTATTAGCCAAGAAAGTACTGGAAATGTACCTCCCAGGACAGTTGCACAAAGATGGAAAAAACATCTTGGTATATTTAAAACAAAAGACCAAAAGCTGACACACATCTCTGACGGTGAAGTTAGGAAAGCATTTAACAAGAAGCCAAACTGCGAGCAGCAGAAGCACAAAGCCTGGTTTTCTTTGGCTCCCTGGCTCAGGGTTGGGCCAGTCCCTGGGTAGTAACACACAAAATCAAATCAGAACATCTCCTGTAGCGGGAATACTTTTTGTATGAGTAGTTCGTGGAGATTTACGTGAGAGTACAGGTCAACTTTTGTTCCTGATTGGGGGGCATGACTTCAGTCTCTCCTCCGTTGCTTATCTTGCCGTTGCTGACATATCTAACCGTCTGTCAAACTGGGACGAAACTTAGCAACGTATTCAGAAGTAGAGTCTGATATACAGTGTGATGGTGGAAACCTTCTC
The DNA here is from genome assembly GCF_017639655.2 of Falco naumanni. NCBI lineage: Eukaryota > Metazoa > Chordata > Aves > Falconiformes > Falconidae > Falco > Falco naumanni. The sequence goes on along the minus strand of NC_054057.1, from coordinate 96,757,012 downwards.
TTTAGGAATCCAGGCTTGAAAAAAAAACAATTCCAAACCACCAAAAACCAGTAAAGCTATGTAATTGTAGCCTGACTTGTCTACTTCAGCTGTGTCAACTCTACTGATGACTCATGGGAAGTTACTGAAACAAGTTCACGAACCATCACTGATGCACAGCATGGGAACCCTGCTGATTGTAATTACTAGGAGGGTTGGTTGGAGCATTAAGTGACAGCCATTTATTGGACTAATAAACACAGAGCTTAGCGTTCCTGTAGGAAACGCCAGCACCTTTTGATACAAGACAAGTGACCATGGAAGATCTTTCCTTGTGGATGTAGCACAAGCAGCTGTATTTGTTCCATCAGTCATTAACATCTTTCAGTGTAACATTTCCAAAAGAAGAACCACCAAGAAATCCAGACATAGTCTATTTTCTCCCTAGGATACATTCTGCTGGGTTTTCTTACAGGCTATTAATACGTTATCTGCTGAGCCATAAGACAACAAGCAAAGCCAGAGAAATACAGTCTAGTGAAATCTGCCGTGAGTAGGGTTTGCTACTTAAATAAATAAATGTTTAAATATTTAAACAAAAAATTTGGTTTTAAAGGAAAAGCTCCATACAAGGGAGAGGACAGATGAAAACTGACATTTTCTGGACTGACAACAGGTATAACTACTGATCCAAAAAGTCTTGAATACAGAAAGCACTGCCAGGTTCCACTTGGATGGATAATTAATGACTGGAGTAGTGAAGTGACAAAAGATGTTATGTGATGCTAATACATAAAGCTCTAAAAGGATATAATTGGACTGCTTTGATCAAGTGAAAAAAGAAGAAATTCCCACCTTGGCCCTCCACGCAGAGATGAACGTCTTGGCAAAGCTGAGGAGCAATGGCTAGGCTTGCTCCGAATTAATTTCCCAATGGCTCTCCATCTGACCTTGCTGTGCAGGGAAGCCCTGACACAAAGGAGAGCAGTAGCCCAAGTAGGAGTAATTCGGTGAAGTTGTCCAGGCATCCAGGCAGCATTATTTCCCTGCACCCTTGGGAACAACTTTCAGTGTTTTACGTGGCAATGGCAGGGAGAAGCCCTACTCACTGTGCACAGTGGGGAGCTCGCGTCCAACAAACAGCTGCAGGTGTCCCCTCTGAAGGTGAATGTCAAACAGGACCATTCTGCCTTCTAGACCTCAGTAGGAAAGCTGCATCTGCTGGCAAAAAGCTTACTGCTAGGATACGAGTCTACTCTGAACGTCAGCAACCAAATGACCAAAACATGCATTACTCACAATCCTCTCACAGGGAGGTTGATGTCCGGAGGTCCAGAAACTGAGTGTCTTTCCTTCCTTCATACACTGACCAGGAGAACTTCTCAGCTACCTCAGTTTTACAGTGTTTTTACCTCCTACAGCCTTTGACTCCAGCTGTTTACCAACCTCCAGCCACTTTATTAGGCAGAACTGGAATAAGTGATTCTAAGAATATCGTGAGGGAGTGTAATCAGTGACTGCAAACACCAAATAAAAGTTATTCAGCTATTGTTCATTCAGCACCATGTTCAAGAGAAAATTAAGTTCTGACCTTTAGCTATTTCGTAACCTAAAAACTACTGCTAATAATAAGACAAACATTTTTTTGCATACTTGTGGGAGACATCTGCTGAAGTCAAAGGAAACATTCCCAATACTTCAAAGCCCAGGGCTCCAGAGCAGCCACAGTTTTCAGGACTCCTTGCAATGTCCGGTGCATCACCATTAAAAGGTGTGCTCCCATTTCATGGACTTCTACATACAATGCTTGCCAAAAATCAGGCGTCTTTGGCTTGAGCAGAAGATATGTGTGCTTGGTGAAGGAGACCAGAGGGGGCTCAGGCACAGCGTGCTATGAGCCTTCCCCCTCCCTTTGGAGAGGTCTGTACATACAAGTTCATCTTCTGGTATTGATTCTGCACTGTTATCAGCAAGAGCCCTAGCCCACATCCCTAGCTTCATGTTGAACAACTTGATGCCCAACTACAGGGCCGAGTGGCAACATCATCTGTCATTGTGTCCTAGCTTCACAAATCCAAACATCAAAATCTTCAAGTTTGTAGGACATCTTCGAAGTCAACAGATTTTACAGTTTGCGGTTTCAGAATATCTCACTGCTGGTATATCCATAGGTTATAGGCTGGAATATTAACTCAATAACTGTAGTACACAAGTTCTGAAAGCTACTTAAACCTAGCTATTTCTAAAACCAAGCACTTCTCAGAAGGTCCGTGTTCCTTTGCAACAGCATGTGCTTCCTTAAATAGCATTGTGCTCAAAATCCCGATATATTTTAAAATTATATAAAACATTTCACATGTCAAACTAGAAGTTACACAGAAGACTTCATACGGACCATCTGCATTTGGCCACTCAGTTTAATATTAATTTCTGGAGTCTGGGTCACAAAATTCTATTAATTTCAAAAGCTGGCTAAAAGATCACTTGGATTTTGTCCTGTTGGCTTGAATCTTGTATATCTTGTACAACTTCCTGGCTGTGTAGATGACATGTTGCAGCAGTAAGCTCAGAACACTTAAAGGAATAAAACTGAACAGTCTTTGGACACTGGGACAGGTTTCAAAGGCCATTGCAAATACACTTAATCCATCATTTGTTTTGCATTACTCTAAGACACATATATTCCATGGGAAGTATAAGTAAATCTTCATGGGGGAAGGGAATGGAAGAGGACAAGGGAGGGAAAGCAAGCAAATGTAAATACTTGAAATGGAAATTAATATTGAAAAAATAGTTATTTGTGCTAAACAACTATCCCCAGGCTGAATATGAAACATTTTCTATTTAAATATAAACCAAGCTATGCATGTAACGTAAGCATAGTTGAGAAACGGGAGTTTATTTCAAGTAAATATGTATTTATTCAATTAAAATAATCACTCAAGCTAGTGAAATACCTCAACCAAATTTACAATTATTAAATCAAGGCTCTGCTTGACTGCTGAGATTGTCCATATAAACCAAACCTCTGGTGCACGTTGGAGCATCAAAGGATAGGCTGCCCTGGTGCCCAGTGGTGCTCCTAGAAACTCTTTTCAGTCAGTTTTTAAAGTCCCGCACATGCTTGCTCCTCCAGCATGCCCTTCTTGCAAATAGGGACAAACAGGAGAAACTGAGCTTTGCTGACTTAAGCCTGTCCTCATGCTGTGAGCTCCATCGCCTGCTGCCTGTGGCTATCCTGTTGATGCTGGGCAAGGGAAGGGGAACATTCAGTTCACCCCTTCGCTCCTCTCTTGGCCTGTGAGAGCTGCCCGCTTTGCTTCCTTCTTCCAGTTTACATACCCTATGGTTTATTTTGTATAGTTGTCTTCTTCCTTTAGTCCTTTCTTTATTGGGAAAGCTTTTAAGGTTTTGTCTGGCCCTACAAATGAAATCAAGTAGAAAGAATGGGCAGTACTCAGCTTAGGGAAATAACCTAGGCAAGAGGACAAGCACGGCTGCTCCTCCTGTTGTCCTCCCACTTTCTAGAAATCTCGGTCTTGAGGTTGAGTCTGAGCCATCATTCAAAAGCCATTCACAAGCCCTTACCCATGGATTTGTGTAGTTCCTTTTGATCCCATTCATGCTTTAGCTTCCTCAACTTCCAGCAGCAAGGAGCTCCACAACTGAATCGTGCTTTTTCTGGACAACAGCACAATAAGCCACACAATGCCAGGGACAGATGGCATTTTGGCTTTCCTCCCTGCCCCCCTCAGTCCACCCACAGCTGCAGACATTCATGCGAGAGCTGCAAAACCAACCCGGGGAAGCACAGGCACCCTGAGCCAAGCGTGTGCACAGAAGACTCATCAAGACCCTTGATCCAACCAGCCACTTTATGTTAAGTTCTGTCCACAGCTCCCTCTTCTTTCATCTTAAACACGTATCAGAGAATCGAGCAGGAAGGTTGTCCAGCTCCCGCCTTAGCTCTGCAGTGGAGCACGTTACTACTGAGAGCTTCCCAGCAGAGGTTTGAGCTGCTCAGACACTGCCAGTGGCAGAGGCTCATGCCCTCCAGAGGCACACCATTTCATTCTCAAACACCACTGCAGTTGCAAAGCTTACACCAACGCCAGCTCTGGGCCTCCCTCACCTCACTTTAAGGCCAACCCCTCCTGCAGTGTGTCCTGTAATGATTTCTGGTTCCCTCCCTTGCTTCTGGGACAGAAGAGGATAAAAGGAGAACATGCAACGTGAAAGATGCTTCTGCAGGGGAGAAACTCTCCCTGAGGGCTTTCAGAGCACACTAGTGGTCTTTTGAACTCTGGTTGTATTCAAGCCTCACTGTGCCTCTCCATACCCGCAGAGCCCTTGCCTCTCTGTTAGTCCTTCAAGGCAGATGGGAAGCAGAGATAAGCTCGCTCAGTTCCTCTGAGGCAGCAATCAGGGGAAGGAGGGTATTTCTTTAAGCTGTTGCTAGTGGAAGTCCATGGTTTCACTCCTTGGTCCTTCTCTAACACATGGCATACATTCAGCTCACTAGTCTGCAAAACATTCCACGGACTTAATACATACCTAATTGTATAGCATCAAATTTTTGCACGACAACAAACAGCAGCAGTGGGTACAAATCAAGCGCTAGCAAGAAAAGCCTTGCTAGAACAAAATAATTTCCAGACTGGAGAGCTCAGGGAACGTTATCTTCAGAGAAGTGGGTTTCTGAGTTGCTTTGATCAAATGAGTTTCAAAAGTGATTACAGCCCAATAAGTGTTTCCCTAAGCAGTACCCTGTGGGATGGGGAAGGCCAGAATTCAGGCAGAAGCTTTCTCCTGTACAAAAGCCTTGCCACTGACATTGTCAAGGGATCTGTTGCACTCCATTGTGTCCATAATCTTCAAATTAAAGCTCCCTAAATCCACAATAGTCTAATAAACCACAAGCCTGTAACAGCCCCTTCAATTTTCCACGTTAATAATCCATGGATTAAGAGTCCCTCTGCTGCTACAATAGACAGAACTGATCTTCTCTACTGTGTCAATGACCCATGAATTATAGGGCTGTGTCTCAGATGGTTAGATAATACTTCACTCAAGTCCCCGCGATAGATTTTTCTAACAGGGCAGATTCAGGACTCTGTTTCGGAGCAAAAGCACATTGTGGCATTCTTATTTTTGGGACTGCTCTTCCTATTCCTCTTGGCAGTATCCCTGCACAAAAGCGCAACCCCCTTTTTATCATACCAATCCATTTGTTTTGCAATAAATAGCCTAGTCACCTTTCATTTACAACTGTACATTTAATATGTCATATGAAAGTTTATTAAGAGGAACAGTTTCATAAGTGGTTAATCAACTGATGCAAAATCCTTCAATTTTCTTGTAATAAGGTCTTATAATAAACCTGGAATATTTTATACTGATTTGTGGATAGCACTTCTTAACACACTTGTATTGCTTAATAACCCTTTATTATACCATTTACTATGAAGTACGTGCAGCCTGTACAGCAGCCAAATCAGAGGGCAAAAGGAAGCAGAGTGGAGTCACTTCAGACCTACTGCCCAAACCCATCATCTGTAAAATGCTCATCGACTTTTCTGGTCAGGAGCAAGCAAGCTTCTGTAACAGCTGCGTGATTTCACCTTTGCAAATACCACTGCAGCCGGCAGCGTGGAATTTGCGTATGGATGGAAGTGCCCTGCCAGCCACTGGCATGGAAAGAAATGTGATGGGTAGGAGCAGACAGATTGTCTCTACGGCATTTTCACTGGGGCGCACGGTTCCAACGGCATGCTGTCTGCTGGAACAGAATGCCAATACATTTTCCCCCCCTCCCCTTTACTTTTTAAAGCAGCAACCTTCATATTGAACTCAAAGCCACACAAATCATTGCACATTGTTGCAGGGTTGTTAAAGCCAAGGAATGCCTGTTAGGTTAGCCAGCCATGTCTCCATCAAAGCCTAGCTGTTCCATACCATATCTTTTACAGCGTTTGGTTCAGACTCCTATTACTCGGGACATTTAAAACTACACTGTCAGCTCAACTAGACACGGGAAGAGACTCTGCACAGCAAGTAATCAGCTACTTCCATCTCTGCTGCCGCATCTTAAAATGTATTGAACAAGTCGTTTGGCTTTGTTTTGCCCTTCACAGGGCAATAAATCACCTGGGCAAAAGTTAGAGCAATAATGCTTTGGGGCAGGTAAAGCTGTGGCCATGACTTTGAGGCCAGGGTAATTCCCAATCCAGAAGGATCCATTACTTGCTGAAGAATTGTATTTTCTGATTCTCTGATTTTCCAGACAGGCAGTGAAGGTCAGTTTTGTAAATTACCTCTAGCAGCTATGAGAGTCTATTAAATAAAATAGGCCCAAATAAAGACTTATTAACATCGATTCTGGAGCTTAACTCCACTTCTAGTGGCAGAAAGAAGATCAGTGCAGCATCTGTAGGCGACTAAAATTATAGTAAAAGTAACAGTGGCAGCAGCCACTGTGGTGGCTGACAGAGGGTGGAGATAAATCTCTTCTGATGCAACAGAAAGAGTAATGGGAGGGTGGAACAGTAATAGATAATGTGTTTCTGTTGTTTGTATAGCAATTGTGACGACAACTGTCAAGCCAAAGTGGAATAAGTTTTGTGCTGCTGGCTACCACATGTGACGTGTTCCTGCAGCAAAACCCTGCAATGCCACAAATAATTGGATTCACCTTAGCTGGCTGCCTGGTTTACAACTATCGGAATCTCACCTCTTATTTCACCCTGGTGAAGGTTTTCATTGACTTACTTTATCGTCCTTTAGAAGATGATAAAACAAGGCTCTAAATTGCCTATATATATCTTGGGCTACAAGTCAGATTTGTGAGACCAGATGTAGTGCACTAAATGGCAAAAAAAAAAAAGAAAAGAAAAGAAAAGAAAAAAAAAAAAAAAAAAAATAAACCTGACCCATTTGCCTCTTGGAGAGGCACTAAAATTCTGTCATCAGTTCATTTCCCCTTGCAAACAGGTATAACAACAGTAACTGTACTGTCATTAGACAGCATCTAGAATAAATAAAAGGAACAAGCCCATGCTAGCTGACCCACATGCGATAGAAAGCGCCACTTTATCTCCTGCGACTGCCAGGACCTGTGTGATCACTCTCCTCCAATTTTAACACAAAGTCCGCATTGTCTTCTGAACCCATCTCAGCCTTTAAGTTGACCCTGCAGTATTTTTCTTGGTTGTCATGCTGAGCGCAATGTTTATCTTGTTATACTATTTATACAGAGCAGACTATTTTTCCATAAGGGAAATATCAAGTGTCAAGCATCTGAAAGTCCAGAGGACCACAGACTTGGGCCAGGCTCCCTCCTCCAGAGATGGGGCAATCCTGCTATAAACCAGTGGGAACACCATGCCAGTGCTGAGCTCCTGGTGCCCAGCACGATGGCCCTCAGTCCCTCCTGCAATACAAACCCTGGCGGCATCTAATGCATTCACTCATACAGCCCATGTTAGAAGAGTAATTGCTACCATGAGACCTACGGTGGCTTTTCAGGTAAGGTAATACTATTATTCCCATTTAATGATAAACCACTAAGTTCAGAGAAGTAAGGACAGTGCAGCACGCACAGTTGCCACAGAAACAGCAGAGCCTATCACTCCTTTCATGCAGGAATGGTCTGGTTCCCTGGGGTGGATTGGGCCAGGAGAAGCACCACTAATATGGTCCCCAGCCAGGTGTGGGTCCCTTTGGACACGGGGATGCCTAAAGGACGGTTCATGTAACCCCAAGCCCGTTGCGCTGAAAGGCACTGGGCATGCTTTGGATGACGTGAGCTTGCACACCCCTCTGTCCCCCCTGCCTCTGACATATTCCTACGTGCTCTCAATATACACACAGCTTGTTAGCAGCTCTGCAGGGTTCCCAGGAGCAGTGAATGAACAGAAACCGGGATTGTATGATCATAACAACCAGCTCAGTTTCTTCTGTCTCCTAAGCTCCCCTCCCAGAGCACAGGAGGAGTGGCTCCAGAGGAAAGGCCATGAATTTTTTATTTCCCTGACCAGAGGCTGTTTTTTGCCTGGTCAAAGCTATATGCATTGTTCCTTGTTACTAAGGCAACAGGTACCTTACAAATGCTGCTAATACATAAACTAATACAACTCTGCAGTTTGCTCTTTCTTTCCAGCGCCGCTTAATAACCCGTGTGGATGCTGCTAGCCGCCTCTCTCCCGCTGGGCTAAATGAGCACTTCAGGAAGTATTATCTCCCTTCCAGCGCAGACTCTGCTGTGCCCGCACAAAGACGAGGCACTGAACTGGGGAGCTGGGCCACTATCAAAAGGCAGCGAGGTTTCAGAAAGCTCCAGGGAGGAGTGGGAATGGCTGTGGGAGCACCACACGGATCTGCTGCGGCACTGCTGCCTTCCCCAAAGCAGCAAAGGATCCTGAATGCTCGCCTGCCCACAGGGAACACGGCGCTCAGTCCCATAAGGAATTCCTGGAGCACACACTCCTCAGTTCCAAGTTGTGCCCCCGTCGTCAGCATCAAGAGCTAACTGGATTAAGGGCTGTTTGTTAAACTCCGCCTTGCTCCCCCTCTCATATACCAGCCCCTTTGATACACATGCCCGGTTGTTAAGTGAACAAGCCAGGTCCCCACTGCTCTTGCAGCCAGAGCAGGGTTAAAATGCTTCACTGGTCTCCTTAATCCCTCTCACATGATTTAGTCAACACCAGTGGGGGAGAAGGACCCGCAGGTTTTGCCTCCATGGCTTCCCCTTCTTCAGAAGCCAGAAAGAAGAGATTAATTCAGTACCGCACTTGGGCTGGACACGATGGGAGCTGTCAGAAAGCCACAGAAGCTGTGAACACCCAGAGCACCCAACAGGTACCAGGAGCTGCGTCTGCAGAGCTCACAGGCTTGAGAGCTGCGCCCACCCTAGCCTTGAAGCTTGCTTTTTTCACTACTCAGCACCATTTAAATCTTGAAACAGAAAAGACAAATATAAATTTAAAATACAGATTTTTCTCCTGCCCAGAGCTGCTGTAGCATTAGTTTGGTGATGGGGAGATGATCACTGTGCAGTAGTAGAAAGAAAAGCCACCAGAAAAGAGCAGCGATTGCATACTACTGTGCTGGATGCATTCCTTCTTAGTGGACCTGATACACGAAAAGATCTATCTGCAGAATTTAATTTTCAAGAGCAATTGTTCTATTAAAAGAACTAAATAAGTGGCCTTGTTTCTGAGGATTGGAGGTAGCCTGAGATGCAATAGGCTAATAGGAGTTCAGAAGAAACAACTCGGAAACCAAAGCAGCTCAAAACCTAATGACTGATCTTCACTTTTTTTCTTTTCCTGTTTTGGGAGTTTGGTTTGGGTTGGGTTTTGGAAAAAAATCATAGGGGCATATATTTCAACTATTTTATGCTTGCTACTAGGCAGCCCCTTTGTCCCGATGATCTAACAATAACACAAATAACTTAAATAATGTATATTTAACTTCCTTCCAAAAGGAAAACACAGGATGGGTAGTGCGCTCTGTCTGAAAGAGCTTTACAAGCACAAAATGAGGACAGTTTTACAGACCCCATTCTTGTGCTGGATGACTTGCTGCTGCTGCTAGACAAGGGTCTTTTATTGAAACCCGAGCAGAAAAGTAAACATTTGAAATAAAGCTAAACAAGAGTTTAGTTGTTGAGGAAAAGACAGTCATCTGTCAGCATTTGGCAAACAAACTCTTCTTAAGAGTGGCCTTCCACAGTGCTGGACTGGGAGTCCAGCACTTGGATTTAACCTTTGTAGTCTGAATCCCTTCTACTTCACGAGAGGGCTCTCTGCTGTACCAAGTTTGCAGGACTATTGCCAAATAGATTTTAAGAAAACAAACTTGAGTTCTGAGTCTCAGGAACACTGACATATGCTACTGGAGGAGATTTCCCCAAGATAAAACACTGTGAGCTCACTACCTCCCATTGAAAGCCATCAGCAAATGGTGCCTGTCCTCTGTTTGTGAACTCACTAACTTCCCATCTTATCTCCCCAGACCTTGCTTGCACTATCCTCTAACCCAAGCCAACCCTTCAGGGGACACATGGAGACATATGGAACAAACGGGTGGGCTGCCAGGTTCAGAAAGTAGGGATCAGTGACTTGACACTCAACTGGTGGCTGATCATCGGTGGAGCTCCTCACAGTTTAACGTGGCTAAAGGCAGCAAGTTCCACTATCAAGCCAGCAGGATGGAGCACGTCTTCAGCATGTTCACATAAGATACTGAATCGGTGGGAATGGCCGATATGCCAGAGGGCAGGGCTCTATTCAGCTACGTTTTGAAGTCAACTAACAGAAGCCTCATGAAATTCAACAAAGTCCAATGCAAGCTCCCGTGCCTGAAGCAATAATCCCTATGCATGCTGCAGGTTGTCTAAATAGAAAGCAGCTTCATAGAGGAGGTAGGGACTAGGCAGACAGGAACCGAGTGTGAGCCACTAGTGTCCCAAAGAAAGCCAGCCACCTGCTGCACGGAATTTCAAGAACTTGCCAGCAGGCCAAGGGGGGTGACTATTACCCTGTGCTCCCACAGGAAAGCTACCTCCGAAATACTGCAGTCAAGACAGACATGAATATGCTGTAGCCAAGGCAGACAAGGGCTGGAGCACGGGACAGACTGAGAATGGCATTTGTTCAGCCTGGAAAAGAGAGCTCTGAGGATAGATGCACCTAATTGCTTTCACCAGCTACTTCACGGGTGGCTATGATGAAGACAAAGGCAGATGGTGATGGTCCTGCTTTGCACAGGGGTTGGTCTAGATGACCTGCAGTTTTTTCTTTCCAGCTTCAATCATTCCATGATCCCAGGAAACTGTTCCAATGAGAATTGTCTGCAGAACATGACATTTGAAATAATTGACTGCTGGAGAAAATGTAAAGCTTGGTTTCACCATAAACTCAAAGATGAAGAAAAAAAAAAAAAAAGCCATGGGGCTGCTTCTCATCTGCCAAGTCCTTCCCTTGCCTCTGGGTGACTTGCCAACCCAAACACCTGTTTCATATGGGTAGAAAGCAACAAATAGCTGACCCATATCTGTAATTAATCTTGAGGGCATTTTGATTTTTCAGAGGATTAATGCACCCGATTCCCTTAATAAAAAACAAAAAGCCCAAACAATCCAACCTTCTTGAAATTAAGCAAAACCTAAAGCAGATGGGTAGACAACGGCTGCAAAACAAACAAACATTCCATGGTTCAATGCAACTTCAAAAAAGGTCAGCACTGAAAACCTGAGCAAGCGAAGATAGCGTGTTACCTTTGGCAACCTGCACGGCTTCAGCTTTGCTGCATCATTTCAGATCTATGCAGTCTGCTAATCAAAAATGACTATTCAGATTCTAATCAAAATAAGCTTCCAAATTACTTCAGATGTAAGCCACGGCTGAGACTGCAATGTCAAGTGTTTGAAAAAGTTCTTTGTCTGTATACCCCAGTTCAGCCAACCTCATGCCAACAGGTCATGCTTCAGGCTTTGGTTACGTGGAGCATGTGAGAACTAATAGGAGCGAAGTGGCCCACCAGCCCCATCGACCACCCCGCTGTACCGCAACGACACTGTTTGACCTCAGCAAAAGCAAGGCACAATCCAACATGCCTGGGAAACAGCAAGAGCAGGACATTCTCATAATCACATTTTTTCTTCACAAAGCATTTCTCACAAACAACAGAAAAGTTTCCGAGCAGCTGAAATTCGCAATATACAGTGCCTTCTGTCTCTTAGCATGGACCTCCCTTCTCCTCAGAACATACTTCTGCCTCACTTCTAAATTTCTTAGTTTAAAAGTCTTTTATCAAGAAATAATTGCTTCTTCCCCTTCAGATTTTCAGGCGTTACCCAGTTTCTCTGGCAGAAAAGCCAGAGTGACAGCATGTCTTACTAACAGAAGTGCTCTGGGAAATCCATTGCTGGAATATATGGAATGGGAGGGGGAGAGCTGGGGGAGAAAGAGAGCAGGAGCACTTTATACCCTGGATGAGACTGGGATTGTTGTACAGACCCTTTACACCACGATTCCTGGAGGTGTTGACAGGCACAGACAATTTTACCTGGAATGGAGGGTGTGGGAGGGAGGGATTTGTGCCAGCCCACGTTAGTGCATCTGACCTGCTTCAGAATGAAAATCCTGCTCTGTGGTTGCTGCTGAGGCAACTCGGAGGGAAATCCCTGTGACCAGATACACAACATATCCTTTTCCTCATGCTTTTCGGTATCTACCAGCAACGTAACACCTGGCCTGCACAGATGGACCAGAATGCAAGTTCCTCCTTGCTGTGCCCCAGCCAACATGAGGCCACCTATAACATTTCTCAAACACCTATCTTGTTGCAATTCTTTTTTTGTATCTTGGTACCAGTCTCTGCCAGACGCAGCTTAAGTTTCAGCATATTAATCAAACTCCTCCACATCCCATCAACACCAATCTTGGCACACAGCTACTTTTACCTCAGGGACTCCTTGAACTCTGTGCCCTGAAACTACAAAAATTCTCCTTGTCCCCCAAACCTCAGGAAACAGACAGGGGTATGGTCCTGGTGAGGGATGCGGAGAGGGATGCTCCCCTGAGGAGAAGCAAGCACTGAGAGCTCTTCATTGTTAATATTACTACACTAGAAAGCACATTAGTACTAGGTCAAAGCCCAAACCATGCAACATGAGTAACACTGAAAAATGCAAAAATGAGAGATGTCTTAGCTGAGCAAGATTTACGCCCCGCCCCCAGTTCTCACCCATGTCTGCAATACAAAATGAGAAGCAGGGGGAGAAAGTACATCTTTCCTTTCTCTCTAGAAATCAGGGTGGCTTTTCATGACAAAATATTTCTAACACTTTCACTGTGCCTCCTAGGTCTCTCTAGTTGACTGAAAACTCAATTTGAAAGAGGTATGCTGACCACAACAACATATATTTTACCCCTAGCATTAGGTCAGAATACCCAAGGCCAAAGAAGAGAGTGCTAAAGCACCATCCATCCATCCATCCACCCATCCATCCATCCCAGCCACCCCTGTTTGTTTCCCTGTTGTATTTGCTACTGCAAGACACAGCTAGACCATTGCCGGCAATCAGATACGTTGTACACATCCACATGAACAACAGTTCCTTTGATCTTCAAAAGAGTTTTACTTCTTTAATTACGAGTTTATCAGTAGCACGTAATCAGGCTGTAGACACACACAGTTTAGTCTTAACCCATTTTGACTGCAGGTGCACAGCCAGCAAGTGTCCTTTATGCTGTATCCAAGTATTTATTGAGACAGACTGTCTCCTGGAAAAGCTAAGGCAGTTTGTCTTGGCAGGTGGAACAGGGTGAATTTCTCAAGACATTGAGAGCTATCATTGCTAATAAACTACTTGCACCGTGGCTTTTCCTTCAAGATGAACTTTCACATACTCTACATCCCATGTTGATCCCAATAGCAGCGGGTTATACACAGATATAAACATACAGCATCTTTACACATAGTTTGACACTCCTGCCATGTCTAAGCAAAGGTGTGTCAGGAAGAAATAACCCTCCACATACTAGTAAAAGTTAAAATTAGACATAGGGAAGGATGTTTTTTCCTCTTTCCACTCGCACCAAGTTGAAAACAGAAAGGCAGAGACACTAACCTGGAAACTGCCCCACAGGCAGGTACAGCCCATAAATGAAAGGAAAAAAAATATCTGCAAAAAGAGTCGAGAAGTGTGGCAGAAGTAGTTAATTACTTTGCATCGGTACTTGGTAGTTGATTTGGTTTCTGACCCGTGGGGAAGTGCTGACCGGGCAGCCCAGAACACCTGCTGTTGTTTAGGCAAAACGCATCAAAACAAGGGCAAAACAAGCAGTTGGCTATTTTGTATTTGTGAGCTGATGGCTAATGCTGTGAAACCTGATTGATTTGAACAGCAATCAGCTCAGCTCTTCATTAGAAGAGGATGAAATTCTGTTAGAGGTACATGCGATGAAGTTGCATTACCCAAGTGTGTGCAGGAAGAGGGACTTGCTAAGCAAGCTCCTCTGGCCATGCCCTGCCTCTGCTCCCCTTCCTGCTCCCTCCATTTCATCCCTGCTTTCTCCAGCTCTCTGCTGCTAATTTGAGCTCATTGACTTTCTTTCCTGTGGGCAGCATCAAACCAAATACAAGGATCCTGTCAGAAAATGGACTTTCCAAAAATACTCACCATAAGAAAAAACAGGCCAGATTATTTTTTTTTAGAAAAGAGTAAAAATCCCTGCCATAGCAGCCAAGAGAGGACCAGATTTTTCAGAAGAGTTCAACATGCTGTTTAACATATCCAAATGTCTCAAAAGAAACTGGCCCCCGTTACAGCATTGAACACCTGGAACTAGCCAGGCTTGGTTTTGAATGTCTGCTCTTAAAAGCAACAATAGCTTGTGCTGTTGTGGGTAATTCAGTTTTGGAAGCAGAAACCTTGATTTATATGGACTCCATGCTAATGGAGAATTACTTCCAGTTTGTTACAAATTTCAGCACTGAAATTAGGTGGTTTTCTTGCCAAATTCAGGCCCAATGTGATTCCAGTCGAACGGGTTTTGAAGAGCTCCAGTCCTTTTCATAACACTGCAGCATGGCTTGGCAAACCAGCTTTTACATGCTTGGGGTTACCCAGCACTACAAATTGTTGTTTTATCAGATGCAGCTGACTAAAAAATGAAAAAAACACTCCCTCTTTCCTCCCACTCTAAAAGCATTTAAAACGCAGTGTTTCCGGGAACCTGGCTGGGCAAAGGGAGTTGGCAGGGTGGATTGTAATGTGTAAAATACAGAGGGACAGATGTTCAGCTGATCGCTTTAACAGATACGATGGTAACACGAGGATGACAGCTCTATTAGATTTCAGGAGGTGATGTGTCACTTGTGCAGTAGGCTACTCCACATCTTCATAAAAAGCACTTTTTATGGGGTGAGACAAGAGAGATCCAGATAAAAGCGACGTAAGAATGCTAGTCAGCCATAATCGTGAGCTCGATTAAAGATTTGCTGGAAATCACATTAAATAAGATCTCAAATCTGCAGATCAGCTCTGTAGCATTCCCAGTCGGCAGCAAAGCCATTGCTCCCTGGTGCATCCTGGCACTTGCACCCGGCTGTAGACTGTGCTCTTCTCAGAGGGCGAGGACTGCCCGTTGTCCAGCGCGTTGCCATGATATGGACATTTAGAGACGATCCAGGCTTGAACTAGTAATATCACAAACAGCATGGTATTGCTAGCGACGAAACCCAGGCTGGAAATCCATGTGATCAACGAGGCAGGAGCAGCCTCATTTCCAATGATGTCTGCTCCTCCATACTATTAGTTTTAGCTACCCCAGTCTTTGCTCTTCGCCTGTGACCTTCTTCCACTTCAGCTTGTATTTCCTTTTTAAATGGCTTTTTCAGCTCTTGAATCCCAGGTGTTTCTCTTTCTTCAGCTGACACTCAGGCTGTGCATCAGGCAACCATCATGACTTGGCAAAGGTTTACCAGGTCAGTGGAGGAAGACCCTCAGATCCAGATTTTTGCTATTAGAGTTGTCAGTCATACAAGTCCTTAGAGACTGCAAGAGCATGCAAATTAAATCTACAGATTGAATTATCTTGCACTTTTTTTCCCCTTTCCCTTAAGTGCACATGTGGTCTTGTCATCTTGTCATTTTTATCATTGTTAGTGACAGTCCTCAACAAAATAGTGGACGAAACCATCAGATTTCTTATTCTTGCTGCAAGCTGAATACCAAATGTGAACTCCCCAATTTGCAATGACTTATTCTCCTTTGCCTGTCACATTGTTATACACCATGTTTGCGTAGCATTTATAATCAAAACAGCTTTGAGTGTTGGGGTTTTTTTTAAATATATAGAAAAAGATAGGTTCCCCCCCCCCCCCCCCCCCCCAGGAAAAAATGGGGAAGGTTATCAATTTCAAACTCCAGGGGCACTACACTGAGATTCCTAAAAAAATTAGACCAGCAACTTGAAGCACACAAGGAGAATTATGCCACAGGCAATAAATGATGTCCTGATATCCACAAGTGGGGCTACCTGAAAACATCTGCACCCTGCCGGGCAATCAGTTAAGTTGGAGGAGAAGATAAAACTGATATAGCAGCTCTGACCTGTAGATCGCAGTCCTTGGCCAGTCACACTTGGTGACTGAGAACCAAGACACTCACAAGAGCCCCTGAAGACCTAGGGCAAAGGATATATACAGTTTGAAGATATGGAAAAAAGCAATTAGATTCATTTGAAAGTTTATTTCTATGAACCTTTCACTCTAAAATGTATAGCCAACTAAGACAAAACCCAAACCTGTGGAAACTTTTGCTTCAAATTCATGAGTATTCTACAGCAACCTTTTCACTAACATTAACGTAGTACCCTGTTAAAGCAGGCAGAGAAACTTGTACAATTTTTTCTTAGGAAAGAGAGAAAGCAGGTAATGACCAGCTGCCTGCAAGAGCTGTGCAAACACATCAGTGTGTGGACACAGAAGGTGTGCTGAGGATGGCTACACCAGAGCCCAGGCAGAGCTTCAGTACCTCTGCTATAGTCATGCACAGCCTGAAAAGAAACAAGAAACTAATGCTATTTTGACTGACTAATCAACAGCCCAGAGTTTCAGGTGTGCTAAGTTGCTTACATAATTTTTGGTTGCCAAATTTAAGACTTCCTAAAAGACCTAAGCAGCTGGAGCCCTCCACCCTTGCTGGAAAATCTGCTTCAAGCTGGGCGATCTTAAATAGTGTAAATAACTCTCAGATGTGGAGTGTGTTGCAAGGCTAGGTTTCTTGCAAAAATAATAGCAAAGGACAGGATTTTGGAGGATGAAGTCAGAAAAATCAGTGGGCTGAGGGCTATGGTGTTCTTCCTGGGTCAACTGTCTTGTGTAGAAAGTCAAAGCATGTTCAGTTTACCTGGTTAAAAATCCACATGTCGTGGGCCTTCACAACTCAGATCTGCAGGTTTGGCTGCCCTACATATGGATATCAGTGGCCAAGAAACAACTCATTAAAAATGTAACAGGTTTCATCTTATTTTCACTGGCTGGCAATTTCACCAGTCTCAAGAAGTAGGACAAACATCTTATGCTGATAAATCACTACATCATCAGACCCAGCAGCAAATACTGTTGTGCCTCTAGAGCCAAGGAATCAATTCAGCATCCTGCGTCAGTACTAAGTATACATGAAAAATTGAAAAGGACGTATTTTATGAAGTCAGGTCTGCAAAGCAAGGTAAGCAGGTCCACAAGACATTTGCTATACAACCTCATCCAGTAGAAAACAACTTCTCCAATACACAGCAGACTTTTAGGGCTTGTCTCCACACTGAAAGCACCCTGAATGTGGATTTAACAAGGAAAATTATCTACGTAGCTCCCCTAGATGCATCCCTCTAACCACCTTGTGAGCTGCAGGCAGCTGATGGAGGTGCCTCAGTCGGATTTCCCACTTTTGACTGCCGATGAGAATTTTTTTTCCAAGTTTCTAAAGCTTAGACTAGCACACAGTATCATTGCTAATAAAGCAATAAAGATCCCTGCATACCAACTGAGTTGCTAACTAGTTCTATTTTGTCTTCTGGCATATGTCCAACATTCACGTTTCTTTGTTTATAATACGATTTTTAGGTAAAAGTTGTACAACTGTAAAGTTGCATTTGCTCGCAATTTTGTATGCTGCCCCACTGGTGCTGGTTTTGTGTTGAACCCAGCAATGTAAGTATAGGAAATACAAAGTGTCAAGGTCGTTTAAGTGGTAAGTTTCTTTTCCAGGCTGGATTGCAGGAGAAAGGTAGTCCCACGGGGAAAAAAAAAAAAAAAAAGAACATACGTACTCAGTAAATTCTTGATGCTTCGTGAAAAAGCTTGGCTAGGATACAGCTATGGCTAATAGCCCAAAGTAAAGCTAGTGGGAAAAAAATTCTCGTACACAAAGTAAACAGTTTAAAAGTTGAACTTAAAGCCTTATCCTGAGTAGATGTCCAAACTACATTAATTATTTCATGCACTGAGTAGTTAGACAAAGAACTAAGAAAAAAAGGCTGAAAATCCTAAAAACCACCAAAACCTCTGTAGTTAAACTGTAATATTATAAAGGTACATCACCACTCTCGCACTGAGATCCACAGAGCATGGGGCATCAGCAAGGAGGTATGGAAAGGGTTGTGTACCTACGCTGTTTGCATGCTGCTCTTCCCATAAAAACCTTCTCCAACGTGCAAGAAATTACTCTGGAGAAGCTTTGTGGAGATATTTTGGGAAATTGTGGAAATAGCCCCATATATATCCCTTTATTCAGGGGCAAAAGGATTGGTGAGGAAAAGACCAAAAGGAAAACAAAAAAAGAAAAAAAAAATTGCTGTGGGCATTGATAAAAAGTACATCAGAGCTAGAGATATTAAAAATCTTTTCTCCCTTAAAAAAAAAAAAACACCACACACCCTCAAAAACTTCCCAAACCCCAAACCTCTGTCATTTGAAACCAAGCAGAGGGAGAGTTTATGTTCCTCCCAAGAGTGGATGTCAGTCCAGCCAGGGAGCCTGGCCCCCCGTGGAGGATCAGAGCATGAAGCCCTCATGCTCCCAGCAAGGAGCAGTAGCACCATTTTGAATGGAAATGTTTAGGCTGTCAGTGAAGTATTATTGTGCCCATAGGAAACAGAAACTCGAGCAAAACAGAAGAATAACTTTCACCAGACAGACCAAACTTTTTATTAAGGAAGCTATTTAAATTAGGTTTTTTACCAGCCACAGCAGACCATCGTTTCTGCCTTTTTTCTACTTGGCCCTATCTCCACCACAAGGACAAAACCCCCAAAACCCAACAGAAAAATGAACCCGTTCAGAGCCTTCTCACAGGAAACCTTTCCCATGGCTGGATATCTCAAGTAAAGGGTTCTGTAACAGAAGGAAAGAGAACAGCTTATAGAGCAAATGAGATGTGGCCCTCAGACATCCAGAAATCAACAACACACAGCAGATGCAATTATGTCTCACAGCAGAAATAAATATTCAACTTACTATAGGAATGTCCCAGTGGACAACTTTTCTAGAAATAAATTTCAACCAGAATTAATTTAGTTTTGCAACAGATGCTTTGAATTTGAGTCTGCTTGTTCTCAAAAGCATGAGACAACAGCTGACTGTAAGCCCTATCTTCCTATCACCCTCATTCGCATATCAATTTATAAACTGCTGAATTAAGAATAGAATCAATCTCACGTTTAGGATTTACAAACCATTTGGAAGAGTTCAGCCTGCCCTGACTTTATTTTGTTCTCTTCACTAAGACACATTCATTAACTACTGTTGAAGAATCCCTGAGCAGTTTCTAGGGATCGTAACACAGCTATTAAAAGCCTTTTGGATCCAAACAGTAGTTAGTTGATGCCAATCTATCTTTCCAACTCTTGACAGGCATCACATAGGCAGACATCAAAAAGAGCTGAGCATTTGATGACAATTTTGCTGAGCGATCTGCCAGCAGCAGAAAGGTTACATCCCCCCCGTGTTTGCACAGGGTTTAGCTGGGGAGGCACAAGCTGGAGGTGCCTCAGGTACCACCACAAGATTAATGCTCAGTATCTTTAATCATTCCCTACAGCATTTGAAACATGAACAAACCTAAAGCCTCTCGAATAAACATTGGTTTATAATCTGGGGTAGAAAACAATGTGGGAGTTAACGTGCATGTAGAATACAATTTAAAAACTCCCTTCCCACTTTCCTGTTTCCTTGAAAAGGTCCAAATGAAAATAGCACTGTTCCCTGCTCTTGGAGTTATCTGTCCAAGGGAAGTGTTTCTGTGAATGCCACCAGCTGTTTTATATCTTAATTAGGGGATTGGTTTGTTATTGGTACTTGCAGAAAAATACATTTTACTGATAACCACAGAGTAAATATTTATGCCTATTAGTTACAGCTAAAGGGAAATAGTTCAGCAACCACTTTAATCAGTTGTTACTCTACCTGCTGGCAGTGTAACTACTTGCAGTGTCATAAATGTTACATAGAAAGTCAACGATGAGAGCAAGGGAGTCTTCGTATTTGCTCTCTCCCCAAAGACAAGGAGAGACCCTAGCCTAGCTTCTACTGTGCTCTGTGATTATTATTATTTTTTAATCAGACATATTGAAATGAAAATGCTGCCACTGAAAACTGGGTGGCTGCTGTCTGTAGTACCTTGTGTGCATTTATTCTACCCCACAAATGGGTTTGCCCCAGCTTTGCAAGTGTAATTTGTTAGTAAATCTGTCTGCTAGGCGTTTCACATGGACAACGTGTTTTAAACAAATATCGGAGCATTCTAATGACAGACAATGTTTACATTTACAAAATATATTCTTGAAGCCAAAGCCCAGATGCCACAGCCCCTTATCTGAGGGTAACTTTATGTGCGCTAGAGATTTCACAGACCTCAGGTCCGCTGCAGTGCTTGAATAAAGCGACTCACATGTGACCCTTCAGAAAATAATAGCAGCTTGAACTCTCAGACATTTATATGCGAGAAAAACACTCGTATACCCTTAGTTTTAAGCATATATTTAGGTCTTAGTAAAGTGTGTTTAAATTCCTAACTGCACAGAGGTGAAATCTGATTCAGAGACCTCAGGAGATAAGAAAAATGTAACAGAATGATTCACCCGTTCCTGGAAGGTTACTTAAAACTGGCGGTGCACAAAGTTGTTGAGAAAAACATGGCCTTTTTATCTTATCCTATTTCTAATAAAAACAACAAAAAAAAAAAGACAAGGCAAAATTCAACCAAAATCTGGTGACATATAATGATTATTCAAGCATAAGCAAAAACATATACTTAGAGGATTTCTGAAAGTGGAAATTTTATGTCGGAAGAAATAAGAAATCTTAAAGTTACTAAAAACTTTCTGTAGAGTAATTATTTCCCCCCTTCTGCAGATCTTCATACAACAAGGCCATGTTTGTCTCAGCCCCACCAGCTCCATTATTTGATTGACTTAAAATACACAGAAATAAGGAATATTAATGGGAATTAATTCTTTTCAGCGGTGATAACCTGCTCTGACTGTTCCCCATCAACCACAGTACAGCTCAGCTCAGCAAGCCTGCACGTCAAAATGCTCACAGAAGACAAGAAGCCACAGAAACAATTTTTGAGTCAACACTTGTAGACGGAGATCACTTCAGTACTTCTGTTCTGCTAAAGCTTCTGCAATTATATTATTCATTATATAACGGTGCCCATGTAGTGGACACACTTAAGTACCCTAAAGGATAATAACGTTGGAAAAACAGCTTGTACTCCTCAGCCAGGCATTTAGGACCATAAAAACTTCACGTGAGGATGAACTGTTCTGTGCTGGAGATGATACTAATGTGATGTGTCCAAAAACATCCTTTTGCAATCCCCCAAAAAGACGTGTGCTGTTTTGAGAGCTGTAGGCTTTGCTTTAATGCTGGCAAACACACAGAGGCAGATTCCCCTTTGATACCAATGATGGCAGTGGAAACTGGATTTGAGTAGGAAATGGCAAAAGCAAGTGGGAAGCTGGTCTCAAAATTGCTATTCAGGAAAAGCACCTTGGTAGCCAATTAACTTGTAATTGCACCATGTGCTTAACCAGCAGTAAAGCTTGCAGGTCTGATCAGAGAGCGGATTGAGCATGAGTGACTAACGAGAACAGATGTGCTGGCCACAGCTGTCACTACCAGCTTATCCCATAGACCTGACTGAGAAGAAATAGAAGACCTGCTTGGAAGTCCCATTGCTTCAAAAATAAATTAATATTTTAAACCAAAAAGTTTACATTACATGATCAGGAGCTTCCCTGTATGGAGTCTGACGGTTGGGATAACCCCAGCTGAGACAAGGCTGAGCACTGGCAGGACAAGGCACAGCTCTGCCAAGATGTTGCGGGAACCACCAAAGCAGCTGGGTCAGCTTGGACCACTGCTGTACCTACACCCAGACAACTGCTGTGCGATAGAAACATCTGCATTCAGATAGCGCAGGCAAAAGCAATGAACGTGCATGCCCAGTTAAGCCAGCTGCTGGGAACCGGTCGCAGGAGAGCAGCCTGGCAGCGGGCACACCTGAGTGCTGCGTGGGCTCCTGGGGTTACCGGCTGCTGGCTGGTGAACACAAATCCTCTGAACAGGTTTCCATTTTCTTTCAGATACTACAACTACCCAAAATCCTCCCGTTCTTTTTGCCCATCCCAAATCCTACATGTCTCCAAAGAGCATGACAGTGGTGACTGAAGGTGTGATTGCCTTGCACTGCTGGAAAAAGAAGTTTAAAATTAAAAACAAAACAAAAGAAAAGGAAGGAAAAAAAGTGCAGCCTCCTGACTGCTGTTGAACAACAATCACCACCCAAAGCTTTTTTTCCCCAAGTATATTCCCATCTGCACAAGTCAAAATCAGGGCTTTCAAATAACACTTCAGGGCAAGACTTTGTTTTTCTTGGAAGCTTTCACTCTGAAACCTAGACTAATAGGTCTGGGCCATAAAACAGCACAAGTTTTTGGATTCTGGGAGGAAAGGATTTCTAAGTAACTCTCAGTGAGCAGATATCTACTATCTGTCATCACTTCCCTGCTCTGTGGAGCAATTTGAGAGGATTACCACTTTATTCTCCCAGAGAACCTGGTTGTGTCAGGTATCAGAAGATATCAGACAAGTTTGTGCCAGGTATCCCCAGCCCCACGTGTGCACGATCGCACCCTTTCTTTAGGGGTAAGGCGTGTGCTCCGTGCGAGCCATGGCACAGCCACAAGATTTAATTCCTTCTCTTCCAAGCTCCTCTCCATGCCTCCTTGCTCTCCCCTTCCCTGGCATACTAAAGCCGCGATGCTGAATGCTAGTACCGATCCCCCCACCCCTATCTGATGGCTTTTTCAGTGCCAAACCTCCAACTCAGGTTTTCAAGTTGCCAAATAAATTTGGTTCCACAGAGTCCTTTGGGGATGCTGAATGCATTAAGCAGGGAGAGGCGCATGGTCACATAACCCTGGTACTCTGCACTGCCAGTCAGCCATCCCTCACAAGACGACACCTATCTGTCCTATCCATAAGAAATGCATGGCCAATATTTCCTACCCTAATTTCAGTCGGTTTTCATTAAGCCCTTTGTTTCTACCATCTGAAGCAGCAAGCTTTGAACAGGGGATTATAAATGAAGAACATTTTACCTTCACCCCTCACAGAATAGACTGCTGACTTCATTTAAAAATAAATTTAAAAAATGAAATCAGGCAATGATGCTATTAAAGAGTTCCATGTCATTGTACTTTGAAGTCATTTTCTAAATGGATCACGAAAGTGTAACAGACAAGTGCTTGAATAATACCTCAGACAACTGTCTAAACAAGAAATATTTTTCTTATTTTCAGCTGTGTGATGCATACACAGGCAATGATAATGATAGCAAGGAAATAATTTAATTACTGTGTGATGGAGTATAATAGAATAAAATGCCTATTGTTGGCTGGGATTAGGATCAGATGGATGCCTCAGAAGGAAACCCCCAAGATGTGGCTGGACAAACACCAGACACAAATACATGCAGAAATTCCACGAAGCACTTTATTAGTGGGGCCATTCACTGAATGGCAGCTGATAAGGTTTTCAATAACATGGACACAGCTAGTTGTATAATGCTCTGTAATCTAAACATAATTAAAAGTGTTAACAATTTTGTAGCCTTTATCTGAACACATTTTTCCCACATGCTTTAGGTGACCGGGTCATAATCCAAAGACAAGCAACTCTCTTGTTTTACACTATTAGCCTAGCAAGTGGCAATTTTTTTTCCTGTGCACAAAGGTCATTGTACCCCAGGCAACGTCGCTTGTCGGTATCTTCCACAAACCCAGGATGCACCAAAACAAACACAGATGGATTATACGTTGTCTATTAACTCAGCATTTCTCTTCCTTTCCTCAGATGCCAAAAAATAATTAAAGAGTATTTGTGTGTGAGTGGTGGTAATGCATTCATATAATTTGGCAATTATCTTGTCAGCTACCTTTATTAGATTCTCAGTACTGTAAATTGCTTTAATGTGCTATATGGCTCTACTACACTTATGACATCAGCTTCTGCAACTGCAAGCTCAGAGATAAGTTTTAACGGGAAATAAGTTTTGGTGAAATTCAGGATGCATTTATGTGAAAGCTTTTTATTTTTTCTGTTTAAAGTCGAGGAGCTAAGTCTTTTCTAGGAGTTTTAGTGGGATTTTTTTGCTTTGCTTTTTCAAGAGGAACTCAATTCACTTCTAGACACATATGCAAATAAACCAATTTTGAAAGATGCACAGTGCCTCAAAAGCTCCCCTTTAGGCATCAATAGGCACACCAGATTTTTCAGTGGATTTTAAATTCTAGCCAGAAGAATATCACCCCAAATCAGGGGAGTAGGAAACATGGTGTAGATGTTTGACTCTGTGGGAGCTCAGTTTAAGAGAAGCCTTCACTCCAAACCCAGAAGGCAGTGGCAGAAGACCTGGGCCATTGGCAGAGAGGGGTGCAGGGACACCAAAGCTAGAATCTCCCCTCCTTGGTAAGGGTGTCAAAACTGGAGATGCACAGGAATTGAAAAGTGAGACTTTGTGAAGAACAGTATTACTTAATACGTCAGTACTAACTGATGGACTACAATGTAATCATAATCTTAATGTACCCCAAAATACCTTTTTTTTAATATTTTTTTTATTTTTATTACTCCTCCCCCAACCCAGTGAATATGAAAAATTACAATACCAGCTTACTGGGTGCTTGACTGGCTCCGTTTCGCTCATGCTAGCTACATATTTTAAGGAAGATTTATCTGTCTCCAGTTTCCAATACTTACTGACTCACTGAGATAGACCATAACAGCAGCAACGCCAAACTCATGCTGAGGCATACAGTGCATATGAGCCATTAAAGCTTACTTCAGTGCTACTTGGAGCACTGACGGATACTTGGAGGGTAACTACTAGCTCACTTTAATTTGCAAAAATTTCTCATGAGCCGGGATAATTGAATGCACAGTAAGAGTATCTGCATCATTTGAACGTTACATTCATGCTGTAATGTGCACCTAACAAATGCAGGCGCTTTTTAGAGTGTATACTCCCCTACCCTCCTCCTAACATCTAGAAACATGCAACATTTTTCTGCTCTGTAGCGTTTTTGGTTGTGTTTTTTAATTATAGGTAAGACTGAACATACTGCCTTTCCCCATGGGAAAGCGTCCTTCCTGGATTACATACAACTACACAGTCTGGATGCAAAAAAATACAGATGTGTGAAGGGTAAGAAAAAGATTCTGGGAACTGTACACAAAATCAGGCAATTTCAAATATATTGGTGAGTGCCTCTTCCATCGCAACACAAAGCACGAACACGGGCATATTATGCTTGATTTCACAATGTGGCACAATTACAGCACTCAATTTGCAGAGCTTGATTTCCCAACGCTGGCAAAATCATACATAGCAGAGGCTAAGATCCTCCTTGCTCAGCCGTGTCTCTCCATCAGGTCTTTCCCTGCAAGAAGATATAGATGCAAGGATCGCTTCAGAGAGAGACTGACACAACTTTGCACTTTGAATAACGTGCCTGAGCACAGGACCTTGAGTCTCCAGCCATACCAGATGCTGGAATGGGTACTTGAGTACCCAACATCAGGCAGTGACAAGTG
Organism: Falco naumanni; assembly: GCF_017639655.2. Lineage (NCBI taxonomy): Eukaryota > Metazoa > Chordata > Aves > Falconiformes > Falconidae > Falco > Falco naumanni. The sequence goes on along the minus strand of NC_054057.1, from coordinate 96,731,356 downwards.
ACCAGACTGGATGGGGCACACAGGCAACATGCAAACGCTGGGGACCACACCAAGCATGTGGGAAAACCTGATATCCCTACCCAGTATAAAATGTTAAAGATGACAGAAATTAGTCACAGTCATCAATGTGATGGGAAGCTAGAGCTGAAAGTCCCTGACGGTGAATACGACTATGGCTCTTTGAGGAATAGAGTAGCTGTGAGAGTAAAGGGGCTAAATCTGATCGTCCAGATCTCTCCAAGTTTCAACTCATAGATTTAAATGTAGTCCCTTCTTCAAAAGTTCTGGGCAGAGAAATTTAAGATGGGAAAATTCATGGCAGAAAGACACTGAAGTTACATAAACATGAAGTCAACCTATTTTCAAAGTTTATAGATGAATAAAGTTCAAAACAAAGTTAACAAGAGTTCATTTCAGATATGAAGAAACAGCATTGTTTGAATATTTAATGGTTATTCATAGAAGTTTTGTAAGAATACCACCAAGTTTCTCAATTTACAAATGATGTGATATAGCATTTTTTTTCAGATGGGATAAATTATTATCTTTATGTGAATTTTACTAGTGACTTCTATGGATTTTCTGTATCTGAATGATTTGAATAGAAAAAACCCAACAACAACAGAACTATTACCAAACTGGACAAAGGGCTTTCTTTCCCCTTCCCTCTCCCTTTGTCAAATGTCTTTCTCCCCCATCCCCTTTCTCTGCTGGGAATGAAAAGCATCTCTTCAGAGATAGTCTCCCAGTTAGCTTGAAGCTGAGGAACTTTTGCTTTGAATTCCTGCCCTACTCCAGGATAAGTGACATTAAAGTGTCTTACAAAGTGCCCAGGAGTCTAAAGTCTGTTTTCATAAATGGCTTAGGAACACAAACTAAAAAGCTTTTGGTTACCTAAAAAAGCCAACATATGCCTGGTGTTTCTGGTGTCCTGGATACTTTAGAAAAATCTCACTAGGACCTTACGAAATTTAGATAAATGACTATTTAGATAGCTAAACATACCAGAGTGCTTGAGTACCTTGCCATCACAGCAGGACCTGACAGCCCAGCCAAAGTATTTATTCTGTATTTAAAAAATACCACGTAACTTCCAGGGCCTGGATCCCAGCGTCTGCACTTCCAGGTGAGTGTTCTAACCAATACCTCCAGGCTGCCTTACATTCTTTTTTTTAAATTATTTGTGAAAAATCAGGCCAATTTTAGCTGAAGAGACCTCCTTCCTGCTCACTTCACAGCCCAATGGCTCGGGAACATGCAACGGGAGCTGTGGGCAGGAGGAACTGCTCAATGCAGATCTGCCAACCAGAGGGAGGACCTTCCCAGTCCTGGAGGCAGCTGGTTTAATGGGAGCTGTCTCAAGGTTGCCTTCTCTGCCAATTTCACAGAGAAGCGTAGTAATAGATTATTTTTCCTACAGTGTTTTGAGCAGCCAAAAATATAGATAGTATTGTTCTTGTACTGTATTAAGCATTGCTAATCCCAAAACCACTGCTTCCTCTGTAAGGGGAGGAAACATTGCGAGCAAAACAGCTCAGCTTTTTCCTTGTCGTTACTCATTTGTGCAAGCAACCATCATTTAGCTCTGCAAGTCAACCCCTTTTACGGTACTCAACAATGGAAGATACTTCACAACCAGAACTGATCTCTGCCAGCTTGCTCCCAGATTTTTATGAAGTTCAAACTTGAGTCATACCGTGTCTAATCCTTAAAGTGTCAGTGGTAGTTATAAGTCTATTAATACAGCACTTAAGCCATTGCATTTTGGATACAACGTAGTGGATCGCCTCACAATGTCAACGCCACTCACACCAGCTAAACACACTGGCTGAGATATCCCCCCCAGGATATACTGTGCCCTAGCATGAGTATCCTCTGTCCTGCCGAGATAGTTCAGGTAGTAAACTTTGTCTTAGGGGTACCACAGCTTGGAAATGGGATTAAGGGGAAAGAAACCCACAACTGTAGAGCCTCTTCTAGAGGTCAGCTCACACATGCTTCCCTGTATGTATCTGGCAGCCTTAGAGAGGCAAATACATAATCACAGCGGTATGCAATCCGTATGGTAAGTTCAGACCAGATACAATTACACCATCAGGAAGCAAATAATCAGCACTCATTTGCAAAAAGCCCCATTAGGAGGGGACAGTCCTATACCTCCCCAATGATTTATAAGCTACAATTGTAATTGCCTCTTTGAAACAGCACAGAAAACAGCCTCTCACCAAATGTGCATACAACGCCCAGACATCACTTCTCTTCTTGGAAGACAGAAAAAACAAATGAAGCCAATTAGTTCATTCTAGCAACAAAGATCTTGCACAGAGGGAAAATGATTCACATTAAATAATTTCTAAGTGGTGAGTGGCTCTAGAGGTAACAGCCCTGCCTTTGAACCCAAGGGGAAAAAATCTAGGATCCTGTCCAGCAGACAAAAATACCTGCTTCGGTGCCAAAGGCACCTCAAGGTGGGCATGACTAGCAGCTCCTGGTCCAGGTAGCTGAAGCCTTTGAAGATGAAGGCATTACCTGAGCGCTGACCCAGAGATGTACCATTTTTCAGCTTTTACGTTTGTGCCTGAATAATAGATGAACAGTAGCCAGAACGAAGAAGAGGAGGAAGCAGAAATGGTTAAAATGTACTCAAGATATTTCCAAAGAGAACAAAATAGGCTAGCGAAGTAAAGACAGGGCAGAGGTGAAGGTCAGGATGAGCTCCACAGTGCAAAACCCGGGCAGAGGAAGCAGAGATGAGTGTACAACACAGCTCCCCAGGGCAGCAGGTGGAGAGGATCCGTACGCTGCATGCCAATCCTGCCACGTACATGGCACACCCCTAAAATTCCCCTTCCCTTTGAAGGAGAGGAGGGGGCTGGAGCAGAGCCAGCCGCACGGAGGCCAGCCCAGCATCTTCTGGCCATTGTGCTCCAGTGCTCCACAGCACCAGAGGGCAGCTTGCCCCAGGGTCAGCAACTGCCTTCTCTGAGTAAGTTAGTAAGATTGCTTAAAGTATTCCAACGGGGAATGTTTTGTTGCCATATTCCCCAGAGAAACACAGTGAAATACCAACAGTTTTCAAACATTGTGCTCAACTGTTGAGGGCATGCTGCAGGACATTCCTCAGTCACACAATGCATTTTCTTTGCGTTTGTGTTATTGACCCTTGGTATTATCTGAAATGAGGAAGTAAATCATACCCAAGATCTCTGCTTTAAAACAAACGTTCACCACTGCTACTTCCTCACATCCCTGTCTGACTTGGGAGCAAGCGGGCATTGCTTTCCCAAGCCACCCACACTGCGCTTTCCACTGCTACAAGAACTTTTCTTTCAGGCAGTGAAACAACAGGGGACCTGAAACTAGTTGAGCAAAAAGGGTGGGTGGGAAGAAAAGGCTCAGCTACAAGTCACTTCACATCCTTGTCCTGAGGGCTCGCAAGACTTCTGCATGTTTAAAGTCAGACCCACTTTCGTTAGAGGTAAGAAAGGATATCTCCCCTGCCTAAAGGACCAGCTTCCCTCTTCTGCCGTACCACCTCCCAATCAGCCAAAATCCAATATCCTGACACTCTACAAGAGTCAAATGCATCATAAGACCTATGTGAATGTCCCCAGAATTCATGTAGTCTCAGTCCAAGAAAAAAGGGACTGACATAAGGATCCTAGTGTAGGATCAGGGCGTAACGTAACAATCATTTTCCAAGTAATGTATGGTAAGAAATTCTTTTTTCCGAGAAACAGAGATGAGAAGGAAAGAGACGGTAATGACTGAATGTAATGATAAGAAATCAGGTGGGCAAAAATTCATTCTAGTCTAAAAGGATATAAAATAGGAGATACTTCTCTGCTCTGCAAGTACTTCAGAGGCATTTAAGTGGAACAAGCTGATGTGACGACTATCTACCATGCCTTTGCCAGGGAGTAGATGCATTCTCATTTGAAGACCAAGGGACAGAGCTAACACCAAGGCACAAATAAAGACGTGATGTACGGCATCAAAAGCAAAGATTTTGCCCATGACAACTAGTGAGGATGAAACAGCATGTTTTGTGGATCCCTGTGTATCAAATCCATAGCAGAGACCTAAACTTCTGGCTGGACACATTTGATAAAAAGAGAGGATTTTCCTTAGAGACTTGGAATTTTTACAGCATAGGGAAGGGTACAACTTTCACCCCTCGAAATTTGGCATAGCACCATCTCTAGATGGATGAAGAACCAAAATGCAGGGAACAACATGGAAAAAGAAGATGGATGTCCACAACACACTGTAAAGACACCCTTCCCCCAATCCAACCCCCAAATCCCAAAATCAGACTCTCAGTCCTGAGCCCACACCAAAAGCCATAATTGAATAATTCTGCCCAGAACTCTTACTTCCAGGCACAGAACATCTCCCCCCATTGTCTGCAGCAGAAGTTTCCCCATCCCAACTGTTCCAGCTGCTGCAGCATAGTTGTTCTTGGTAAGCAGTGGGAAGGCTGAGCCAGTGCCACAAGCAGAGGTTGCATTTTTGGTGTGCTTCACTCAGACACTGCACCCGCTTACACAAGTGATGGCGTAGCCAGACTCTGTGCTCTTGCTTCTTCTGCTAGCCATGAATCAAGGAAAAATACAGCATCCCTTGATTTTAATTACAACAAAAGTTCAGGCAAAATTGAGGAAGATGTCAGGAAAGGCTCAAAACAGCAAAGCTGTTAACAAATACAACTGAAGTAGTAGCTGTTTGCCCAAAGACCACACAATAAGATGTTTAGTTTATTTCGTGTGTGTTGTTTGTTGTTGGGTGTTGTTTTTTTTTTTTAAACAAAAATTGCTCCATTCACATCACTCAAGCTGATTAAGAGCCTGCTCCCACTGCCAGTGACTTCAGCTAGTGAAGCGCTGGGATGCGCATTGACAGAAATGTCTATTCATAACTCACCTGAGGTTACATCATTTTCTACAGACACCATCAAACATGTCCTGCTTATGAGCAGATTCATAGATGGCTGCCTGGGAGTAGTGTCAAAAACCCCCAACCCTGACACCTTTCTTTGATGGAGCCCTGTAGGGAACAGAAGGCAGATCCAGAGCCAGAGCCCTCCTCTCTGGCCACTGACTTTATTCTGAGCAGGAGGAGACCCCAACGATTGCTATGCCATCCCTGGTCCTCAAAAATCAGATGTCACCCATGTGCCAAAAAAATACTTTGACTTCAACAGTGCAAAAATTACCAATAAAAGCAGGGTGACTGCTCTAGCTCTGGGCTCCTGCCTGCCTTCCTATCCCTAGTAGCCTGGGAACTAGCCTGAAGTTAGATACAGGAGTTGATAGTTCTCCACAGATATTTCATCTTGCCTGTCCCGTGCAGGAGTCAAGCTCTGGAAGCCCACTGCGAGGCACTGTAAATATTACTCAGTGATGCTATTGAATAAAGACATATAAAAATGCACAGGGCTTACAGCTGGACTGCAGCTTGTTTCTTCTAACCCTTGCAAATGAGAAACAAACGCTCTGTGCAAATAGAAAGCAAAAAAAAAAAAAAAAAAAATCAGAGATTTATACTGGCATCTGGAGGCTTGTGGACATAGTTCAAGAATATGAAAAATTATGTGCAAAATTCACATGGGGGCATAAGGGACTTCAACTTAACCATGAAAAATGTCCATGCAATTCCACAACTACAATGTATACAGAGTGAGCAGGATGAAGGGGACCTTCTGGGGCAGGGAAATGAAAGAGGCCACCAGGACTGAGAAGGGTGGGTGGTTACTGGCTTGAGGAAGCATCTAAAATTAACACAACTGATGAGAAAGGAATCTTCAGCACTTTCCTTTGTCTATTTATCCATCTTGCCTTTCCTCCACTGTGCAGGGACACTCAGCAAAGTCACTCTGAATTCACAGGGGATGAGTTAAGACTACATCAGACCTCTGGGCAGATACCTTTATCCAGAACTGAAGCTTACCTTAACTACAAGGCAGTGCAGTCTAATACCTTTTCCAATTCACACTTTAATTACCCTGGATTATGTCGCCTGAATGCCCTCAAGCAGGCAAACCATCAGACTTCCAGACAGATCCACCAGGCAGGAGGATTTTCACAGTAACCATCACTCTCACACCGCTTTGTGGCACAGGAAAGGCTTTTAATTTTTTCCCCACTTCGAAGTAGTCACAGGCAAAGAAGAAGAGTATCTCTCTGCCAGCATCCCAAAGGAGGTGAGCCATTTATTCGCTGTTCTCTGCCTTTCTGGGAAGTCACAGACAGGCCCTGAACTTGTCCCCCCTCAGTGACCCGCTCCCCGCTCCCCAGGAAGGCTGTTCTCCCCGCCTGGGAAACACCGGATTGAGGAATCCCTCCCAAGGCAGCCACCAGCCTGGCCTGGCTAAGAGATAAATGAGGCAAAATAAGCTCAAAGCCCCAGTCCATGACCACATGACGTTTTCAGGCTGACTGCTAATATATGCGTCTCCAGAAAGGTGCAAATGAGTGAATGGCCCATTCGTTGCTACTTTGTAAGTGCTCCTGCCTTTGAAGACAAGTACTAGGCTGGAGACAGTGCACCACATTATCTGTTGCTTATTTAAGATGGATGTTACAAAAGACTTTTGGAAATGCTTTTCTTTCAAACAGGAAAAATATGTTTTTGATATAAATCGAGTCTTCCAAACCAAAATTTTACCCTGGACAGAGCTAATTCAAGTGCTTTCCAGCCATGAATTCACAGTGGGAGAGAAAACTGTTGAGTGTAAAACTGCAAGCGCTATTTAACTGGGACCTCTAGATAGCTAAGAAGTGAGTCATAGAGACAACACCACTAAGCTGGTCATTCATCAAAACCAATCTGGCCACAGACACCACAAGTCCTGTTATCTCGCTGCCAGACACTACATTTTCCCATATCAGTCTGCCTTGCAGCCTGGTCTCCTCACGGTCTCAGAGTCTTCATCATTTTGGGCTTTATGAATTTCTTTCCCTCTTGCAAGCATTTTCACTTTATCCACCAGGTAACAGGGAGAGGAGAATGCTCAGGCAGACCACATCCACATTTTTAAAGTTAACTTGCTGGCTCTTGGAAAAGGTAAATAATTCCCCCCCAGCTATCTTCAGGGAGTAAAAAAGGAAATAATCTGCGTAAAAGCATTGACTGATTTGATTTTCCTGTGATTTAATTTTCCTGACTTTCCTCCTATACATTGAAGAAGAAAAAAAAAAGTTCTCCGAGAGACAAGTAAGGCATTTAACTAGGTCTCTCTCCTGCAGCATAGAGAGCAGCAAACAAATTTCGGGGGGTGGGGGTGGGGGTGGGGGGAGAACCCTCCTTAAAATCAAAAAATCAAAACAGTAAACAGATATTTGCCCCAGATGAGAAACACACAGGGTCCATATTAGCCACGTCACTTTGTGCATGATTAGTGAGCTGTTAGATATTACAGCAAGGAGACAACTGCAATAGCATATGCCGAACAATCAAGAAGGAAGGTTTTCCCCTAATACAGACCTAAATTATACAAGTGGCTCTGGAAACAGAGCTCTCTGCACCTCTGCAGAGCATCCTGCAGTTGGAGGTGGCCAGTGACATGTGGGCAAGCCATTATTTGCTTGCACAGTGCAAAATCAGACATCCTGAATGGCAGCTCTTTGTTTCTTCATTTTCAGACTTGGGAATCAAATCCACAGTTGCTTCTTGTGTGCGGCAAAGCTGAAGTTGCTCTGTGCACAGATCAGACAATAAGTCATCCAAGATGGCTCGACATGCACATCCCCTAAGCGCCCCTCGATGCACCACGTCTGTCTTTGCAAGAGGCTTTGGGCAAGCAACAGACAATAGGCTGCTGGTGTTCAAGCCTCTCACTTGGAATGATTTCCACCCAGAACAGCTTCCAAACATTGCTTTTGCTGACTGCAAGGGAAATAAAATAATTCCCGAAACATTTGTACCAGCGCTCCTGCTTGGTTTGTCTCAAACATGTGACACAAATATGCCATCTTCAGCTGGGGAAAGTGGATATGGCTCCAGTGACCAGCCCTGTGCTTAAACCACCTTACACCCACTGACGCCCGGATCCAACATTTTCCATTATGTTACAGCAACTGATACAACTTCCATTCCCCTTTATAGTGTCTGTGCATATCTGATTAATTCTTCTTTCTCACAGGAAGTCCAGCAGCCATAGACTACCGTTTTATTAGGTAGAGTATATCCAGATGATTTCAATAAAGCACTTAAAAAAAAAAAAAAGACTAGTTTCCTGGTATTACAATAAAAAAAAAAAAAAAGTACTGGGAGGGAATAATTTCAGATGATAAATCTGCTGCCATTCACCAGCATTTGTACAGCTTATTAGAAACAGTGCATTGTCCCAAGCATGTCCCCTCCAACTCCCTGCTGGGAACACTCCTAGCACTCCAGATAAGAAATGTATTCCCCCCCACAGAGTTACTAATATTAGTGATAAATTGATAACATTTAAGAGCTATTGTGCTACATTACTTGACAGATTGCACATATCTTTTTATACACATTTTTGTAATGTTTAGGTCCAAATACACTGGGCATTCTCCTACCATCTTGAACTTCCTATTTAAACTATTGAGTCTGGAGAAATTAGAATAATCTATTGTCAACATTAAAACCATCAAAAGCTAAAGGAGTCTATTGAGGACAACGGCAGTAGCATTATGGATACACTCAATAGAATCCAACTACATACACACAACTAGGATCCAGCAATCCAACTACTTGCATGAGTCTAGCACTGCACTTTCATTATGCAGCATGCTAGTATCTCATCACGGCATTCAGGGAAACACACAGGTAATGGAGAGAAAGGCATGAGAAAAATAAAAATCACCTGTGAACATTATGGTTGCATTTGAAATGAGTTTGCTCCAGCCAGAGTTTTCCACTGGAGTTTACTGCATCAGTGTTTGCGGTAAGAATTTTAAGCTTGTAAGTGCTAGCATTGCCCACAGAAGTCACTCAGAGGATGGAACACTGCTGTTAACAGGGTACGAGATACCGCTCCCAGCGCCACTTTGGGATTCAAAAGTGGAATTAAATGAGCAACACAAAGGTGGGACACACATTTACATGGAAGACTGTGCAAACATGTGCAGTCATTTTGCAGCAAGAGAAAAGCCAAGCTCTGCTGGCCCATGAAGGAACGTGGGGGTTTTTTTGTGCATTTTACTGAATATAAGCATTCACAATTTCTCATGTAACACTGCCCTCCAAACCTCCTTATATTGTTTCTTACTTTGACCCTTTACAATACAGCTGACTTCTATAATACTGCATGCTCAAATCCCAGACCAGAAATATGAATGTAACTGATGAGAACTGGTTGATTTACACCCCATATTAACACTGAGCATAAGTATGTGGAGTCAAGAGTCTGCAATTAACTCCAAATACCCTTTAAAATACTTTTTCCAAAAGTTTTTATATATGACAAGAGGAAGACATCCTCCCTGCTCACAGATACTCCAAGAACAGTATGCATAATAAATTGTGAAATAGGAGCACCCGTCTAGCTAATAAAATAATGGTTAAATTCACTGGCAAACAACTGACGTGTTAACTCTTCGGTTATCCAAAACCTGTAACTCTTTAAAGAGCACCCAGATATTACAGCTTATTGCATGCATGCAGACTGCAATAAACGCATCTCTCTCTGGGTGGGTGCCTGTGCATGGACTGCTGGCCCCAAAACCTACTTTAGCATCAATAACCACAGCTAAAAATCAGAGTCCAAGCGCAGCACCGATTTTCTATCCTATCTCAGGAAGAACTGCTTTAATTAAGAACGGAGTCAGATCATTGTGTTTGTGTAGGTTGCCGCCCCAGGCCATCCCTGTAGCGTTGGATGTTTGTGGTCTCCTCAACTTCCTGCCGTTCCGTCACTTCTCGCTTGGTGCCTGCCATGAGATATGTCAACTACAACATCTGTGCATGTAACATCAAAGATTCACTTTAGTTTACATTCTGGTGAGATGAAGTAAATGCAAGTTGTTTGGGTCTTTTTAAAATTTATTTTTCCTCTGCTTCTTTTTGCTCTTTAGAAAGAGACGCACCACTGGTGGGTCTCAGTTCAGCGCCAGATTAGCATAACAAAGTGTGATGGTCGTCTACCAAGTTTGTTGCATGTTCTCCCCATGGGAGGAAGGAAAAAAAATATTAAAAACTTATCACATATTCGGGTGCAGGGGGTCTTTCCAGGACAAGATAGTATATTCAAACTCAGAGATGCAGGCTAGCCTAGCGATAGCACTATTCTTATTCTTTCTTCCACTTTTATAACTACAAATGACACACGTTTACCAGGAGGAAACACATTTATTTAGATAAACGTGTGCATTAAGGAAGAGGGACCTCACTGCAACACCAACAAGATGAGACAATCATGAACTACTTTAGAGAAAGAAATCTGGCCTGGCAAGTAGGATGCTAGTCTTAGATCTGAACTGCTGGATTCGTTGTCCAGTCCTTAATTAGGCACTGAAATATTTTGTTGAATCTGGATGTGACTCGCACTGCTTTAACGCCACACTGTTAGAATGAGGACAGCAGTATTTCTCTGCCTTCTACGTTAGAAGAGTAACTATATCAAAGCCACAGGTGCTCAGACATCATAGTAACAGGAGCCATAATGGCACCAGCGACCTCCACATGGCACAGTATCTGTCCTCTATTCTTGCAAGCCCCAAAAGCTCATATTAAAGCTGCCTGTTTTCAGTCTCTCTTCCCCAAGTTTCCACTCTGGCAAAACAACTATCAATAGAGGGACCAGAACAGAAGATAACAGAATTGAGCCACTTCAGGCTTTAACACACAACCTACGTGCAGTGCTTTAGAGGAGCAGGAAAAGTGCTGCACGCAGAGCGCATGCAGAACGGCTGCCGGTGGTCCCAGTCCATCCCACAGAACAAGCAGTGCAAGTCCTGAGTCCTGCCCCCAGCAATTCACAGGTACAGATACTCCCAAATGTACCATTGACTTCTACCGTCTGGAAAGCATGCCTGGATTAAGTGAGTTCTGCGTTTCTCCCTTCATCTCATCCCTAGCCACATATGCATAGCTAAAATGTTGGTATTGGGTCAGGGGTTTAAGGGCAACTTCTGGCTATTTTCATCTTACCAAGTACAGTAAATAAGAACTGCAATTGCTCAGCTGTGTAAGGCCCATATTCATTTGGGCAAAGCACTTGTGGCTTTTTTTAAAATTATTTATTTTAAATGAAACAATGCCCCTAATGTCTAGTTTTCCCTCTTGGAGAGAAATTTACATTTTTTCAATGTAAATTCTGTACTACTTTCTCATGTGTATATATATATATGACCATGCATTTATTTCTATGTCCAATTATAACTATATTGTCTCTGAAGTTCTCTTTCAAAACTTATAGCAGGAAAAAGCCACTGATTCAACAGAGAATATTGACATTTTTTTCTTACTGGCCTGGATATCTGCCCAAACAGAGAGCTGGTTAAAGACAAAATACAAAGAACCCTTTTGTGAGGGGCTAAGTTCACCTGGGAGAGGTATTAATGAAGTCCCACAGGGGTGGGGACTCAAACTTTCCTGCTTTCAACAATAAAAAAAAGCCAGGCTGAGAACACCAAGTACCCTGCCTTCCTCACCCCTTTCTCTTTAAACCGCGAGAAGGAGAGCTAGCGTAATTGAGCATTAGGGACATTTCTGCCATTAATCTATAGGGTCTGTGAAGAAAGCAGCTAGATTTTCAGATGGCATGCCAGCTGCTGCATGGCAGCTGAAAGTCTAAAACAAATTTTATAAGTAGGTCAGTACAAGAGGGTTGTTAACTCTGACTGAAAGACCTCTAAAGAAATCAATACTGTAAGCAATAATTGCATGTGATAGCAATACAAACGACTGAACTCAGAATATGGATGTTCTAGCATGTATTAAGCCATTTGATCAACTTTCTTGGAACTGCGGAAGGCAAGAACAAGAACATTGCTCTACCGGGAGATTAACGTCCACTCTAGTTGAATACATCTCTGGCATTATCGTGTAAATTATAACATATTTAATTGAGAATTATTCACCAGCTGTGCTGGGGAACATTTTCCTCTAACCTCATCTCTTTGATCATTAGTTTATAGCCTAAAGTTGGAATATTCAAATATCTTTATTTGGTTTTGTTAATTTTTAACTTTTGACTCCTACTGAGCTCTTTGCCTTAACTGTTACATGAAAACATGCTCCTGACTTGAATTGCGCTCTGCGGAATATATCTTTAATTTCAGCGCTTGCCACACATTGAAAAATAAGGCAGTAGATAACTCCTTGTTTGTGCACTCAAGAGAGCTTGAAAGGATGGAGGTGCATGAAGAAAGGGCAGTCTACACGAACAAGGAGGCTCCTCCAGGGCCAGTCTTTTGTCTGGGCAGAGCAGGCAGCTGCAGAAGAGCAGCAGCTCAGGGAAGAGCACCACCCAAGGGACAGGACATATCTGTCCACCTTACCAATGCTCCAGTCTTGGCGAGGCAGGTTTTTGATGGCTTGCCTTTCTAGCCAAAGCAGCAAACACTTCAAAAGAGAAAGAACGAGTTGCCCCCTCTGCCACTCCAGTAATTGCGGGAAAGGAGAGCCCAAGGAGGCAGGCTAACAACTCCTTCCTTAGGGCCGAGCTGCTGTGCAATGCCTAAACTACTGAAAAGCCTTGAAGTAGCTTCACCCACCTGTGGGGCAGCTGTGCCACCCGCTGCGCTACCAAGACAGCTCTGCTCTCCTCAAAGATGAGCCCTGTCTGCAAGGGCCTTTTGTAGCACAAGTTCCGCTGCTTCCTTAGCAGGGGCATCAAAACCTCTCCCTACGGTGCTTCTCCCATGCAAAGCACAAAGAAATCCATACAAAGTGTGGGGATTCAGCAGCTTTTGCAGCAGTCCCAACTTTAATGAGAAGGGTATATTTCCAGTACATTTAATTTGAGTTTCACCTCTTCAAACTGCCCCACAAATCTTCTCCAATGCACATGTACTTCCAGTACCAAGTACATCATCTCAGCTTGCTGAGGAGGGCTATGAAACAGCCCTGGATTTGTGAATCATGGCTACAACAAATGTTATACACTTCTGCCGAGCACAGGCTACTGACACAACCGCACACCTCTCCCTCGTGAAGGCTAAGAATCACAACTGAATGTTATTAAGAGCACATTTTTTGAATGAATAATTCAAAGCTAGGAACAATTAAGACAGGCTGCCAACTCAGAAAGATTTATGGCATTCAGGAAACCACTATTTTGCAGGAGACATTCTTCAGACTTGCATTAAAAAATAAAGTAAAATGGTTTTGATGAGCCAATTTCCTTTTCCCCTTTCATATTTCCCCAAGATATACATGCTGCCTAGGTTTTCTATTACTTTATTTCCAAAAACCTTAGAGATGCTGAGAGTGTACCAGCACTTGACATTGATGCACTGTCACTTCAAGTAATACTCATAATTCAAGAGCAATACTACAACAATAAGCCTGTAATATGCTTTTAAGCAGAGGTCTCATAGAACAAGCACTGTAAAGGCATTTATGCTGGCTGGACTTTAAAAAGTGAAAGTTTCATAGCTAGTCAAATGCTTTTGCTCTGTGTAGCTTAGTTCTTTATGATTTTAGAACTAAATCAAAATGAATCTGGTTAGCGTTCTTATATGAATTACTTTGTCATTTGAAAAACAAGTCTCTGTAGAAAAAAATTGAATGTTACTACTTTCTGAAACTTGATAGAGGGTGTAATGACTCCATTCTAGCTACACTTAACAGGCAGTCTGTTATGGTAAGTCAATATAACATTAAACAGGATATATTATACTGCTTTTGTTATGAAAAGCCTATAGCAAAAAACCAGAAACACACTTTTCAGGAAGCATAACCCAAGACTTGTTGTAAAGGCCCCTTAGAAGAACAAAATAAGGCAGAGTTTTCCAATTCCATCAATGTTTTAGGTTAAAATACATAGACAAATTCATTACCTGGGATGAACATGAATGTGCAGCTCTACTGTCTTTGTGCAAGAAAGGGCACAAGGTAGCCTAGGTGCTGAGCTTTCTCCTAGGAGTACCTCTTTCACCCCAGCCTCATGCACCACAGGTCACCTTCCAAACAAAAGGAGCCACCACCTAAACACCATCTAGTTTCCTCTTACAGGAAACAGCTGAACTTGTGTTAATCACAGGGTGAAGGCACCTTGATCTTCTTTTCAATCTGAAAAAATCCCACCTGCTCTGTTGGAGATGGTTTGCAAATGGCCACTGAGGGGCTTCGGGTGGGCAGCGTTGCCTACTGCCTGATGGCCGTGCCACCCCCTCCCCATCACCGCCTGCCTCAGCAGTCCTGCCAGCACCACCACTTTTGCATGAGCAGTGGGAGTGCCAGTCTGAGCTGTAGGCTTGTCAGCCTGTGTTTCTAAATACAGGTGTAAAAGGTCTGACTCCAGAGTGACTGTAACCAACTGCTTCAGCCTGTGTATATTCAAGAAGCAGCAAGCTCAAGCACCTGTCAGAATCACTTTGGCAGAAATATTTAAGTGACCCAGAGAATAACAACCACCTTACCTGCCAGACACAATGTTATTTTATAATTCTTGCAAAACATACCTGAATATGTATGCATACATATATAAAACATATATACTCACCCTCTTTTGGGCCAGATTGCAGACATGTGAGTAAGAAGCTCTATACATCCCAAGTTTAATAGGCATCTTGCTTATATTATATAACAAGATTTGTCTCGTGACCACTTTATTAAAATTTCAGTTCATAACTGTTAAAATAATAAAGTATCAGCACAAGCTTATCTTTCTCTGGTTTAACCTGAAGACTGATGGATATTCTCCCAAAGCTTGCTGAAAGACTTTATTTTATTAGGTCACATTACAGAACCGTCTTCCTGAAGAATGAAATAAATTCATCTCCTTGGTGATAGCATGCTTGACTGACACGATGCACTCACCAACATCTTGTAGACAGCTGTGAACATTTGCAGTGGTGCCAATTAATCTACGATAGCATCAATGGAGACAGAGAAACAAAGAAGGGAACACAAGAAGCTCTATTGAGTAACATAATGAGTGATGCAGGTGTTCTGTGACTGGGTTTAATCTTTTCAACCTTGCAGAAAGGTAACACTTGAGTCAACAGTGGTCAAGTTGTATTCCAGTCATTGCCTCTTTGCTGCCTCCTCTCAAATAGCAATGCACAGCCCACGCTGTGAGCTTCACTCACAGGTGGAAAGCTTGTGCGTATAGGTAGCAAGGTTTTTCATGGTACAGCTGGATGGACACTCGTTTCTAAATGGCTTTCAACGTTCTCATGGTATTTTTGGGATTTTTTGTGGCATCAGAAAAGATACAATTTAAAATAACTGCTAGAAACAGATGCAATGTCCAATGAACAAAACGGCAAAAGTCAAAATGATGAGCCTGAACCTCACTGAGTTTAATGGGATGTAAGCACACGCTAGTTGCTTTGCTGAACGGGGGGCCATGCAGTCTTAGCTTAATGAGTTGCTTTGTAAGCTCTGAGCTAAATGGAGCTTGGAATCTTTAATGACCAATCTGTGTAAACAGCAGCTACTAAATAACATTTTAATGCCCTGATGATCTTTTAATTCAATAGACAAATGATGAGGCAATTTTAGCTAGCATCATAGTGTTAATGCAGCAGGGAATGCACACTGGAAAAAGCAAACACAGTAAGTAAGCACGGATACAAAAGATGAACAATATCTGGTATAGCTCAGATGCTCAGATCTGCTTCCCGGAAAAGATATCTGATATTTGCCGCAGTTCAGAGTGTACCTATTTTAGCAGAACAGTGGTAAGGTGGTACTTCAATCACGGTGTAGAATGGGTGAGGGTTTTAGAGCTGTGTTTCCAGTAATGCTAAAGGATGCAACATGATTAAAGCAACAGTATTGAAAAACCATCTTGGCACTCTCGCAGTGAAAATTGAGATGCGAAGTCCCAGCCTGGTAACATCACAGCTGTGTTGGGAAGGGCTGTGCAAATGAGGGGTAACGGAGCAAGGTCGTTATGATCGGTACAGTTACAACCTGTACTCCCTCTGCCACAAAGATTGGGTTAGATGTCAGGCAGGCAGTGAAATAAACTCTTTATGAAAAAGATGTGGTTGAAGATGATGAAAGCGAGGCTGTATGCTTACAACACATTGCAATGTCTTTAAAGAAGTGCCGACCATTTGCCTGGAAGTGCGCGGGCCAAGAGTCCACCTAAGGTCTGCATTTAATCTGCTTATGTGCTCAGAGCGACTGCACGTGCAATATAGCAGACTGCAGGTGCAAGCGCTCTGTGAACCCACGCTTCTGAAACTTGGCCACAGCTCTTTTCTTTTTAAATGACATTACCATTGGGTCCTACCAAAGATGCCAGCTGCCTTCTAGGGTCACTCAGTCTGGATCAGACATGTAAAAACACTTCCAATATGTGTTGAGCTCTCCCCAAAGCTCTCCTGTTACCTGAAGCCTCTCGGTTCAGGCTGCTCCTTTCCTTCCTTCCAGACCCATACCTTCATTATTTGCCTCCGTTTCCCCCCTCCCCAAACTCCCTGTTCCCTATCAGGCTCCTGGGCGCCCTGCAGTGTTGTTTCACCTGGCAGTCTCTGCAGGCCTGGTACTTTCTCTGCTGGGGCTTGACCAAATGTTTCCAAGCCTCATGATCTCTAGGGTTTCTCTGAATAAGCTGTATCTCAAAATATATTACCCCTTTCCCTGAGCTGAGGGAAACTCATCAGCTTGAGAGGTCCAAAGGCAACGTCCACTTTCTTACTCAAACGGAGTTCAGGAGCAAGGTGAAGAACCTGGCAGGTTTGCATAGGCACCTTCTGAAATGGAAAGGGGTTGAGTTCAGTCCTGTCTGAACACTGGGATGGAGTCAGTTCCCATTTTCTTTCTGATTAGCTTCTCTCCTTTCCCAGGGAAAGAAAAGGTCTTTCGTTTGACTCAGATATATAGTCATATCTATATAACATTTCTTCCATTGAAAATAAAGTGCAGCCCATGCCATGCTTTTGCAGGTCTCCACCATGATCATTTTTTGGACTGGCTAACACCTGAGACAGATCGTACCATCACACTGGGGATAAAAACTCTTGCTCACCTGTTGGAGGGCAGATGCAGAGCTTTTTTTTCTCCAGTTGCACTTCGAGGCAGCATGAGGGAAAAAGGGGCCGTTCAACAGTGTAAATGTCATGACTCAATCTTAAGCAGGCAGGAGCAGAGGGGCCTGAAGAGAAAAATTTCATATTCCTCAGGAGTGGCACTCTTCTTGAGTGCCTGTTGAGGCAACGTGGCTGAGGAGAATATGTGGGATGTGTCAGCACCTTCAGTGGTCCTGCAGGAGAGACCTGGATCCCAGAGCGGGGCTGGGAGCCACAGAGGTAGCCAGGGCAAGGGCCACTACATTACTGAATGAGAGCAGAATTAATCTCTGAGTTAGCAGCGCCGTAGTCTGTTACACAGAGCAGCTCCCTGCTTTGATCCATTTTGATTTGTTATTAGCTTAATACCCCAAGCTATTTTATGTATCTTTCAGCCTCTCTTCGTTTGAGGCTGATTTATGCCATCCATCCCAAGAATTCAAGCAGGAAGCCGAAGGAGGATTCTGAATCTGTGGAAAATTTATCTTCAGGCTTTTGGGCACAGCTTGTGTGCTTGTCTTTCAGAAAGCCAGCTCCCCCGGAGTGGCTGGCGACGCTGCTCCTGTCTGGCTTGGGGTGCCAGCAGCTGCTCTTGATCTCCCAGCCACAGGATGCTTCGCTCTGGGTAGATGAGCTGGCCTGTCCCAAAGTGCTGATAGTGGTGAGAAACTTCTTTTCAGCGTTCAGCTAAGTGGTTCCTCCACTTAGATAAGCGGTTCTTTACTTTTCCTGGAGGTAATTTCTTTCCTTTGGGTGGCTGCTGATCCAGTCTATATTGGTTTTTATGGGTGCGTTAATGTCTCTTCTTTGAAGGTTTGCCAGTTCATTATTTAATGGCTTCATCGAGACTAAACACAATTCTCTCTGAATCCATCCACCTCCTCAGAATAAGGCCTGGCAAAGCCTTGTGCCCCAGACAAGGGGCAGAGGGACTGTCGCCCTGCGCTCAAGCTGAGTGCATTGTGGTGCTGCGTGGCATTGTGCCCATGCCTCCCGCACCGCTGGAGGTGGCACTGCTCTGTGCCAGCAGCTCTCATAAAGCCCAAGTGGTAACGTCGCTTGTTCTGGAGATTTCTTATCACCAGCTTGCATTTCCCCACTGCCTTCAGAATGGTTTTATTATACTTCTGCAGTCTGATTTTTGCTGCTTATCAAATGACAATCCAGCTGTCGGGGAAGAGGTTGTTGATTCAATAACATAAGTGTGAACATAACCAAATGGTTGGCAGTCCTCTCCTGCCTCATGGATTTATTGAGTCTAGATCTGACAAATTCACATGGCAAACCTCTTCCTTTGCACTGGTTTGTTGGTTGGTTGGTTTATTTTTTCTATTTTTTGTCTTCTTCTTGTAGTTCTTGCAGTCACTGAGGCTTTAGAACAAGGCAAAGCTGCTCATCCCACCCTTCGCACCACAGCTCAGAGAGGGACCAGTTCTCCACAGGACATACTGTGACCCAGGATGCTCATGCCTCCAGGCAGCTTCTGTTTGCCAATTGCTTCCTCTGTTTGACTCATGTTCTTCCTTCCTTGGGAGCTCTGTCTGCTTATCTCCCAGGCTGCTGGCTCTCAGGAGGCATTTCTTTAGGGTTACAGCTGCTTGCCTCACCACTGGCTCCTGCAAGACAGAGCCCCACAGTTCATAAATAACCTGATCTGTAATTAGCAAGATTTTCTGTCTCTAGACTTGCAGTTCTAGTCCTGCACGTTCCAGTGAATTCCTCCTCAGTTCTTCTTCACTGAAGCTGAAAACACTCACCTCCTCTTTGAGATTGATATGCTTGTGTGACCCCTGGGCAGCAGATCCACAAAATGGGGCTCTCCTCCTGAAAACAGCAGCTTGCTCACCTTGTTTTTATCTCCCTGTTGTGAGATAGAAAGATGTTTCATCTTTATATCCTCCAACCCCGTTCCCAGTTCTGAATGCAGACTTGCCTCTTACTACCAAAGTTTGTGTAAAGCTTTGTATCCAGTTGTCCTGGGAGGCTGAATCTGTCCATGCTGCTCCTCTTCCTTCCCATCCTGCCTTTCCCACTTCCCAGCCCTGCAGATGCTGCTTTGTGTTTTGATAATTGCAGTTCTCTCTTTAGTAGGGGATGTGCTGACTGCTGGCACCACAGCCCACAAACTGTCCATGGGGGGATTGGGATTGTCAACCTAATCCAGCCCTCCACGAAGGAAACCATCCTCAGACACCACTCAGCCAGGCCATCCCACAGGCCAAATCCTGCAACCACAGTCTCTCCACCACCCTCCCGGCAGATTTGTTTCCCCCTCATCATTTGTAAGCACAGGGTGAATGATACTATAGTCCTGCAAAGGCTGTGGAGAGCTGTGCTGTCCAAAGCAGTGTGCAGAACCGCACAGAAGGAGCAATGGCCTCACGGTGGCCTCCCGCTCTGATGGGCAATGTCAACAACCTTCTCTGACTTGGTTTTGTTTTTTTTGTAATCTCTGCCATATTAATTCACATGTGTACAAATGTGTTATTACTTACATCCTGGCCTCTGGAAAGATTTGCTTCCTAAAGCTATTCAGTCTGCCAAAACTCCTTCCCAAATTCAAGTGCTGCTGCTTAAATGGTTTCATTATTCTTCAAAGGCTACTTATGACAGCGCATGATAGAAAAAAATATGCTCTATGTTCAAAATTATTTTATAAAACTCTCAGTAAAACATCATTTGGATGTTTTCAAAACTGCTGACAGATTCCATGAAGACAGCTGTTTACAGACAAATTCCCCACCAGCAGAGCAATGACTGGGGACTACCACATCACATGTTCTTTGTGAGTCCTGATACTGTCAGGAAAGGTGGCTTCAAACCTGAAAATTCAGATGAAGACAGCACAGAAGCATGAGAAATGTTAAAAATCCAAGGTAAACTTGGACTCTAGCCTCTAGAGATGAATGAGACACCTGTGGATTTCGACAAATATTTCTATCTGACCTCCCCAGCCTATCTCAGAAGTCCTCAACACCAGAATACCACCCCTGTAAGCATGTCCCTGGGTCTGCGACTTCTGTCTGTACAGAAACCGGCACAGCCAAAGGAGAACTCTGCCAACATGTGGCAGAGAGATAAATAAACTTATATAGTTATAAATACACTTATGTATATAAAAAAACATACTAAGAGGCCTCAAGCTACTTTTACCTGGCCATAGGTATATATAAGTTACACCAGGGGGGGTTTAGTTTGGATATTAGGAAAAAAAATTTTGCTGAAAGGGACATCAGGCACTGGAACAGGCTGCCCAGGGAGGTGGTGGGGTTACCATCCCTGGGGGTGTTTAAAAAACACGTCCATGTGGTGCTCAGGGACTTGGTTTAGTGGTGGGCTTGGCAATGATGGGTTAACGGTTGGACTTGATGATCTTCAAGGTCTTTTCCAACCTGAATGATTCTATGATTCTGTGATAACCACTATGCACAAGCAGAACCAACTGCTGGCAATGGTGATAGGCCAATGCCGCAATTTTATTTTCTCGGAGGCTGTCTAGTCTGATGCTTGGAATACAGAGAACTGGGAGCTTTCCAGGACTTTGCATGTAACGGAATTATCAAAAAGAAGACAAGCACAGAAATACTCAAGGAGACTGGCCAAACCAAAGGCAAGATTAACAGCTGCCTCTGACACTAGTAGCTGAACTGAAGATTTAAATAGGAGGTGTTTTAAATATTTTTAAACAAATATAGCAATACTTCATCTATCTTCATTTTACAAATATATACAAGATTTATAAAGTACAACAATATATCTCTCTAAATCATCTTTAGTCAGAAATCCTAGGCTATAACTAGAAAGGAGTATATTAAGTCAAACTGTACCAATAAGGATAGCAGAGAAGGTCAACTTGTTACAAAGGACTAAAGATTTTTCATGCAAAAACCTGAGGTCTTTCCATTCCTACTGAAACCTGTGTATATATGTAAACATATCATAGGGATACTGAGCATCACAGCTCCCACTGCAGCAGCTCCCAAGGTCCAGGTGTCTCCTGGGAACAGAAGCAGAAGTAGCAGGCTCCCCCACTCCTCGCTTCACCTAGACAGGTTCATCTCTGATGCTACAGTAGCTAGTTAGAGAAAAAGCACACTTTTATTTTTAATGGTTGTACACAGCCAAGGATTTTTTTATTTTGGAACTTGGTTCTCATTTTCCAGAAAGCCATATGGGGCTTTTTGCACTCTAAGCAGCTTTATTTAATATGGAAAGTAGAATATCTTTTAAAACAGAAACCAGCTGCGTAGTTTATGGATATCATCATATGGCTCTGCTTTTTGTTTCCTTACTTAACCGGAGTTTGGAGTTTCCAAGTTGCCAAGCTACTAACACTAGTAAATGGAGTTTATTAGAGACAGTGTTTGTTGAACAATAACATTTTATATAGTCTGTCACTGTCTAGTACCTTAGATGAGTTACACATTTCTGTTCTCTATTTTTGCCCTGATTTTTTTGGCACTTTAGATCTCGTTTTCAGCTGTGGACACCAAAGAACAAAATCAAAGACATGATATCTTGTACTTGCTTATGCCTAAAGTCTGCAAAGCTGTTCTGACCAAAGTCACCCAAGCGTCTCAAAAAAATCAGACCTTCAAGGGTTAATCCCAAAGTGCCTTTTGAGTAAGCTTAGCCAGCAGGAAGGGACTGGATGGCAGATGATATACCTCCCCAGGAGAGCTTTTCCAGGAGAGGGGCCCCTTTTCCCAGTTGTAAAAGGTAACATGTCCATCAAACAGCTGTCCCACAGCAGTAAGGTAGACTGGGGTGGGTAGGAAGACTGTGAGAGGTGTGGACCCTCTCTCAGTGATGCTCTCCTCTCCCCAAAGGCCCTGCTCATCCTCCCCCTGGTGCTTTGGAGCATCACAGCATCAGGAGCAAACAACACTTGCAGCCCAGGACATCTCTGGAAGCTGCATTCAGAGGGCTGTTGGCATTTGGCCCCTATGGGCATCAAAACCATGCCCAGCTGGACATCCAGAAGCAAGCACAGCTTCTGCTTCATCCTGTAGTGGTTAAGCCGCATGTGTAAAGCACGGGAATGACTCAAAGCAATTGAAATGCTAGAGGCCAGCTGAACTGAGGGTTGCTCTGAGCAGCACGCTTCCCCATTTCTTCCTCCTGCTCTGCAAAGATTGTGAGTCAGCTCTGGTAGATATCTTTATCTTGTTATCTGTTGCTTTTCCTCTAATCACAAAAGATTCATGCACTGCCAACTTTAAACTGCAGGCTTGCTTTTAATAGCACGTTAGTAACTTCAGATGTCGTTAGTGCTCCCTTTCTCCAGGACTCCCCTAGGTATTGGAGGAACTAAGCTTTTAAACAAACGCTCGGCGGGTGCAGCCTACGGCCAGCATGCAGAACAGGGGTTACACCGAGTTCCTTCCCTGCTTAGGAATTATGGCTTCTCTGACTACTGCTAACTCAGCTCTGAAGAAGGTGATTTATCTTCATGGTTCATAAAAATACTTCTTGAGAAATTTCCCTTTTCCTGTCCCTCTTTGGAATAACCAGATTGCGGCATTTCTCAGATTTAGAAACAAATACAGCCTGGAAAATAGTATCTTCGGATTTCCCCCACTCATACCTTCTACTATACACAATGGCTTCACTCCCAGCTTTAAATTAGATGAGTGCTATGTTAGCAATATACCTCACGTACATACTGAGGAGCAAGACATAAATAATTCCAGCAAATGGGCTCAGTAGACATTTGTTTGCCAAGTATTAGCTGTTGCTAGAACGTAATTTTGATTCCCAGTTTTAAGAGGCCCTTCCCAATAGAAAAGGTTTTGGTGCTTGGTTTTCTTCAAATTATCTTTAAAAATTAGAAAAATTACTTGCATCGCGAGAAACTCATGAAATGTGTTTATCAAATTTTTCAGTGTATGCTTTTCAGTGTAGTCATGATGTCACTCCTGTGCAGCAAGCAGTGTCACTTGTCTAAAGGAGCTCTTAATCCATATCTTTGTGCAGCAGGGCAGTGGTGTCCCTGATGCTCTATTGCCTTTGTATACAGCTATTTTGTAGCTACTTAAATACTTGCAGTATGCAGGTACAGGATTCATGGCTGAGGAATCTACAACTAGGACTGTAGGGACACAGAACAAAAGAATTGAATCTGTCCCAAAGTTACAACAGTTTTTATTAGTTTTTTCTTTCTTTTTTGAAAAGGTCAGGATAAGGTTCCCATCCTTCCAAAACCCATATATGCCTAACACAATGGTCCAACAAAGTCAATAAAGACAGCAATCATGCAAAAATTGGAACATATGAATGCACTTTTGCGTGTCTGAGGAACGAGGAAAAGCAAATGTATCCCCTTGGGTTTTAGCAATCAGATAGCATATGTGTTAATAATGTGCAATACCCAGCGCGGTGCATGGAAAGTCATAAAAATGTGGACCATTGGAGACGGGTTCCTATATACAGAATTCTCTCGGTCTCAGAGGTATATCCATTGGTATCTACACACAAATCAACCGTAACAATAAGAATTTGTTTGGCACAAGCTTCCAGCAACTAATGGATAACACAGCCCAAAATTGCTTCTCTTGCTTTTTGTTAACTCTGGAATGCTGTTCCTCACTGGAGACATCCACAGCAGAAATGTACCCTGAGGCTAAATTGGGAGGGTAACTAGAGCTAACCCATCTTTGTCTACAGAAAACTTCTAGCCACATAAACGTGTTTTACAGATGTCCAGTGGTAATTTACTCAGCCCAGAAGAATACACTTAATAGCACTAAGAGGGGTGCTGGGTTTAATGCACAGCCAGGGAGCTGCTTGTCACCACCACCTGCAGCTACAGCAGACACTGGAGAGTGTTTTACAGCCCAAGGTTCCTCATCTGCTGTCACGGGCACCAGGTGGGGCCGGGTGCTCCGTCCCTATGGAGGCAGGCGTTGGCCAGCACCAGGGGGTGACCCTGCCTCTGCTCCTGGGGTGTGAGTGCTGCTGCCGGAGCTACAGCCCCTCGCAGCCCACTTTTGGAGCGAACAGAGCCTGGGACTATCATGCTCTCAGTAAAAAATATAGCAAAATTTTAGATATAACTCCACCAGGAACTAGGGAAACAGAAACATCTTGCCCTGCGTGCCTGCCTCGCAGTGCTGCTCTAGCTGACAGACAAGTTCTAGCCTTGCTCTTCTTCCAGCTCAGGCATTTGGGTCTTGCCAGAATCTGGCACTCAGCTTGGAAAAGGAAATTACTAGTCCTTTCCTGAAAGTCAATTACTGCTGGTTCAATCCCAAATAAACTGGAGCAGGCCTGCCAAGAGGCCATGAGTACATTCAAGGCCAAGTTTCTACAGGTGTCCATGCAGTTACAGTTGACTCCGAGTTGCCACACCATATAGAGTCAAGGAACACACACACCCCAGCTAGCGGGAGTAAAAAAGAAGCATTAAGGAAGCTATTAAATTAATGTCGATTTCCTAAAAACATGGAGTGCAATTTGTGAAAACATCCTTGATATCAGTCGGAGCAAAAGAGCTATTTCAGATACACGCTGAGAAGCTGGATGAGTGTCTTAACTTCCTTCCCCTCAGCTTCTGGAGTGATTTACAACATCCTTCTAGTAAAGGACCTAGAGTCATTTGGAGGGGGAAAAAAAGACTTACTGGAAGATTAAAGAAATCACGGAGCTTGCCAAAGCTAACAAATGGACTCAAAGCTCAGCTACTCTGCACTGGAAGGAGAGATGAGACTTCTGGTTAGCAGGAGAGTCGGTACCAGTTTGTGCAAGGCTTTGTGATGGCAAAGACACTCGGGTTCTGCTCAATAAAGGAGCTGGCTTACAAACCCACCCTTCGCCAGCTGAGCCAAAGTCCAGGGGCCTCTGCAGGAAGAAGATACTAACAAACAGTCACGCAGAAAGGAAAAAGGAATGGTTCAATGGGCAAAGCTTGCTCTGCCAGGGCATGACCCTGCTCTCACCCACGGACAGGTCTGCCATTGTCTCTGGTGGGGCAGGTCCCTCTTGCTCACAGTCCCAGGGTGACATACCAGTAACTGTAACCTTCACAGCTCCTAAGAATATCCCAGCTCTGGCAATTCCTATTTCCTCTGCCTGTGCCTATTCAAAGCATTGCTGAGCGAGGTTTTCCACCCTTTGGTTCTATTACATTGTCCCTGAAGAATATGCTCAAAATTATTAGCTGCTTTTTAGCCTGAAGGTTTTTTCTGCATCCCCAGTCTAATGCTCTGCCCTTTCTTTTGTCTCTGTATTAATCATTCCCTTATCAACCTGTGCAGCAATTAGATGGGAGATTTCCAGTGTCTGGGATTTCTCTTGTTGAACTGTATCCGCAATAATGCTTCCCTTTCTATTTACCGTGGTCATAACATTAAGTTTAAAATTAAACAATATGGCTTTTAATGTAGTACATATTTCTTTTTGATAAAAAGGTGATACAAGTAATGCAACCTTGGTCACTGTTAGTCTTTCACAACAGTCAGGCATTTAGGATCAACTGATTTTCTTAAAAAAAAAAGAGAAAATGAACAAAATACATCAGGGATTTTTCCATTTAGCTTCTGGGATATAAAGCCTTGAAGGTCATGTTTAAACCCAACATGAATCCAACCATGAGGATTAAAAATTGTATATTGAAAAAGAGAAGCTGCGGTTTTTAGGCAAGCATGAACACTTTAAGAAGCTTGAAGTTATGGGCAGAACAGCAGTAAAGTGGCATGTTAACCCTGTTCTAATAACACTGCAGGAATCATCAGTTTATAACAGAGTTTATTCCAACCTTTTTTTTAAAAAAAAAAGGTTCAATGGCAGAATACCTATAGCTAGGTATTTCTGGAAGAGCTGCAGGAGTTCCTCCAAGAAACTTACCTATAAGTGAGTTTCCCCTCTACAACTGTTATCGGACTAAATAAATTTATCTGATGTATTGTGCATGGAACAAGTATTTGAGGCGAAGACGAACAAAGGTGTTCAAGCAACCAGAGGGTTTCTGTCCTGATGCATCTCTCAGCTACAAACCTCAATGCACTGCAGCTGGTAGCTGCAGGTGATGGAAAGCTTGAGCAGTCTAGCAGGAAACTGCAGTCTTGCTTTAGAGGATGATACCATGAAAGCACCATTGAAGTCTGAGAGACAGTATTAGAATATTTGTTTGAATATCTTTCATTAAAGCTGATGTTTATACTGCTGCTGAGCCTGTTATGGTATTGCATTTGGAGGAGGCTGGGGCTCTACCAGTGAAACATCTACACTGCGTGATGTCAGCTCATCAAAAGCCTTTGTGAGAATGTATTGATGTGGATGAGACTTTCATCAACAAAGGTTTCTCAGCTCCTGGCCAGTATTCCTCACCAAAGGCCAAAAGAGCCTCACTGCAGAGTAAGGAATTGCCTACTTCTTGGGCAGCTTGTCAGGAATGTGGGGGGATCATATTCAAGAGCCTGCCCCATGACTCAGAGCAAGCTGCACCTTCCCAAGCCCACGCAACTGGCCTTGCCCTCGGGCTCTCTGTTATTCCTGAATAGCCTCTTTCAGTCTTTTTTTCTGCAGAACATTTTGGGAGGCCTTGGGTTTGTGTTGACAAAGAACAGAAAAATCTCTGAAATCTCGAAAATCTTCGGGCATGGGAAGCCTGTTTGTCTCCCAGCTGTTCATATTGGTTTCTTCTTCCTGAAGCCATTGATTCAACAAGAGATTTCAGAGGGAATGATTGCAAAGAACATCATTGCTGAATCCTCCTCTTCACAATTCACTTGGGAGTGTTGACCAGTGCCAGTATCCTAACAAGATCAAAGCACTGGAGCTGCTGCTCTGTCTCAGCTGCATGGTTACCCGCCATCGATCTCAAATTATTTTGCCTTCTAGTTTATTCTGCTTAAAGGAATGACTCTGAATTGCTCAGAAAATGCTGCTTGCCTTCAGTCCTCTTGTTAGCAAGGGACCTGTCAGTCTGCACATTTTCAGCCCCTGACTTGGTACACTTTCCATAGCTAACAGCTTGGCACACAGACCCAGCGAGCCTCCTTCTGTATCGCAGCAACGACAGCTGTAAACATTGCAGACATGCCTGGCTTCTTCTCCGTGGAGCAGGGCATGACCAGGCGGTACAGCTATAGAAAGAGACAGGCGTGGGGGAGGCAGGAGAGGGCTTGTTGCAAATCCACAAAGGGGGAAAAAAAAAATCACCTTTGTAGTTCACTGAAAAATCTCTTTGGAAGGCTATGTTCAGATTCAGATGATTTCCCATGGCACAAAACCAGCATCAAGCCCTGTCATTTCTCACCAGTTGAAAAGAACATGGAAGGATAAAGTGCAACCAAGAAGTGGAATCAGATGCTAGAGGCATTGCCATCTTTTGCTTGATTTTCCACTTGATCTTCAACAATAAAATAAGTGTTCATAGGAAGCATACCTTTCCAGCTGAGGTGTCTGCAGGTATATGATGTCTAGACTTGTAAAGGCATCTCGGGGGTTCTGGATTTCCACAGAAGCTGAAGGAATTACAGGACCTCCATGGCTTTGCTTTGGCTTTAATGAAAGGCCATGGTTGTTTTAGATGGCTCAGCCCTAAAAAAAAAAAAAAAAACCCAAAAAAAACCCCACCAACAAAAAACAATCACCACAAACCAAACACAAAAACCCAGCACTAAACTCATTTGTTTTTTCCTCAGCAAGATGCTCTCAAGTGGATTCTGAGCTCTAGAAGGGTTTATCTATTTTCAGAGGATGTTTCAGCTCAAGTCCTTCACTACATTCATGCTTCATTGACATCTGCAATTGCAGCACTTGCAGAAATGATTGATCAAACTTTCCACTAGCTCCCTCCCACATGGAGGGCACTGTCTCAGTATCGGAGCAGGTGTTAGCTCAGATTCTTAAGCCACGTGCTTACTACTTAAACCTGGTGCTTCGTTGCCATTTAGTTGCTATTTCAGACAATATTTTGGCTCCATGCCACTGTACTTGCTCCAGCTCAACTCCTATCCACAACGCTCCTATCTACTGAGATTTACTCCTGCATGGTGCTCGGACCAGGAGGGCAGCAGCATCACACCACCCCGGGTGGTACACAGCCTCCTTCCCATTCCACGCCTGCTTCCAACTGACTGTCCATCCCATTTCCACATGATGAGGAGGGAATCACATGCTTTGTGCCTTCTGCAAGGGATGACTTTCGTGGATGGGTAAAAACCAGCCTCAGCTGAGGCCAGAGCTGCCCAATGTTTAACCAGAACGTGAGCAGAGCACCCATAGCTCCATCCATCCATGGAGCATTTCGCAGCAAGGGCCAATCCGAGCAACTTGTGACCACCATGCTGACAGATATGACCCTGTTTTGCACAAGCTCACCTCATACACAGGCATGAAAGCTCCCTTATTTTGCAAGTTTTTGTTTCTGCTAACACCACAAGACTGTTTTGTTTCCACAATGCAAAGCCCAAAGCTTCTCCTCTAGAAGCCACAAAAACTTCCTCGGTAACTCCCTGCATCCCTACATCAATTTTA
Organism: Falco naumanni; assembly: GCF_017639655.2. Lineage (NCBI taxonomy): Eukaryota > Metazoa > Chordata > Aves > Falconiformes > Falconidae > Falco > Falco naumanni. Next base: position 96,702,710 of record NC_054057.1, on the reverse strand, counting down.
TTGCATTCCTTCTGGCATGGGGAAGGAACGAAAATGGGTGATGGTAAGATATCTGCATGTTTTTTCCTTGCTGCTTTTGCTGACTCAGAAATTTAAGAACAACAAGCAACAGCAGACAGCAAAACCTAACCTTATCGCACTGGAATCCAATTGTGTGGCTTGCACGGAGCATTTCCAAGGCAGGCTATTGCTCTTGCTGTTTATGTTGCATCACAGAAAACAGCTGGAAAAACTGTAAACTCCTTAATTTTGCTATCCGTATAGAAAGCTAGTTGTTCCACTGAAGAACATTACACAACGGTGGCACAAACTTTCTTTTTTTAAGCTTCCAAAAAAAAGAGGGAGGGAAAAAAAAAAACGGTTTCTTGTTGAGGCTGCTGCAAAGGTTCAGACTTGTTTTTTTTTAAAAAAAAAAATAAACCCCGATGACTGCCAACTTTAATTGCCAAAAATGTGCTTTCAATTATTAAAGTCCTAATGAGGTAAGTAGGGGAAAGGACAGTTTCTTCTTTCTTGCTCATGACAAAACGAGAGAGGGAGGAAGAAAAGCAATAAACAGAGTAGCTGGTGCTGTAGGGTGAAGATAATGTAATGACCTACTGGTCAAAGCTTTAAAGTCACCAGTACTGCAGTACGAGCCTTGCCAGTTTTTGCTAAGGAAATAAATTTACTTGTTAATAACAGTAGCGAGGAATTACCCGGTCTCCAGAGAGAGCACAGCATACACACAAATGCTTTCCTGAGGCTGCTCAGTGCCTCCTGACGCGTTAGGGGAGCGCAGAGGGAAGAAAGCAATGAAAATGCAGGTGAGGGACGGCCGCATTTTCTCATTTCCTGGCCATGGTCTATTCCCAGCAGCTCCAATGAAATATGCTACCTCCTCTCCTGTGTGACTAAACCACAACTCAAATCAAAAGGCACCTGGACTATACAGCAAATCCTCAATCTTTATGCAACCAAGAAATTCCCATGGGGAAAGACGATGGAGCCTTCCCCTTCGCATTTACAGTTCGTACGCAACATCTCAGGGCCAGGGGTGAGAAACTCTGCTGGAAGTTTTCATATGGAAATGGCATGGCTTTGGAAGTCCCGTTGATTTTTAAGACATCACAAAGGGCAGAGGAGTTTTGGAGGGGTGGGAGCAGAGGCAGCTCCAGACAAGTAGAGACGAGGGCAGAGAGGAGTAGAGCTACTTTGGGTTTTGTTAGAAGTCATTCTGGATGGGAAATGTGGCAAGGAATATCACATTGTGCCTTAACTCCACCAGCACGGAGACTGCTCTGGCCTCACCAGCCGTTGCAGATCTGTACACTGCCAGGATGGCCTCCTGCTTGCAAGTATTTTTGCCCAAGTGGCCCGACCAGCGAGGACGCACATCTGCTGAGCCAGGAGGCAAGGAGAGCCTTCGCTACGGATCCACCCTGCTTTCACCCGCACGTGAACACTTCAAGCAGCTTTTTAAGTGGCGTGTTATGTGGCTGTGGTTATGCCTGGAGAGGAAAAGGCCAAGTTACAGTCCCCTCCACCTATGCCACCTAACCTTCCACCTCCCCACTTCGCCAGGCTGTGCTTTGTCTGTGCCCAGTAAACAGCAGCTTTGTAGTTTGTTTCACAATCATTCCTAGAATTAGGAACTGAAACTGGCCCAGGCTATTTAAACATCTTTTTACAATTACTCAAACCAATGCTTTTAAAAACAGGATTTATTAGGGTGGCTTCAGATTTTGTTACTTATTCTTACTTTTGTTTTGGCATTCACTAGCATTCATAGGAGTATGTGTGTGCCTGAGCTCACGTGCTGATCTTTGCTTGCGGATTTGTCCCAGTAAAACAGGGCAGAAGGACTGATTTGCCAGGTTTTGTAACAGGCAAGATGAAGAGCTGCTAACAACAGAGCAGCCAGCCTCCAGAATCTGTGCAGGGTCCGAGCCTGGCAGCACCTGGGGGCAGATCCATAGGGAGAGGAAGAGGAGAAGATGGGTGGTGGATCTGCTCCGCAGGCAGCCGCTCAGCCTCTCCCATTGCTGCCCGTAGGGGATATTGGGGAGGGGGGCAGCGAAAATGCTGACAAGAGAATAAGCATCTAGATAAAAATTAATCCTGGAACAATCTCAAGTCCTGTACTGTTCATAATTACCCATCATTTTCCTGATCCAAACATTCACTCCTCTGAAAGACCCTAATCCATTACCTGCCATGTACTGCCCCTCTGTAATTTCCTCATCTGTGCTGCAATGCTCCGCTAAGCTTTGATGTTCTGGCAAGACCAGGGAGGCTCTGAAATTTGGGATTAGCAAACATCCGCAGGCATGATGTAGGCTCTCCAGCATTAGCACATGTTCCAGCATCTGAATCTAATAACGGCATGCCAAAATTTGCAAAAGGCAGCAAGGTGATTCTTCACTCTTTTGGGTGGCAATGCCTGGGCGAGGAGAGTTGTTTGAAGCCGGGGCAGGGTGGAAACACACGTTGTGGTAACTCCAGCTGCTCTGCTGAAGGGAGGTTACACACCCTGCTGTCCAGGCGCCTCTGTCCCGAGGACAGTCAGCTCAGTTAATACAGAAATTCGTTCTAGGCAGAAAGACATTAACCCTTGAGCAATGCTGCCCCAAAGAGGCATTGTTCTGGGTGCGTGTCTGCATGCCTTTTTTTTTTTTTCCCTGCATGCTTTTTTGATTTTTTTAACACTGCACATGCACAGCTGTTCCCTTCAATATGTTTGCAATCCTGTCTGTCAATTCCTAGGTGTACATGCAGTAATTACAGCAAGAATGGAGTCCTGTTTGCATAAATCTAGTTTGAACAGCAGTATCAGACATGAGAAAACACAAATCACACAAATCCTATAACCAAAGGGTTCAGCATCCCTTTCATTAAAAGAAAGTCTTTGAGATCCAGAGTACTAATCATAAATGTGAGTCTCTCTTGAGCAGAGAAGGTGCCTTTGCTGAGCTCTGGGCTGACATTAAATATACGTTGCCTCAGACCAGGGTAATGTCTGTTTATAAGGTTCAGATGGAGGGGGTGTAAGCAGCTCTCCAATTTTGGGATAAACAGCTGCAAACAGAACACAAGAAAAACCAGTTTTGTTTTGGTTTTGACCAATTTGTGTTTGCTGAGAACATGGGATTTGTTCCTGTTGTTGCAGCTGTAAATTTCAAGGCTGCTGCAAGGTAGAAACTGAAATTGTACAAGCAATTAGCCCATGGTAATGTCTAATCACTGCTGGCATCTAAAAAAATGTGAACAGCAGGGATGTTTAACTTTGAAAACCAACTACTGCACAGATGCAGGAACTATGTTTGTTGAGGAAGTTTTCCTTGGCATATTGATGTGAATTTTTAAAATTGGCTCAAAACATGGAGACAAAGTTCTACAGAACTGTAGAAAGAAAGTATTATGGTTCATTGCATCAAACATTTGAGTATCATTCTTACGAAACTTATTCAACCAAATGAAATTGTTTCTAAGGGTCATTCTCCTCCAGATCAGTTAGGAAGTAATTATTTTCATCTGTCCTTAGTATGCCTCAAGTTCATGCTCCTCTTAGCCATGAAGATTGCAGGTGCGATCCTGCATCCTTTGCACAGGCTTTGTGTGTGAGCAGGGGCCAGCCTAACAAAAAAAAAAAAAAAAAGCCACAACCCAGTCCAATCCAGCAATCTGTGCTGAACCAAGCAGTGTGCAAGAGCCTCGAGGGGATGTGTGTGCCAAAACCTATGCGAGAAGCTGTAAGACATTAAAAATAACCATAAAAGTCATGTCGGCAGTTGGGGTTCAGCTTGCCAGGGGGTGCTGGGACTGCCCCCAGCCAGGGGGCTGGAGCCTCTCCTAGCTTCCTGGCTCTGAACCACTGGATGCAGGGAGCTGGGCTGGCTGGGCAAAACACTGATTTATTTTCACGCATTTGGTGCTTCATAACTGATACATAGTCTCCTATCAAGAGGTGGGGTTGGTGCCAACCTCACCACATGAAAGAGCTCTCACTTATGCATGAGGATGCTGCTATTGTTTTTCCTTGCAAAATTACAGCTGTCGTATATTGCTGTCTCCAGAAATGTGCCTCTTGCAGAGATGCGTTCTGGAATCCAGAGGTACAGCAGTTGATTCCACATTTCTCAAAATTGGCTGTAAGCATGACTGCTGGAAAATGTTGGAAGAAGTGAGAATTTATCTGATTACAGACCCAGAAAGCCATGCATCAGTATTCAGGGGGTACATAACACACAAGCAGAGCACAAGGGGCATCTCTGTCAACATGGCAGCAGCACAAGAACCAGATTTAAGAGAAGGGACCTGACAATCCTTTCTACTTCTGACCCAACCCAGTGCCAGTACTGATGGGTGTCAGAGCATGTGACTTTGCACAGCATGCTAAATCCGTTTTTTTTTTTTTTTTTCATTTTCTTTTTTTAAAAGCCCTTCCTGTATTAACTTAAATCAGGGCAGGCTAGTGAAATCAGTGGGGGTGTAACAGTGTGTACCTGCACCAGCTGCTAGCCCTGTATTTTCAGATGAAGCAAGAAAAGAATAGCACAGAGACAGCCAGCTGAAATTGCATTAGGAAATCGAGAAAGAGTTAAATATACTCTGCAAGCCTCCTACCTGCTTACTGTTTGCCCCAAGCGATGTCAGTAGAAAGGCACATTAATACACGTCCAAGAGCAGTGAGTACAGCCACCCCTTGGTCTGGGAGGGTGAGAAGACACCTGTACCAAGGAGGGCCAGCACACAGCCATGCTGGCAGTGGGGAAACAATCAGTACAACCCACTTAAAGTTTGCTTCTTTCCTCTCCGTGAGTGACCACCTTGGTGCCCAGAGTCCCCACCTACCTGCTGGAGTCCCTGCAGAACAGCTACAAGGAGCGAGACTAGAGGACAGCAGCTCTGCAACCCACAGTGTCTCCAAGAGCCTCCTCAGCCAGCAAAGAGCAGAAAATAAAGCAAGAGTCTTTTTAAGGCCATGTGGCCAGCTCATGCTCCCAATGCCCCACCCTAGGTGGGTCAGCTGTGGGCTGCTCCCCTGCAGTAATACTCATTAGGTGCTGGAGAACATCATTTGGACAGGTGAAACATTTCAGTAATTGGGTTCAGCTTGGGTTGGTATCTGCAGGGAGCAGTTTAGACACAATCGGTCTTTCCTAGTGAATGAATAAGGTAACATCTCAGTGTCACTCTATGATCCCAAGACAAAGATATTTCCAAAGTGCCTTCGACACCCTCCCAGCTCCATCAGACACAAGAGGGGCACATGGGCAAGGAGCTGCCCCGTCCCTTCTGTGCTCCAGGTGAGCAGGGTTAGCCACGTGCGCTCTTCCCAGCCTCTGCAGCAGATGCAGGTGCATAGCGGTTTGCAAATACACTCATGCATCCATTGCACATCCCAGTGGAAAAGTATGGACATATGTAAAGTGTTCCCAGGTGGGAACTGGCCAGCAGCTGGGACGGGAGCTGCTCTCAGAGCAAGCAAGCAGTCAAGCAAGTGGATGGGTAAGATCCATCCACAGTCACTAGCAGTCTGTGAAAAATAAGAACTGCCTCAGTTGTCATAGATTGCTTCCTTGTAATCAGTATGGGTCATTTATTGAGCTTATTACCAAACTGAATTAAAGTAGTTTGAAAAACATTTATTTTTTTTTTTTACAGCTCTCATTTCTGCTTTCTGGGATTTTTTTGGCTCAGTCTTTTTTTTTTTCTAATTACATATTTCTGTCCTTTTCCATCAACTATCATAATCTTTATGACACAGTAAAGCTGAAAGTGGGCTTCGATACCTGTGTGTTATGTTTTTGTTAGCAAAATAAAACTGGAAATTAATCTTGTATAAAGGGCCACAATGTATAGTACTAACTTCCATTAATCCATAGCCAGACACTTTTTCAAGGCCAAGAAAAGGAGATGCAGACTTAAGTACTTCTAACATAATCCTCCAGCATTGCATAAATCACAGGAAAAAAAAAGCCAGCTCCTACAAACACAGCCTGAAAATGTACATAAGTAAATCTGGTGGTTCTACAAATCTGACGGGGTTTTGCTGAGCAAGTCAAATATGCAGGTTCAAGGTTGGCTGAGCATCAGTATTATGTTCCAGTCAACCTCTACTGTCATATATTTAATCTCCAGTAATTAAACTTCTAAATTAATCCATTTCACAAAAGCCACAGTGCATGGAGTGAACCGGTGAGTAAATTTTCGTAACCTCAGAACCAGCCCCAGATTGGGGTGGAGCTGCTCTCTGTGCAACAGCCTATAGAGCAGATAGAGACATAACTGTCAAAATAAGACAAAACTGAAAGAAAAAATACAAAGAGCTCCCTTGGCTCAAGGTTTTCAAGTTCTTCCCTGTTACTAAAAAAGTATTTTCTAAACACACACAGCATATTGTTTTGCTGCAGCTCCTGGATAAAAAAAAAAACCAAAACCAAAACAACACAACATAAAAAAATGAGGAAGCTGATTAGAAACTTCTGATTAGAGGTATAAAAATGTCACTGATAACATCTGGGTGCAAACTGAGAACTCACAGTGTGGTAGACATGGAGAGAGCAGTCTGTCACTTGGATTGCTTGCTTTGGTAAGATAAAAGGAGTTTTACCATGGCCAAATCCAGCATTGACAGCTAGGAGTGGGGACTGGCTGTCATGCACCTCCAGAGGGATGCTACAGCAAAAAGGGGCTTCCAGGGTCCCAAGACACACTGCCAGGAGGGCACAGCCTTTCCTGGGTATGCAGGAGCAGGAGGACAGTGCTGCAACATCAGGGACCACGCTGTGGTTTGACTTCTGAAAGATATAGAAAAGCAGGAGCTGTTTTACTGGAGGGGAGGGCACAGTGACCTGAGCGTTAGCGAAATGCTTGCTTGGCATGCACTTACAGACCTTGTTCTTTTGAAGAAGCTTTAGAAATGCCTGGACTACAGGGCAGAAGAAACTTTGTGGAGAAACTACCAGGCACGTAAAGGCTATTTAATAATGAGGGAAGACAGCAAGAATGACTGGGCAGGGACTGAAGCCAGACAGATTCAGATGAGAAATAAGGATTGCATTTTCAGAGTGAGGAGGATTAACCTTTGAAATGAATTGAATTACCCAATGAAGTGATGGATCATCTGTCTCCTGGTATCTTTAAATCCAGACTGGATGCCTCCCTGGAAGACATGTGCAAGCCAATTACAGGTTTCTTGCTTCACACAGGAATGGATGGGTGAGGTTAAACAGCCTGAGGTACAAGGAGGCTGGTATGGACGATCTAACAGTCCCCTCTAGTCTTTAAACTCTGAATGTGTGAGCCAAATGTAATGTAACACAGAAATGTCCCCAGGTCTCTGGATTACTGCTTGTTACAGGTCGTTTTGAATCGTCCTGTGCTCAAGAGTCACTCCCACTGACACCCATGGCACTGCCTGCAGGAGAAGCTGCTGTGCCACATGGACAACCACAGCTCTGTCTGGGCACAAGTGATAACGTGACTCAGTTTGCTTCCCTCAGGACAAAAAAAGCGAATGCATCACATCACTCACCACAACTACGAGCCAATGGGTCCTCACCTTCAGCTGCTACCAACCTCAGAAATGCACAGAGCAGAACATGAATATGCTTTTTTCGGTGTTCTAAGCACATCGCTTTTGTAAGAGAAAAGTGTTTTCCCCTATCCCTTACAAAGCACGTCCTGAATCCACTGAATCCATCAAACACCTGTGCCCCCCTGCAGACAGCCCTCCCTCCTACATAGGTGTTAACTCCCTTTAGGCCTCCCTGTTTAGAAGAAAATGCATCCAGATCAAAACTAGTAAGGATTTCCAGTAAATTCAAGCAAAATTTAAACCTCATTAGAAAAATAATAGAAGAGACTAGGAAAAATCAAAAAGATCCCACCAGCTTTGTAAAGCTCAACCTGTGCATGCTCCAAAAGGCTGACCCATCTCCAGTGAGGCTGGCAGTGTGCCCAAAACATCGAACATCTAGGCTGGCTCTGGAACAGAAAAACTACTACTTCCATCAGTGATGCAGAATGACAAACCCCAAAATTTTCCCTCAAATGTCCAGAAAATCAGCAACACGTGGCAAGCAAGGCCACATAGTGCTACCCCCTATGTTTCCCTTCAGTTTTTATCCATTCCATGTGTTGCTTTCTTGCCATTTATAAACTTAGCTCTCATTTATCAGAATTTTCACATTTCATTTCTGGACACTGCTATCCATGCATTATCCATCCTTTTTATCTTGCTGTTTGAACTGTGTTCTGCAGCTCTGGTTCAGTTTTACCGTTCATTCATCAGCATGAAGTTAAACAATTACTAAACAACTTGGGTAGCTGGCAAGCAGTGAGGAAGCAAGATCCATTTCTGCCCAGAGGGAAGAAAGATTTTATACAATAGCATGGCCTTTGTTTTGCATCTCACGGGTGATGCTATTGATGTGAAGGTTATATCACATTATGCGCCAAACCACTTGAGGTAGTTTCAGATTGCAGTTCCCCTTGGGGTATTTCCACTCAATATATAAGATAACCAGATCTGCTCTCTGTCCACTCCTGGCCTGGGCAGTGCTTAGTCAGCTCCCCAAATCTTGGCAAGCTGAAGCGAGAAAGAGGAGCCGGACTCCCCCCCTAGTTATTACCATTTTATCAGTGATCGCTCCTCTAAATGCTACAGAGCGCATGGCAAAACAACGAGCAAATTGCGTGTTTTCCTGCAGCGAGCAGAAAGCAGTTAAGTGTCTGTAAAACACGGTGTCCAGTACATGTCGATGCATTCTGCTTGCATCTGCAGAATGGTAGTACTTTGTTTCAGCTTTAATTCATGATCACAAAACTGCTGATCACCTTGCTGCAAAGAAATGGACTCTGGGTGCATGACAGAGATGCAGTTCCATTTCCCACACATAAGAATCATCCAGATTCAGGGATCTGACCTGGGTCACATTTTATTATTTTCTTTTTAAAATTATCTCAGCATTTCCCACTACTAGGAAATATGTTACAAGTAACAGTGATCTTAGCTTAGATCTTAGTGATGTTTTGCCCCCTCAAGCTTTATTTTACACCGTAAATGTTATTTTACATTATAATCTGTATTTCATGATCTAACCTCCTGGTTTCCTTGCACCGTGCTAACAAAAATATCAGTGCTTTTGTGCAGAGCTGGATACCCAGTGGAAAGACTGATATGACTTGGACTGAGCCACAACAGCAGAAACCAAGTGTGAAAAGGGGCTCCGCAGGCACGTCCGAGGAGCCACAGCTCGAAAGCAGGATGTGCGCTCTGGCCTGGGGATGCTGTCCAGACCTCGTGCTTCCAAGGAGATGGGAACAGGGTCCTCAGGGAGGAGTTCAGCATTTTGTTGATTTAACCCTCTCAAGCTGTTTAAAAATAACACTTCCTGTGCTTAGAACATAACATTGCTGTTCCAACGTCCCTTTGGTTTTTATCACTTTTTTTTCTTTTTCTCCTTTTTGGAGTTAATGAGCTCTCACAAGACAACTGGAGCATATAACTGCTCCAAGACGAAGTTTGGGGTTTAAGGAACTGGACCTTGGGGCCTTCTGCCAAGGAAAAATGCTAGATATGGGATTTTGCCTTGAAGGGTACCCAGGGGATCCAGAGGTGGTTACAGCATCAGTAATCAGACTGGGTTTGTCCACCTTTCTTTATAAGGTGCCGGAGAGGCTAAGCGCCACTGGGAACAATCAGCTTTTCAGGTGGATCTGGGCGCAGGGTATTAATGTCAAACAAATGTCACATGCACTAGGGCAACAGAGCCTGTAAAGGTTTTATTCTAGCACCCTGAGACTGGAAATGTAAGAGGTCATAAGGAAAATGCCTTAAATTTTGAGGCCATTACTAAAGGGCTGAACCAAAATTCTTCACAAAGAGCCTGAAAGCACTGAGAAATCCATCAGCTGAAGCCTATGGGTTGGTTTATTAACAGTCAAAAGCAAAACTGTCTTTTCCATTTAAAAAGTATGCACATGAGTACTCATCTCAGTGCAAGAGGCTCGGGCTCAAGTCCTTTTTCTGCTCATTATGGGCTTTTTTTTGGCTCCCTCCTGCTGGAAGCGCTTAATTTATATAAACAGTGAGGCATCCACCAGATTAGAGCTCCTGCCAGTATAATCTGGCCATCAGGACAACAGCCAGGCTGTGGAAACCCCCATGTAGGTCTCCAAACCAGACACATTGGGTGTGCATCTCCCACATCGCCCCTGTGCCACTCACTCTGCCTTTCCGAGCCAAAAATCCATCCCCAGGAACCTCTCCCCATCACAGCATTACTGAATCTGGCGCATTTCAGTCCGTCAGCATTGCGCAATGGAGCGCTGGTACAGAGGGATGGTTCTCACCAGCTGTAGTCGGAAACAGCAGAAAAGGGATATCAATGTCATCCCATTTTACATGGAAATCCCAAGTTATTCTGGACTTAGAGTATCTGCTAAAAGTAGATGTGTTCAACATTTGTTAGCAGTTAGACTGTATTGCTTATCGGAAAATGCAACAAAATAGGCTTATTTTGTTTTCTTGCCTCACCCAATATAGTTCTATTGTTTATTTTGATTTTAGGAAAGAAACAATAGAGGAAAGTTCACCAAATGAAATGTTTGCCAATGTTTTCACAGAAATATTTGCCACTGGAGGTCAGCTCCACATTTCCAACAGTAATTTAATAACCCAAATCTATCATATTGAAAATCCCTCTGGACTCTTAACAAACTAGAGAGACATTCATAGGTCATTTTAAAAACATCAGCATGCACTTTGAAGATGACTCCAGAATCCCCTCTGTGTTATAGATTCTTGTTAGACAAATTGTCCCTGAATCTATTTATACATTCTTTTTCCAGCATTATGAGAAAGCATTGGTTTGTCTAGTTAAGAGTGTGTAGCTGTAGTCACACAACTTCACTGATGTTTGGCAGAGCGTAGCAATACTGATTGAGAAAACAAAAGACTAAATTGGAAGCTACCTAGGAAAGATTTCTTTACTCAAAATTGCTTAGTGTAACTATACAATTTAAAACCAGTCAAAAATCAAAACAGATGCTATCAATGATTTAACTCAGTCCCACTGCTCAACCTGTCTGAAACTATGATCTGTGCATTTCTTGAACGTCTTTTGCATCTTTCAACACACACATTTTTCTCTTCTTTCAAATGTAAAAAGGAAACCTCACCCAGGTATTCTTAAAAAAATGACATAAACTTTAGACAAACTGTTGAACTCAGTGTAGGCTGCATTCATCAATCTACAGGCTACACTGGCCAGCAGGCAGGCAGAAACTGAGTAGGTATCAGAATCCTCCCTGGAAACACTCAAAAGTCAGGTGGGTTTTGGCCAGTCCAGCTGCTCCTGGCACAGCAGGGTCAATGCTGGGGCTGGGCACAGCGTGATGCTTTCCACTGCTGGTGCCACCACCTGCACTGCTGTCATAGAGTAGGACCACTGCCTTGGCACTCAGAGTGACTTTGCCCTATCATCTGCTTCAGCAAAACCACACTCGACGCACCCGGTGATGGAGACTGGAGGTTTCAGGCCAGGCTGGAAGTGCTGCATCAGTTGATTACCATACAGAAGCGAGCATGCTGCATATGGAGCAAACCAGGGCATCCGTCCTTCCAGGCATCGGCTGCATGCCTGGGGGCACAGGCAATCTGGCTGAAACAATAGAAAGAACAGATTCAAGCAAGCAGATGAATCATATCTTTTTAAGCAGGACTCAGGGGTTGCTTCATGATGAGGTTTTCAGCAAACAGCCCTAAGCCGTGGGACTTTTCCTTTCCTGCTGGCCAGGCAGACTGTCCCCAGCTTGCTGAGCCTCACAGAGCAGCAAAACCTCAGCTTCCATCCTTGATGCTGCAGGACAGAGCAGGGCTGCAGGCCAGCTCTTACTGAGTGATCTGGAAAGAGCACAAGTGAGGAAAACCCTGACCTAACCCATTCTGTTGTTCAGAGTATTGGGGCAGGAGTCAGCTGGGGTCCATCCTCCCTCATACCTGCAGCATGACTAAGAGTCACAATTAATTTTCTTGCTTGATCTTAGAGCAACAGACATGGTCATGCACATTAATATGTATTTCTCCTAGATAAAAGAAGGCTAACATTTTATTCTTGCTTTAAGAAAAGTGTATACCCTCTAAAAAAGCTCTGTGCATTAGCTCCTCTGGCTCTATGCAGCTGGTTTGGGATGAAACGCCTGCAGACTCTGGCTAGAGTAACACTAATAAAACAAGAATACAGGAATCTTTCAGCTGTCTCAGAAAATGTGTCCCGCAGCCAGAGGAAAAGCCACCACCTTCAGATGCTCCCCAGCAGGCATGCAGTGGTCTGCTCCTCCCATGCCTGCAGCACTGAGTGAGCTTTACCACATCTACCCTGTCATCCAGGCAACGCTGTCTTTGCCGCTGAGGCTACACTTCTGGGCGAGGTGAGGACAAGGCGAGTTTCTCTGAGGGAAGAATGGAAAGTGGTTTGTGTCCCTGGATAGTCTCTGGAAGTGCGTGGGTGTTTCTGCATGCTTTGAGAGCCCGGCTCCACAAAGTACTTCGGCACATGTGTAACCAGAAGTGATGTCCAAGAGAGTCCTGCAGAGGCAGACACTTCCAGCCTTCCAGCTCCAGTGCGATCCAGTTTTCCACAGTTTCAATTATATATTTTTCTGTCATTGTTCAAGCCACCAAGATAGCCTTCATTCTGACAAGTGCCTGCTCATGTAGCAGTCATATTCAACTCATTTTGAAGTATAGCAGGTCCTACCCCTCATGAGGAAAAATATCCATAATACGAGGTAAGAGACCTTGCACTGCTGAACACTACCTGGTTATTAATGTGAGAAACGGAATTAATTCAATGCCAAAAAGTTGTGAGAAAGTTTGAGCAAAAGCAACATCAATTATAGGAACCATCTCGTACCACAGCTATTTTACAGCAATTCCACTTTACATTCCTTGGCCAGCACAGCTTATTGAATAATTAAATAGCCAGATGACACACAATCAGATTAAAAAGCCTTGAATGTGAACAAATATCAGTTTCCCAATTCTGAAAGGAATTTAATCACGGAAACTTCTACCTACTGTCCAGTTTACTGTATTTTGGAGAGAGCTGAAGCAGTGATCCATGAGATCATCTTCATGGTGTTTTTTCCAGCACGGAAGGAAACCTGAGCTGTTGCCTCACAGGGGAACTTTGTCACAGGGCACAGCTCCTGAAGATTTGGGAGGAAAAACACCCTCTTCTCATCCCTGTGTAAAGTAGCTTTTTCTGACTGGGATTCACACGTCATTAAAACAGACACATCATTAAAACAGACACATCATTAAAATTGGAAACACATTTAAAACTGAAAGTGCGGGGATAACCCACTACAACTATACAGAGAAGAAATCAATTACAATCACAGTAAAAGAAATATTTTTTCACCTGATAGTATCCGATATGCATTGCACTGTAAACAGTGTGTTGTATTATATAAAGACACTGTGTTTCTCAGCATGTAAGCCATTTAATTGCAACAATGACTCACATTTCAGCTGCAGAGCTAGACATGTATGTTTTCTGAATATGCCAAATAGGCAAGACACCAACCAGCCTTGGTGTATTTAGAAGAATATTCCTAAACCACATTTCAAAGTAAACAGGAAAGCTAAACTATTTGTTGAGGGGGTATTTTTGTTTGGTTTTTTTTTTTTTTTTGTTTGTTTGTTTTATAAGCATCCTGATGTTTGCTTGCAGCCTTAATACATATTAAAATGAAAGTATATGAAAAAGTGTTAATGATTCATCTGTAGAATGAACTTACCCACCATCTGAAAAGATGCTGGAAATTTTGAAGAGTGTCAAAGTGTGACTTTGCTCACATATATTTTCCTTCTCCTGTTTTTAAATCCAGAATGTGCCTAAAGAAGTGACAGATTTAATGAGACAAGTTTTAAACTGAAACCGGAGAAGATCCTCCGTATTGTACTGAAAACCATCATACAGAGGAGCTGTTTTGAGGCTGCTTGCGATCTTCAGTAACTCAAGCTTTGCGTCAAGTGGGGTCCGTGCAGATGAATAGTCTGTACAAAACATGGAAGAACTCCACTTCCCAGCCGAGGCAATAATCACTATCTGCAAAACTGCTGAAGCAGGAAAGCTGAAACATTCCTTGCTAAATTTCCATTTTCTACATGTAGCGGACCATTCACTTTATTCACTCAGCTATACCATATCTGATAAACATACTTCTCCATCATACCATCTGGGACTTCTTTAAAGTACCTACAGAGTTAACGCCCAAACCCATGAACTTTAGAGGCAGAGCGAGGGAGATGGTGGGAAAAGGTTAGCGGGAAGAGGATCACCCCCTTACCGTAGCCCAGGCTTGTGCCAGATTAGTGACTGCACTACCATGGCCTGAATGTAAACAGAACAGAAATTTCCTGTCTTGGATTACATGGCAGGGGATGAAATATTTGACGTGTGAATGAGGGGAGGATAAAAGGGTAAAGCCCCGAAGTACACACAACAGCAAGTCTGTGAGTGGCGAGCCCAAGTTCGAAATGCTCCTGGAGATCCACTTCCAATGAATTGCTTTAAAAAGACTGATCTGCACATTTATCGTAAGTACACCCTGGGATTGCCCCGTGAAACAAAAATACCTTGTCTTCCAGCCATCCCGGGGAATAAACACACTGGGCTTCAGACAGGCATTAGCTGGTGATGGATCTGCACCCACCTACCAGCTGTGTCTGTTTGCAGGGGATCTGCTCCTGCTAAACACAGTGCAGCGATGCTGCCGTTACACCCGGTGGGCCAGCAGAGCGGGTATGAGGCTGTCCTGCCTCCCCAGCACCCATCCCTGGCAGAGCAGTCTGCGTTGGGAGATCTGTTAGCCCAGCTGGTGCCTGTTAACCTGCTGCCCCAAACAGAGAGGCCAGGTAATCCTCACAAGGAATCTCAACATGCTTTGGGTAAGGCTGTTACAGCCAGCACCATCCAAAGCACCTTGGCAGGAGGTCTGTGGAGATAACATCCAGGCTTTCTGGCTGAGAGGTGGGCTCACAGAGAGGGACCAAAGGAGAGAAGGGAGGTCAACACCTCTCCACCAACTTTTCAGTGCAAGGAGGCAGGAGCGTGAGACAACCTGTTCAAATCCCAGCTGCATGATATGTGGGAATCACCGCTAGAGACAGCACCTACGTTCACCGGGCTGGACTGCACAATACTGCGAGGATCTTCATCGCTGGGGTCTTGTCTGCAGCCTGCTCGTAGGCTTGCGGCTGTCAGATCCCACTTTAAAACTGCATTTCTTTCTCACTTTGTAGATGCAGCATCTGTCTCGCTTTTTATATTGGGGGTGGGAGGGAGATGTGTAATTAAGTGCAAATAGGGTTCTCATGATGCAATACAGACTCATATAATACTTCCCAGGTGCCACTGTCTCAAACAGCTTGGCAGGAGTTTCCCAGTTGCGAGGCTAGGAGTTAAGAATAGCAGTAAACTTGTGTGGTCCTGCAGAAGCTCTCCTTACGTGCGCTGCTCCGACCCTGCCTCTGGGAACAGCTGTGCAAGTCCACACTCGTGGCTGGGCTGGTATTTTGAAGGGAAGCTTGGGTTAGTTTTTGTCTTTCCCCCCCTCTTCCTTAAAGACAGCCTTCACTTAAAACTAAGTTCTCCAAGTTTATCAGAGGGCGATAGTGCTGTCAAAGCCACTGCAAGCAGCTGGTTTGTGTTGTGTTCAAGAGACACAGCGTAGGACTAAAAAAAAAAAACCCGTAAGTAATCGCTGCAGAAATCAAGTGTGGAGGAATACTGTAAATTGCATCAAGATACAGGATGGCCACTTAAGAGCAGCTAACTGGTTTGCCAGTTGTGCTGGAAGATGGAGAATGAACTGTCATCAGGGTTGTGAGATGAGGGATGTGGCTCCCGAGTATGCAAAGAGATCAAGAACAGGCAATGCTGCAATTTCCATCTCTCCCAGCCCTGACATTTCCCCTCTGCCATGACTGTATTGGGTAGGATGGACTTATTTTTCTAGCAAATGCTCAGCTGATGAATTCCAGCTGCTTACCACAATTTTTGCCTGGACCCCAAAAGTATTTTAGCTTTTGGCAAAGGAAATTGGGATAGGTGTTATTTTAATAGGTAAAAGCACAAGGCAGTAATTTCCCTCCAAAATGATTGCTCATCCCAGACTAAGGTCTTGCTACTGCTGCTCCTGGCTCAGCCTTGGCAGGTGGCTCAATAAACTGATAATATGCCACACAATCTGACAAGGAGCTTTATCAGTCAAAACAAGCCCTGATGTTCAGCTCAACAGGAAAGTTCAATCACTCTTCTCTAGTGGAATCAGTCTACACGTAGTGCTTTCATCCCAAGATAATGTTAGACTGCAGATTTGGATCTGTTCTCACTGCTCCAGGGCTATTTATATCTTTGTACCTTGAGGGTTTACTAATTAGCAGCCTTCTTCCACACCCTTTGATATCATTAAAGTAATCTCAGTGCAAGCGACTACTTTCTGATGCTATCTCTGAGGGAGTGGAGAACAGCTGGAATCATTCAGAATATGAGAGTTTGAGTAGTTCTCCAACAGCGGTGATTGAAAGATGGCAATAGTTCTGCTTACGCAGGCAAAGCACCCTGGCTTCTTCGGGATGGTTGTGGCCAACAGGGTATGAGAGACATTTACTGTCAGCTGAGCCCAGAATCAGTAGATAGCAGGGGTTAGTTGGGGCTTTTTCTTGTCATTGCAAGCATCATATTATCAGGCAAGCACCTTTCAGTTGTGTTTTGCTGCCCCACTTGCCCGCCACCCCATTTGCCTCGTCCTGTTCAGCACACGGGGTCTCGCAGAGTCAAAAGACACTCGGCATATTCGGGGCAAAGTAACAACAAAACCAGGGGACCCGAATACGAGGGCTCTGTGAGGACTCTAAGAAAACAGCTGAGAGCTCTGTACTGCCTGCCTGGAATTACTCAGCGTTTCCCACGTTTTGCAAACCCTCTGGTTCCTGGTTTCTCACACAGGAGACCTGGGATAATTTGTTTGGAAGATTAATTTAACACTGCTGAAAACTCTTCTCAGGTAGTTTCTAATAATAAGGTGGGTGAGGTTTGTTTGCACCGTAATTGCATTCCCCACCCCCCACCTTACTCGCTTGCTGCTCCACAACACAAGTTAATTCAAAGGCCTGTCATCAACTTCACAACTCATTCTGCAAAGTTCAAAACTGGAGATGGGACAAAGTTTCCTCCATGTTAAGAATGCACTTCAGATCAGAACAACTCCGATGTGAGCCAATGGCAGCTCCTGCTCGAAAGACGAGCCCTCATAGGAAAACATGCCATTTCCAACAGTCACTTTGATACCTGTCATTAATTGCCTGCTCTTGCTTGTATGGTCTCACAGCAGCCTCTTGCCCTTTGCTCCTTTTTGTTCTTGCTCCTGTTTGAGCACTTCATTTTGTTGCCAGTCTCTTGCTCCCCTTCAGGACCATTTCAGAGAGATAATAAAATGCTCGTGCAGATAGAAAGAACCAGATACAAACGGCTACGCGAGCGTATTTATGTTTATAGCGTGAAGCCAGAGAACAGGCTGTCCTGGGTTCTGGTTTCCAACTGCAGCATAAATCCATCAGCGAATATGTTACAACCCCAGAGAAGAAAGCAGAAACTTACCTGCAGACACTGCAGGACATCCACCAGAGCCATGTCTCACATGTCTCCCTGTTCCTTAATCTTCCAGAAGTGCAAAAGATGGAGGCTTTTACTCTGAATTAAATGAGCTGTCATTTTGTTTTGTTGGTGGGGACTGCAGAAAGGATTCAGGGACGCAAAATCAGTTAAGGAGCATTAAATACCTGGTTACCTGCTTGAGGTCTTCCTCAGCTGAGGAAGCACTGGGACACCTTGAAGCAGTGTCCTGGGCCATGTGCTGTGCTTGCCGTCCCTCATCCACCTGCCCAGCTGGTGTTACTGGGACCATGGGCTCCCTTCCTCAAAGCAGCTATTAATTGAATATCATCCTCTCTCAGCCACTCTGGGAGAAGCATCTAACTACTGAACACAGAACAAACTTTTCTTCACCAAGCTTGATGCACATTGCATTTACTGAACTATAGCCCTATCGTGGGCTGATAACAATTCCCTCCGCCAGATAGCAGTCGGCAAAGGGAAAGCTGGCACAGGTGGCTTCTCAGAACAAAGGAAAAGACATAATAAGATATTTTTTGTCTTACTTCCTTTGGATGTTTGGTACACAGGGCCATGCTAAGTACAAACCAGATAACAAGCTAAGAGGATTGTTTTGGCTGACTCAGAGTCCATCTCTGTTCTGGTGGAAAGACATGACAGCAACATATGCAAGAAAGGCTGGGTAAACTGAAGCCTTAATGTGAGATGGTCACATCTCAATAGTCTTTGAGATAAATGGCCTTTTCTTGTCTACCATATGGTTTTGCTTCCCATATAGCAAGAGAATCATAACATTGGCTGAAGGAGAGGTGTTATCCAACTGCACTTACTGTGCCAAGCTGGGAGAGGAGAGAAAACTTGGAGGGCAGAGGGAGACCATCTCTGGAGAAGCCATTCTGCTGAGGGGAATGGAGAGGTGAAATTGGTGCAAGAAGTAATGAGCAGCACAGGAGGCTCAAGAGAGCCTGCCCAAGCAGTTAGGCTGAAAGACAATTAGTCTGGATGAGAAGTGACCACCTCCCTGACATTCTTCACTCTCTTAATTGGGCTTGCACAACACTCTCACCGTTCAGTGTGCCTCAGGCCAAGCACATGCTCACGTAGCTGGTTCAGGGTCTTGGTTTGAGAGCAGGTTATCTAGTCATGACTGACATCAGTGGGAGTTTTGCTAAGGATATAATTGGGATCTCAGTGATGCTCTTGAGAAGAGCTAGAAGCAAAGCATGAATGAGGTCTACTCCAGCTTTATGCTTACACTGTGAGCACAGTCTTACTACTAAGTCAGGAGCTGCAAACACAATCTTTCACCCTAGAAATATTTTGTAACTTAACATATGAGTTGTCAAAGTTAAAGAGATATGAAAATAATATTAAAAGCCAAAGCAAATGCACTCAATGACAAGGCAAGTCCATGCTTCAAGAAGTCTTTGGTTTTATAACCCAATTTAGCCCAGGTCTATTAAGAGCTTTTCCTGGTGAAAGGGTGAAAGTATTTTCTCTGCTATAATCATATCAGCCTGTATTCTGGGTTAATGGAGATGAATATTACTGCCAGATTTTGTTCTTCCCTGCATGTAATCTAATGCCAGATGGTTCTGAATGGGTATTAAATCCCCCATGTGCATGACCTCCCCAAGGTTTTTATCATTAGAACCTTAAAATAATTCAAGGAAAGCTTTCCCAAAGCCTGATCATAAACCTCCTAATGAGGGACTGAAGTCACAAAGAAAATCCTCTTGTTAATTCCTGTTTGGTGCTTCCCCCCCCTCCTTTTATGACAAATAAGCAAGAACTCACAGCAACAGAGATGCTTTTAAACTGCTTTAGTGGAAAACACATTAAAAAAATGAGCATTCAGGTTACCAGTTCAGGTTACTAGCAGGGTCCGGAGATGTAGAAACAGATCAGCCATCTTCAGCCTCTAACACAAGGCCCAGTAACATCACCACCTCTCAAGACAAGTAGAAGTTATTCTGCCAGCAAGTGATTGTTTTATTCACAGTGTAATATCACACCTGCTGTCAGAATAAATATGATCCAATATTGGACAAGTGGCTGAAACGGGAACTTATCTATGCATAAGCACAAGGACTTACACGAACACCATCTTTACACTAATTGGAGATCAGCAAGAGCAACTAAATTCCCAAATATTTTACTAAGAATTTTCTGCCCCTCATTTTTCTCAAGTGGAGCATACGTTTTAATAATTTTGTGTTTGTTTTTCTACTTGCACCATGCCTTACTTGCTACCTCTTACATAAGATATATGACAAAATTCTTCATCACCTCGTGGGTTTTCTGTACTTCTCGTTATTGGGTCACCCAAAAGCAACGTAAGTATTCCTGCAGCTAAACCACATGTTGTGACAATAGGGAGGGGTGAGAAATAATCAGAATAAAGTGAAAAAGTCCTATTGATATTGGGGTGTCCAAGCTATTCACAACACTTGTTTCCCAGAGGCCTTTACGCTGTGCATGCAAAACTCAACTCTTGTATCTATTGCAACCAGGAATGTGCAACATCTGCAAAACCCAATCCTCAATCCTTGCCCAAAACCACAGAAGAACTCATCTTAAAAGAGTTTGATTTGGGTAACTGAGGAAAGTAAATCCAGTTCATCAGGACAGCATTCAAATGCATGAGAGCTTAGTCATGGGACCATCCTGTCTGAAGTCCCAGGCTTGCCTCCCATCATGTAGGAAGAGAAATCTGACAGATAAAAATTCGTCTTCCAGGATTTTGGCAGAGGAGCAAAGCCACCCAGGGTGGCAGGAAATCTATATATATAAATAAACTACCAAAAAACCACAAAGCCTGTCTCAATACCCAGTTGTACCCTGTCACATCACTAAGGATTGTATCATTGTGCAGCAAGTAATTTCCCCAAACCAGGGACAGTCTCTCACACTTAACATCATACCTGCAGCCACACAGACAGCGTACATACAGGTGCCTGCCCCATACACTGGCAGAGGTGCAGATGGTCTCTGCAAAGTTTAGGGAGAGACAGGGACCTTTCACCAGAGCTCAGAGCTGAACCAGGAACACTGAGCTCCAACCAGGCACTGGAGAAAACAACATCCTCGCAGACAACAAGTCAATTCATCAAACTTATGAAACTAAGTGTTCCCCTTCTTACCTGCAACCTCAGATTTCCTGCCCTCATCCCAACTTCATCTCTTATCCAATCTCCTTTTCTTAACCTAGTTCTATCATCACATTATATTCACTACTCATGTCCTCGTGGACCTCCACACCCTGTCCCCAACCTTCTCTCCTGCTTACTGCTCGCTTTATTTCCACATGTTCCTTATCAGCCTCATTAGCAGCTCATTAGCTCCCAGCATCTCCTTGACTCCCTTGCTGGAACTTAAGCCCCTTTTACACTGCTCTGCTCCCTGCTCACACCCTGCCTTGTGTGTCTTGTGAGGGCAATGTGATGCCAGTCACCCCCACCCCGAGTGGCCATCTGACCTGCAGGAGGTATCTGGACAAGTAAATTGTTTCTGTGGTGGAATACTGGCAAAGGCTTAGGGCCAAAGCCCTTTTTGAAATCAGGAGACATCAGAACCAGGAATGGAGCATAACCAAACTCAGCAATGGAGTACAGAACTTGCCCCCATCGCCACTTCATGCCGGTTTTCTTCCTAGCACCCTGGCCGTGCCCCAGCACCAGCAGCGTGGGCTGCTTAGGACCAGCACAGAAAAGACAAAACGTAATACAGAAGAATCTAATGACACTGTGCAGAGTTTGTCATCCTGCAGCCAGTGAAATCCTGCCCTGAGTGTAGTGTTTTACAGCTGCATGCAAGGTATTTGTTATCCCAGGCCAAAAAAAAAAAAAAAAAAAAAAAAAGTTGATGGTTTCTGTCCATTCCTTAGATGCCATGTTTAAAATGAACAAAGGAGCAATGCTGCCACCAGCCCTCACCAGAGAGTGACCAGCTGGGCCAGGGAGGACAGGCTGATCTTTCTGAGTAAACTTCCCGTTGGGCTGGGGCTCGGGATGGGGTACAGGCTGGGGTACAGGCTGCGGGGCCCCGGGATGCTCCATCTCCGGGGACAAGGAGCGTTCCTGGTACGTCGGCCTGGCACCTCCACCGCACCCGGCGCAAGGAGGGGGGCAGCGGGGGTGAGATGCTTTGCTCCGCGGCACTTTTGAGACAAAGTGATTTTACTAAAAAAGGAACTTGGAGCACTTCATCGAGAGCTGCAGAAGCTGTGCCGCCTCCGTCTGCATCCCTACCGCAGTCCCTGGCGCCCGGGAGGAGGAGGAGGAGGCGGCAGCGGGAGGAAAATGGCAAGAGGCGCCCTGCTCTGCAATAGCGGCTCGGCGGGCTCGGGGCCAGCCGCAAGCGACCCTGGGGATGTTGGGCAGCCCACAGCAGGGCTGGGAGAAGCAAACGGGAGGCTAAACCCAGGGTTCGGTGTCTGGTCCCACCAAGGAGCAGCAGGAAACTGCTCCCTCTGCTTTGTTCCCCTTCCCCCCCCTCGCTGCCTGTTCCTTGGGGTATGAACTGTCTCCTGCTACGTGGCTGTGACCCACCCGTGCCGTGGGACCCTGCGATTGCCAGGGCTGCCCCACCACGCGGGTACTGCTGCGGGTGACAGCACTTGAAAATGAAGTTCTGGCTACATGGAAAAGATTAGTAAATGATAACATTTCCCTTTATAGCTGTGCTGCAGATGGCGTTTCCAGATCGCCATAAAAAATGCTTTCTTTTTCTTCCCATCCCTCAGTGCAACTTGACAAGGTTCGTGTTTTTTTTCTTAATATGCAGGTTTATTTTATGTCACTGAGCACTGGCAAGGACAGAGAGGCTTTTAAGTTGCAGTAATCTGAATTCTAGAAATAACAAGCTACAAAGGTCCTTGATTAAATGTGGAGCGCCCAATATCTGCAACAACAAGTACTCTGTGTTCTTTAAAAGATCGTTTGGATAATGGTGACATAACTTGAGTGCCCGGTCACGGTCCAATTTAATCAGCAAATATGCCTCTGGAGCAGAACCATCTAACTTAGGAAAAGAAACAGAAGTACAGTCACCACCAGTAGGAGAAATCAATGCATTCCACTTAGACAAAGATTAATTATTATGAATCACTCCAAAAATACGTTTGCCCCAAGTGGGAGTACATGCTTTTCTATTCATCAAGTTGCTTTCAAATAACCATTAAACATCTGAAGACAGAAGAAAATTTTGTTCACCCAAAATAAACACTGCTAAAAATCACAAAATAAGGATCACCTATTTTTTAATGCCTGGAGTACTTTGACCAAGAGTAGTAGTTGCCTGCAAGTGGGACAGGCAGAACATCTGCTAGAGGAATGTGTATAGGTGCAGAGGACTCTGCTAATTACAGTACAATTTTGCATGTTAGAGTTTT
Organism: Falco naumanni; assembly: GCF_017639655.2. Classification (NCBI taxonomy): domain Eukaryota; kingdom Metazoa; phylum Chordata; class Aves; order Falconiformes; family Falconidae; genus Falco; species Falco naumanni. The sequence continues at coordinate 96,679,643 of NC_054057.1, read as the reverse complement.
CCTGTCAGTGTTGATTTTCCATATAATTTTTATCTAAAGTTGTCTGAATTAAATTTATATTTGCTACTATTTTTGTCCTGTTAAGGGCCTCAGCTGTAGTCCAATGGCATCTCAAAGGGCCATGAAGCAGATTTAATGTCAAAAGCCATCTTGGCTGTATGTTTTTGGGAAAAATGAACATGGCCATTTCAGGAAAGGTGTGAGTAGCTGTCTTAGTAATGTCTCCCTTTGCACAGGGGTTCTCCTATTAAAAATGCTTCAGAACGATGATTTTTTTTTGTTTGTTTTGGTGGGAGAAGTACATGCTGAATCAGACTGGTTTATTAACAGCAGGATTGGCTCCCCTGCATTAGCAGTCACTTCTATTTGATTTTCTATTTGTCTCTGGGTAGACCCTGGTAGACACATCCTGGTGGCAATGCTCTGGTAGGGCACTATTTTGAGTGAGGCAATGGGCAAGAACAAGAACTTAGTCAAAATAAAACGACTTTTTCATTTACAAGGAAAAAGAAAGTGCAAAATTAAAGGACAATAGGAAGCAACTATGTTACCAACCAGAAATTTGTTTATTAAATTTGTGTATATAGAAAGTTTCCCTGTGAAACATTCACTCCATATTCATGGCTCAGCGCTCCTGGTGGGATTGGATTAAGACACTTCTTTCCATTTGCTTTACAGGGCCAGGGTGAGGCACAAAGCAGGCAAATATCATCTATCATTTAATCAGCAGAACCCTAGATGTCGCTGAGGTTGACTTCACAGCTACCTTTATCTGAGAGACTAAGAGACGGCCTCCTAGTTACAACATTCTTAGCAGTCTTCCTTTTCTCCAGTTATTAAACGACTCCTAATTTAAGGCTCAGTCCTCATCCAGTCCAAGCAGTGCTGATAGGCAGTGCTTCCACTGACACTTTTTCCATTACAAAATAGTGTTCTACACAAACATACTTTGTTTGACACCAATAAATCAGAGCAGCTCTTTTAATCATACCCAAGACTAAACTAGGACATTTTTTTTTAATGTTATAAAATTTGGTGACTTTTCAAAGAAAACTTTTTTTTTTTTTTAAGTGGCACAGTCGAGCACTCCCTGTTCCTGGCAGCAGCTCAGAAGCGCTCTGAGAAATGCATCTCTTGTGGCAGTTCTGACCCACGTGGAACCAAGAAACCTTGGAAATCTCATGGGAGATGGATTTTTGTGAGTTTTCCAATTTAAACAGGTGGAGATAAACCAAGATAAGCGTCTGAGACAGATCTGCAACATGTGGAAGGTTCATCTATAACTAGAACTATGTGCATTCATTTTTATGGCCTTATCCTTTCCTTGAAATATACCTACAGGCACTTGATTAATGGTGGAGAGAGTTATGTAAATGAATGAATGGGGAAAATAAATGTAGTAGAAAGAAGCCTTCATTCTTAACTCTGACAAATGCTAGCTTTCCAAAGGAGAGACTATTTTAATTGGCCAGCCGGTGCCTCAGGATGGGTTTGAAATGACAAGGAGAGGATCTTCAAAAGCCCAGCAATTCTGATGCTTTTCCCAGACAGCAGCAATGATAAGAAAAAATAACATGATGTTTGTTTCTGTTACTTAGATATTTCAAGTGTGTTGCTTCAAATCAGCATTTAAGTTCTTCTGCCATGTTCACATGGCAAAAAGAGAAATAGATGTCTTTAACTTCAGAACAGCTTTCTCAAGTCACACCACAGTTCATTTCATGACTCCAAAACACTCCGTATTTATTTTACTCCATTTCTTCGTTACCACCTCAACTTTAGCAAGTGTTGCTAAGTAACATTCTACAGGCCCTTATAATTTTGCTACATGACTGCACTATAACCACGCGTTAATACTTCACAAAAGCAGTAACTACCAGCAATAACCACTATATTACTTTTTAAGGGAAACCACAGAACTTTCTCATTATGGTTGTATACGCTTCCGAATTTTGCACCAGTCACCAGGGTAATTCACCATTACTGGAGGCTGAGATGTATAAATTCCCTGGTGGATTTACAGAATTATTGACACTTCTTTCACGTAATAGAAGTGTGCGACGAGTTTAGCTGTGACTCATTTCCCTTGCTTATTAAATAGGGAGATCGGCTGGCGCTGCCACTGGGTGAGTACTTGTTTGTTGTGCGCTCCCCCAGTCCCGGTGCAGGCAGCACTGGGCACCTGCCGAGTCAGCAGTGTGGTGCTGGGTGAGCATCGGTCGGCTGGGTCGTAGGCAGCGGTGTGACGGCAGGATGACTGGGACATGGTGGAGACCTCTGGTTAGTTATATGGGCTCTTGTAAACTGCTTCTCCACGTATGATGCCAAGATGTCACCACACAGAGTGGCCGGGAAGAAGACAACCTTGGGAGGCTGAGCCCCTCGGTGCTTCGGTTGTGGTCAGCCCCTTGACTGTCGATGGAAAAGGGTGAGAACTTGATATCCTAGAAGGCTCAACAGCAATAGGAGGCCACTTTACTTGAAGGCAGGTGGCACAAAAGGACATACACCAAGAAATATTTCAGCTTAACTTCTGCATGAAATAATTCACTGGTCTTAACCAGCAAGGACAGAATGAAAATCCATGTCTTAAACAAGAGGTGATGATGATGCTGGAGTGGGATAAAGCAAGATGCTTCTGAGCTGGGTCCCAACACACACAGAGTTCAGAGGGAGTTTTCCGTCCGCATAAAATTTGAGAAGTCAGACATATAATTACTGTGAAAAAAAGAACCATTTTTCATCCTTTTCAGTCTGTGGTAAAAGAAGTTAAAGGAAAAACAAATACCTTTAATAATTTCAAAATGTTGCACTTTGTCATCAATCTCAATTTGCTGTAACGAGCCTTGCAGGAAGTTCAAAAGCTGCAGTGGGACAAAAACGGGCTTCAGGGACGTAGGGCATTCCAGAAACGTGGTTCAAATTGTGCCAGATAATGTCTCAGCTTTAGCAATATTTTACTATTAACCTTATTCTAAAGTGGAGACATATGCATGCATGAGCACATGTACATCTGTACATACACATATACATATAGAGCACACGTCTGTGGATGCTGCTGCATGTTCATACACACGCACAAATGCATCTGATGTCAAAGGGAACAGGGTCCTTCAACCGCTCTATGAAGGTTTAATTTCATATCTACTGTTTTTCCTGTTTTGCTGGGTTGAAGGCCTAGTATTTACATGTTTCATTATAACATTCCCTCTCTCTCAAGGAACAGACTGGTTTGCCATGTTTAATAAAGTAATGAAACACAGAATGAATCTTTCTAGTGGAATAACTCCATGAAGCCGTGTTCTGTCTTATCCTCACTCTGTGCTGCAATTTCTTTAAATGTATCTTTGTAGCAACCAAACTAGCCATAAATTAGTCATGATGATATTACAGCTGAATTTAATTTCAAAGTCTCTCAGCAAGTTGTTAAGGGTTTCTTGCCTAGGTCACTCCTGAGGAAATTTGAAAACTCTGGTATGATTTATGAATATTGCTATATTGCTAGTATACAAAAGGCTATGGGGAATACAAGCACATAAACGTCTGTTTAATTCCGTTCCAATAAAAATTTCATTTCTTATAGCAAAATAAACATGTAAATCAATGTTTAATGATTCTGTTGTTTTATTACGTAACTTATAATTTGTCTTTAAACATCCAGGCCAAGTAAAACCTAAGACCCTGCTCACTTTTGTTGAAACATAATGATTTAGAAATTAGACCTGTTCTGCAGAGGTTGCTTCCCTGAATGGCATTCATAATGCAATGTAAGAGCAGAAGGCCCAGGAAACAAAAGGCCTTGTTTCCCCTTTCCCCCATGTACAAATACATTAGCCCCATTATTAGCCATTTTTCAATCTAAAGTTCCTCCCCCCCCCCCCCCCCCCCCCCCCCCCCCGAAATTTACTCAACTGTCAAGGGATAATCAATTTTCTAAACTTGCTATACCATCAGTGTTCAATTTCAGGGATGCTTTTACCTTGAAACTTGTTGTACAAGTTGCATGGACATAAACTCCTTCTGTTCCTCATCATGTAACCTATTCCTAATAATAATCAGTATTAATTCCTTTTTAATGGAATGGCAAATGGCCACTAGTGAGGAGAAGAGGTTAAAAGAATTGAATTTTGGCCTTTTTTTTGCCAAATTATAAGCTTATCACAACTCTAGACTCATACTAACCACCTGCTGAAGATCCAGCTCTGCTTTAAGAGACTGAAGTCCGTGGGACTTGCATAAGTAGGAACATGGTGACATTTTGCAGGATCTGGCCATTGCAGTTAGTAAGCACCACGTCCTCCTGGCTTTTGGAATGCTGTGCAATCAAAAACCTCCCTCGCACTGGTGAATGAGTAACCTCCTAAGTCAGTATCATTTCTAATTTATCAAAGGTCCACATACATTAGTTTCTTAGCAATACCGCACACATTTCTTGATCAGTGGGAGGCAGTAATCCCAAAGCTTAAATAGGTTTTCTCTTGAACATATTGTTGACCTTAGGTAAGTCACTTAATCTTTCTTTCTTTCTCTGTTTTTCTGTCCATAGAATTATGATAATATTAGCTTACATCACCTGCTGAATAGCAGTATTCAACACAAATAGCTGATATGAGATTAATATTTCTGAAGTACTCTGTTGCTGAAAAATGCTGTCAGTCCAAAGTGTATGCTACTATAATTATGGTATACAATAGAAATCAGGAAGCTAGGCGTATATTCTTGTGCCAACCTTTATCTCTGCTATCTGACTTCACATGTACATGTCCAATGGAAAAGGGATTTGAAAACTAAAGTGTCCTTGAAACTAAACTAGAAACTTTCAACCAATGGGGAATGTCTATCAATGCCTGTCTGGGGCTACTACCAGTTTCTTCCAGCTGGCTTTGTCTGATTTTGTTGCTGCATGTGCCAAAATCCACCATTCTGACTAGTAAAGAGTGGAGGGACAGCTTTGAGAAAAAGATTGTGGCAGGTCAGAGTATGGGGGGGTTTGCAGAGACCCTCCAGGGTTTTGGCTCACCACGTCTGCCACAGCCACACACCTGATGATGGTAGAGCAAGAGGTGACAACAGTCCTGCCATCTCCACACACCCGTCATCCTGTGCCTGACAAGGGGACCCAATGACCCGTGCTGCAGCTCCCTTGCTAATGAATTAAAATACATAACTATTCTATTTGGCTTGAAATTCCCAGAAAAAGGAGTGACTGTCCTATTTTTTTCCATCCTCAGGCAAAATTAATCTGATTTTTGGAGGTGAGCACTACATACCTCATGTCAAAGACTTGTACAAATCTTCATGCAGCTCTTCTGCCACAGCGCAGGAGGAGCAAGGAGCTTTCCAATACTCCTAAATGAGGAGAAAAGTATTTTTTTCTTTGAAACTCTGAAGTTTAAAGAAGCAGCAGAGCTAAAATTTAGAATGAATGAGATTGCACTTACCCTAAATACCTGCTGCCTTGAATGTCCTCCCTCGCTCTTCTGTGCCTGCTTAGCAGTAACTTTCTCCCACCTGGAAAATGCCCTGAACATTTTGGGCACTCTCAGGAACAAGGAGTGGCCCATGTGCCATTCAGTCACAGCAGGTCCAAGGCACTTCTGAAAAGCAAGTCATTTTAATCGTTTCACTGTTGGGTACAAAGTGGAACAGCAGGTGAAGCAGGTTGGGTTGTTTGGGTTTTTTTATTCCCAACTCAACATTTCCCCAGGGAATTCCTCCAGATTTCTCAGCATCCCCACAGGCAATGTCATGGTGCAGCTGTACTGTGTTATACCAACCAACCATGTCCCCACTGCCCTCTAGGTTCGTACACCTTCGAGTAGAGAACAGCATTACACAGCTGCTTTGACTAAAGTGTGGGTCAATTTGATTGCATGCTATTTTATTATGTAGATGAAAAAACACAGGCTGTTAGCTTTCTATAAAATGAATGAGGAAAAATAACCCAGAACAACAGCCTGGAGATAAAAAGCCCTAAAGTTCCAGAAAATGTCAACTCCAAGAAATGCGGTGGGTGTAAAAACCACAAATTAAGCTTCACATTCATATATAGCATCTATGTTTGTTCTGAACAATGCTCAATGGTGAGAGCGGGGAACCCCGTGAGCACTGCCTCCCACTGCGGACATGCCTCCCATTCCCAGGGATGGGCAAGAGCCACCCCTTCCCACAGACATCCCTGCAAAGCCACTGTCCGCTCTGCGTGGCACTGGGGAGGAGGCTTACTTCCTCTTTGCAAAGCCCTTTCCAGCAGGATGGAGGTGGGCTTTGCTCTGGATACCCCTCTAGGCAGCATGTGAACAGGTACCAGACCGGATCATTGGGTGTCGGTGTTACCTGTTGCACTGCAGAAATTAGTGGGGAGCTGTAGGAGCCACTGCCTTGCTCCAGTTCTAGTCGAGGACTGGGGTGGGCTCATTAGCCTGAGCCCAGACTACATGGCATTCACCCAAGACAAGGGGTGAGAAAATAATTAGTCTTTGTTAATCTATAATATGTCAGAAGAGAACAGGAAATGTCAGCTACGTTGCTAATATTTGCATAACACCGTTCATTAAAAACCTACTGAAGTTTGACTCAATTTCCACATTAAAAAAGAAATCAAATTAGAGATTTTTTTCAGTCAACCTTCTTCAAAATTTGACCAACACAGATTTATCTTTTTTTCTTTTTTTTGAGGAAAAAGACTTTTGACAAACTTAGGGAAAAAATAAAAAAATTATTTAGAGTGAACATCCTCAGCTGTGCAAGATCTCTGTAGCAGCCAAGGTATTACAGAGGTTATAATGCACCGAGTGCTTTAGGGGGAGGAAATGCTTTTGAACAGGCTGTTTTGAAACATACAGTCAAAGCATCAGAAACTAGTTTAAAAGAAAGGCTTTATAAATATTTGGGTTTATGAATCGGTGTAAGACTTCAATGAATCGGTGAGTGGAAATGAAAATCATTACATAAACCTAATTTTCCTATGTCCTATGTTTTGGAAGTCAAACTCGATACTATTGCATCTTGCAGAGATGACAACCATGTATTAGGACTTAAAATCTTCAATCCTTTCAGAAGACATTATAAAACTCACTTGCACCATGGTACTTGAGAAAACTAAACACTCGCCCACCTTCACGACTTTCTCAGAGAGGCTGCATGGCAAGTGCACTTAAATCTTTCAGCTGAGATGCAAGCAGTTAGAAACAGCTACTGAATTGCTGGCAACGTGAGCTAGTGTTGAACTAATATGAACTTCATGCAAATTTTTGTGTTTGCTAGAATTGCCGGTTGGGGCGAACTTGTAGTAACAGGCTTGTCGGAGATCTGCCAGGGGAGTCTCTCTGGCAGGCTGCGAGCTGCAGCTGGAGCCGCCTTTTCTTGAGTTTGCTCTGAAGTTAGGACATGCTTGCGCAGCTCAGCTATAAACTTTCAGCTGGAGAGGAGACAGAGAGGAACCCAACAGCCCTGAAGCAGCTGAATGTCAGGCTAATCCCAGAGCAAAGTCAAACCTTCAGTGAAACTGCGAAAGTGAAAAGTTTACGGAGGTTCAGACTGCGTCTAAGCTCATCTCGTCCAGGCTGAGGAAGGTGTAGACTCAGGAGAGAAGAAAGCACTCAGTTTCTGCTTGTTTTAACAACCATCTGGGCTGCTTGTAGTCAGAAAGACATCTCCACCCCTAGATAAGAAGATCCACCACCTCCACAGAGCCACACACGTGGAGCTCCGCTCCCACCAGACAGCAGCTGAGTCCATCCCTCCATCACTGCCTGCTTGACCACCATCACAGCAGTGAGGAAGTTTTACAGGGAGAAATAACACCTTAAACCCTTTAAAAAATGAAGAAAAACCAACTGGACAAGCTTCATCAGCTACACAACTGAGTCCAACAAAGCACACCGCAGTCCTCACAAACTTGGTCTCAGCAAAGATAATATTTGGGCTTGCCTGTTTTTCAGCTCTCCCAAGTAAAGAAGCTGTCATTGTTCCCTTAAAAAAGTTCTTCCCAGTTCACGGTCAGGACAATTTCCCTGATATTTCGCCAAGAGTTGGATAACAAATAGCCAATGAAACAAATAACAAGATCAGGCCAGAAAGAAGAGAGGAAATATTTAAAAGGAGGAAAGGGACAAATGAGTCTTCAGAGAATATGAGCTAGAGAGAATGCACTGAGTTTATGTCTGGTACATTTTGCTTCATTTCCAGTAATTCATGCCCTGTGTGACTTCTAGAAACAGATAGAAGAAATAGTTACAAAAAGCACACCAGCAGAGCCATTGCAGCCAATGAAAAAGTGGATTCAAGATGAGTGGGGAGAAAAAGACAAGATTTCTAAGTTTTGACAGCCAAAATAGGTTGTCACTGGGCCAACACATAGAATTTTGCCCTTCTAACTTAGACTCAAGAAAGCAAATAGGATCATTTCTTCTGTCCCTGATCTCTCTGTCCAGAGGATTCCCTCCACCACTGCCATCCTGGAACTGGATGGCCCACAGATCTCAGCCAGCACCTTTGGACTGCATTTCCTTTTAGGATTTGAACAGTGGTTGGTGCTTGGCCAGAACTAACCAAACCTCCAAAGACAAAGTCCCCCAGCAGACGCCGTGAAGGTAGGAAGCCTGTCAGTGTGCCCAACGCGAGGTGTCCCAGCGAGGCAGTGCCATTGCTGCTGTCAGGCTCTCCGAGAGGCGCAGCAAGCTTATTGCTGGCCAACACCAGGTTTGACACTGGAGAGGACTTTGGAGTTCAGGAACAAAAAATGTAGTAGGAAAGAGGAGACAAAAAGAAAATTATGAAAAAGAGAAAATGACAAAAAAAAAACCTATACTGTGCAAAATTTGCATATAAATAATAAAATAATATTCTGTTATAGAAACATTACGAACTAGCAGTAGCTGCTTATTAGCAGCATCTTCCTAGGACATTTCCCACATCTGTGTTTTCCATTAAGAAAGAGTAACAGCCTCTGGAGCACACACTGTTCTGTGTGCATCTACCCAGCGACTGTGAAAATCAAAACTGTCTGTTACACAAATATTGGGAAATAATTCTCTAGATACGTTGTGCATGTATTCACAAGTAAAATATGTAGCCATGCCAGTCCACACACACTAACCACTCCGCTTCTACGTGCAAAAGAGGAGCTTGAGGCAGTATTTTGGAGGAGACCAAGCTCTGAACTGGCAACACCAATCCATTGGAACTGTCACTGCCAAACAACAGCATAGCAACAGCCATCCAAGAAAAGCCACATCTTAATTCCTGCTTGAGCTGGTTTCAACAACCTTCCTCATCCATGAATCCAGAATATAACACAGACAAGAATGCTCTTAATTCTCACTGCCTAATGCATCGTCCAGGGAAGCTCAGGTGTTATTAAGCCCTTTAAACAATGATATCTCTACCCGCTTCTGTCAAAAAGTCACCTAGAAAGTTAAAAGCTGTATCAATACTAGAGAGATACTTTCCTAATAAAGTTTTCATGCGATTGACATTTTTGGTGCAATTTTGGTACAAAGGGAAAGACTCAAACTCACACATGCAAATGGAAACTTCAGGTCATACATGTCAGCTGATTGCCAGTTGTATTCTTCTACAGCACAAGCTGGCAGTAAAGAGTAGAAAAATCTCTAATTCTGGTGAATAGACATTATAGTTTATTAAACCAGTTCACTGTTAGCTCAACAATGCTTTGTTTCTGTACAGTATTTTTTTTTTTCTGTCTTAACAATATCCATATCAATTTTATGGGCAGGGTTCAGATCAAGAACATGTGCTGCTAGCTGGAAAATTGCATTTGACCTCTGATTTTCCTTGTATCTTTTCAGGTTTTGTTTTCTCTTAAGCTTAAAGACACTTTCATTAAAGAAATTATTTCCTTTCTTTGGGAGGCTGAATCAAAAGCCACTAAAACCAGCGAGAGTCTTTCCATTAATTTAGCGAGGCTTTACATTAGACTTTCAATTACAAACAGTAAGTGTAGAACTATAAAGACACTGAAGATAAAGGAGAGGGGAGCGGGAGGTGGAAATGTTTTATGAACATTTACAAACCTCTAAGGTTTCATTTGGCTTTATGTTAAGTTTAGGTCAAAGGTTTGGGTCAGCTTTTGTTCTCTTCAGTCCCCATTTGCTCTGATCTTCTTTTCCAGAGCAGGAATCTTGACAGATGCACTGTGAAAAGGGAAAAATTGGTTTGAAAAGCTGGACTCAAGAGCTGCTAGAAGTAGAATGATGAGGCAACTGCTTTGCAGTTTGTTTTCACATCACACAGACTGCAATTCCCTCAGATAAAGTAACGCAGCATCTGAGTGAACCCTGGAGATATTTTAGGGAAACATAATTAGGGGTCCACATCATGGTCAATGTTCTTGCTTGGCATCTCCTGCAATTCACCCCAACGGTGACAAATGGCAAGGCTGAGTTTTAGGACAGTGCCATGCCCTGAGGCAGAAGCATTGGCTGGGTTTGCCACTTGTAAAACCATTCAGTTGGGGACAGTACTTTGTTGACCAGTGACAAAATGCAGTCTCCCACAGGGAGATGGATCACTTGTCCTCCAAAGGTCACAGGGCTCCAGCATGGCAAACCCACCATCCCCGGCCAGTTTCTGCTTTGCCCTGACCTGGGACGGGCGAGGTAACGAGAAGAGGATTTTGGCACCTGTGACACAGAGATACAAATACCACAGCTCCATAAGGAGAGATAGCATCTTCAGGTTAATTTATTATTAGGTTTTTTTAATTTTTAGATGATATAGTGGGAAAATCTGAGCAGCTTACTGGCACGTCTTCTTGTGAACTTCAAAGGTAAGTATGAGTTGAAAACAACTACTGAATTTAAATGAATTATGTTAATCAATTGGACAATTTGAGGTGGGCAGAGGCGGGGGAGTGTGGGGTGTGAAAGGCAGCTGGTACCTGGAAAGAAGAATATGAGCAAGCAGAGGTGATAAAATCACTAGCCCTGGGGGACAGCAGGAGGAACAGGCAGCTCTCAGCCGCAGAGCACTAAACGTGGTGCAGTCACAAAACAATTCCTTCTGCTTCACCCCCAGCTCCCTGCTGCTGCCCTATGTCCCTGCTCATCCCCACCCCAGCCACACCAGTACGGGTGTTTGCAAGGCCCCTCTCTAACCCAGACCACTGAGAGCTGAGTTAACACGAAAACTTTCTGCACTGCTCAGATGCAGGCTCACTGGATGGGGCTGGCACGTTACATGTGCTTTGGCTCAGATTCATCCTGTTAAGTTTAGGTATTTAACCACAAACTAAGTCCCTAATTCCCTTAAAATCCTTCTCCAGCAATCAGAGAGAGATGGGCACCCCCCGGGGGCAATCCCTGCTGCTGGGGACATAATTTTTCCCTCGTGGCACTGCCCGTAGTGGGAGCCAGGACAGGTCACCCCGCTCAGCCCAGCTCTGGTCTCACCGCCTCCGTTCAGAGGCTTTCCCGTCTCGGCACAGGGGTAAAGACCATGGTGTGGCCATAGAAAAACAGAGACAAAAATAGGTTTCTGACCTACTTCTTGGCAGTAGACAGCAGTGAGGGCGGCTGCTGGAGCTGAGGGGGAATAGATCATAACCATGCGAACTGCACGGATGGGTTGGTGAGCCGGGAATGATGTTGCTTCTCCAAGCTGGCTTTTCCAGCTTTCCTGTTTAAGCCTCTTCTCCCTCTTTTTTCCATCCCTGACACACAGACCTGGATGATTTCCCCCCCTTTCATTTTTTGTTGATGTCGCATTTTCTTCTGTGTTTATGTGAAACAACATTATTTTCCATGAAAAAGGCAATTTTTTAAATCAGCTCAAGACAGTTGCTGTCTTGCAACATCTATTTTGAAGATAGCATTTAGAAAACATTTTCATCCATGAATATTTGAAGATTTTGTATATTCAAGCCACTTTCAAATATGAGATTTTTTGCATCTCAAGGGAATGGCACTGTAATACTGTAATCTTCTATATTAATCGTTCCCTTTCTGATTTAAATTCAGACATACCATGGATTTATATTATTACTTTTCATCAATAGCAAGCAATTTCCATGCTAGCAGGCTATCAGTGACATCTGCACTGAACAACAGAGAATACCTATTCTTTGAAAAGTTTTCTCTAGATAATTTTTAACTTCTTTATTTCTAGATTATGCTTTTAATTATCAATGTTCTTTAGTGTTTCATCTTCCACAGAAGCTTCTAATATTTAAGACATGTTCTTCTCAGACACCCACAGTTTTTTGCTCATGGAGGCTAAGCAGGCTCCATGGGACAGGCAGCCCTAGATACCTGACAGCTTTTACTCTTGTTTTCTCCAGTGGGATGGTTTACACCAACTTGGCCAAATTCCTGCTCAGAGCAGAGGGACCGGATGCTGTACAATGCACACATCCAAGCATTCCCGTTGTAATCAATTAGTAAGATGAGATAATTTAAAAGAAAACATTTCCTTTGTCCCATACAAATATTTTCATTACTCATTTCAATTGGCTAAACAGCAAAACCAAAGCTTTTTCTTAATAAAAAGTGTGTGGTTTTAAAGCAAATACCGCCAAAAGTAAAGACACTGGAAATTTTCTTTCTGGGAAGGGTTGGAAGAGAATTGATGGGGAGTTTTATCTTTGGGTCACAGATACTTAGAGCCAGCTGCAGAACTCTCTTTGAAAAAATGAGAACTCCCCTGAGAAAAACAGCAAGTTACCTCTACTGACTGACTCCAAAGAAAAAATACTGCAGTTTTACCCAACACGTCCTGTTTGGTCCCGTTCCTGCCTGGGAAGGTGTTTCGCTCAGAGCGAGCCCGTTGCTGCCACATCCTCCCACCTCAGCCGAGCTGAATCCCAGGAGGCTTCTCCCTGTTGTGTTGCCAGGATGCTCCTTACGCTCCTTCTGTAAACAAACAGGACAGGTCTCACAAAACTCTGCAAGACACTTTAAGCTCCATTTGCACAGAACAACCTTTTACCACTACAAGAAATCAGGGAAAGAGGACCTAGCGCTCCCTTCGGTTGAGAATCACAATTCTTGGGCATCCTATAGACATAGCTGTTTAGGCTACACTCGAAATACCCCAGTACATCCTCAAAACAGCTTCTGAACTTGCTTGGCTTTAAAAAACATGAGTATTGCTGCTGCTGTTGATGCCATTTGGGCTCAGATTTATTTTTAAAAAATATTATTCTTTTAAATTAAATAATCACATACCCGTACATTGCCTACACTTCTTCAGAGATTTTGGGGAATTAAATGTAAATGGCTGTTGATGAAACTCAAGCACTGTGTGCTGGTCCTGGAATTCAGAGGCAGCTTTCCGGGATTAGATGTCCCTGGCTAACCTCAGCTGTTAGGAATTATTTTGGAGCTTGGCCCTGGCAGGTGAGGGGTAACCATGAGAAGGAGAACAAAAGGGTTTCTCTCTCTTCTGCCCCTGCCTCCTCCCTTTCCAGCATTGGGCAAATGTGGTTTCAATTCAGAAATACAAATGTCATCATCAAAGCCACTCTGGGGAGGAAGGAGGGGGGGAAAGAAGAGTTTAAAAAAATCAATTGGATTGCAATTTATCAAGATATTTTTACTGTGACATTGAACTGAAAAGTCTTAACATCCACGTGATGAACAAGTGGGGGAGCTGGTGAGGGGCTGGGGGTGCTGAAGCTAGCCTGCAGTATGCTTGCAATGCAAAGAACTTCCCTGCTGTCCCAAATAGCTTCTAATATTTTGTTTTTTCCAAAGCCAGCTCTTGTCTGCCATGAGTAAACCCGTGATCCCTTGCCACCAGGAGTCTAGGGAAAAAAGCTCCACCTTACATGCTGTTCTCAGAGCACTTTGGGACAGTTAAGTGTTAAAAAACCCTTTTTTCCCCTAACATTATCCCCCAACTTGTGCTTTTGGAAGTCTCCAGGCTGGGAGCATTTTTTGTTTCCTGCAGGTTATGACAGCTGCAACGCAAGGGCTGTATGTGGTGCAGCTCTGACAGCAGCCGTGAATAATGCAAAAGGGCTACGAACACAAGAAGTCACTCTGAGTGCTCGCTGTACTTTCTTAATGTATGTGACATTGACATAATATGCCCCAGGGCATTTTGGATCAGATGGCATTTGCCTGTTCCACGTGTTGGTTTTATGAACAGCAATCAAGTTGTGAAACACATGTAGGCAGCGTGTGTGGCGGGTGGCTTTCCATCCTCTGCATGGGTGGGATGCACACGGCCGTGCTGAAGGCACCGCTCCCAACAGAAATGCCATTTTGCCATCAGAGGAGAGGGCTCCTGCTCCCTGGCAGGGCTTGTGGTGCACTGCCTGGATGCTGCTGCAGGGTGATGGTGTTATACTGTCATTTCATCTGACTGTATAACACACACAGCACCTAGAAACAGCTTTCGTGATACACAGAAGCTCAACCAGATGCATCTTGCAGGAGCTGACACATCAGTTGGATACTCCTCACCCGTATAAGAAATTAAAGCCGTATTTCCCAAGCACACAGGCTGGATAGGAGTGCTGCAGCAGCTCAGCAGAGGGGCAGCCCGAGCCCCTCTTCCTTAGGCTGCCAGGCAGCAACCCATCAATCTGATCCACAGCCCACAGAGCTGCGTTAGTGAATCAACAGCACCGAGAAGCACGTCTCCCCCTCCCACAGCCCCTGTCCTTCAGAAGGAAAAGTCCATTTCTGCAGGGACAGGAAGCAGGATTAATTCCGCTCTGATTTCCTCCTCCCTGACACCCCATTCCAGCTTTCATCCTCCTATCTGGGCTATTTAGTCTAGAGCAGGGAAGACAGAGAGGAGACATGATAACAGTCCTTAATTATGTAAAAGGCTTATGCAAAGAGGAAGGCAATAAATTGTTATCCACATCCACAGGGAAAGCACAAAAAGTAATGGGTTTAAATGCAGCAGGGGAGGGCTAAGTTCAGTGCTGGAATAACTTCCCGGCTGCAAGGGTCATTAGGCACTGGAGGAGATCACCTGGGGAGTCTCCACTGCTGGTGGGGTTAAAGAAACACATTAGACAAACATGTGTCAGGCATGGGGGGTGGGGGTGGATGAGATGACCTCCTCAGGTCCCTTCTAGCTCTATTTTCTTCTATACCACGGTGACAACGGTCCCAGCCTTGGTCCTTGGCAGCCAGCCGCGGCAGAGCTCCACCTCACCCGTGTGTTTCTGTACAGGATGGCAACCCTGCGGCGGCAGCACGCTTGGCTCAAGGAACCGATGAAGCCACGAGATTGGGTGACCCCTCCAGTCATCACACAGCGAGCACAGCTGTCAGGTCCTGTAGGACCCAGGCAATTACTCTGCTCATTCCTAAATAGTTTCATTGCCTCTTAAACAGCCAGCAAAAGAAATTCAGGAGCCCTAAAGAGCTCACTGCCTCTGCAGTGGGCAAAGGCTCACACTCACAAATGCTCACTAGTACTCTAAAGCAGGGGCACCCCAACAGCCTCCCCCAGAGCACGGGGATGTCCCCACAAGCAATACACTTGGAAAGAGTTACTTTGCTCAGTGCAAGAACACCAGACACCTTGGACTACAGCTTGCATTTGCAGCTGGTACAGACTGGTCTTGCACAGCCCTTGCAAGAAGCAGCATCCCCTGAGATGCTGTACTCTGAAATGCACTTCTCACCAAATTGTACCGAAAATGGGACTGATCATCTGTTTACGTAAGGATATCCTTAAGTGCTTTCTGGATTGAGGCCTTACCCAGCTACATTTCAGGCCCTTGGAAGTCAGTAGGGATTGATTAGCCTCTCTGCACGACCTGGGCGCTGAAAGCCTACGTGTCAAAATGAGACTATTTTACTGAATACAATTTTTCTCTCTGTGTTTTAGATAATCCTAGGCAGAGAAGATGGTCAATAACAACAAAACCAGAAAACAGCCCCCCTTTTCTGACCAGCAAAAGGGTGTGAGTGAACCCTAACAGATGTAATTTGTATCATTACCGCTGATGAAGTTAGTAACCTTTAGCAAAGAGACATGGATCAATAGCTACTCGAGAAGATGCAGCTGCAGAGATCTAAATGGGTGTAAATGAGGAAGCGAGGTGTAAAAGGTAACAGCAAAATATTTAAACCAGATGAAAGCTATAGGGTAGGTTAGTGACCTTGAAAGAACCAGATAAGTGAAAAAGTAAGAGAAGGGCAACAATGATTTATATACTTGCCCTGCACAAATATTACAATGCTTATTGAAGGGCGTAGTAAATTATGAACAAAGTAGAGCTTTATTAGATTAATGACAGAGGAATTTATATAGAAAGGTTGGTGTCTTTGGAAAGTAGGTAAGAGAAATTAGTTTTATATTAACTCTTGTGTTTCCAGGCTTGAACATTTCTTTTTCTGCCATGGAGTAATCTGACTTATGTTTGGTAATCTGTTTCCAGATCCTTGTGACACCAGTAGGATTCAATGTATGGAAAGCAATGGGACACCAGAAAGGGGTGCCCATGGGGATGCTACAGGCTAGAAGCTGGCAGGTCACCAAGGCACCAAGGACTTGCTTCTGCCGCTGTGCAAAAAAGTGAGTTTTGGGATTGACCAAGAGGCTCCCAAACCCTTATCGTGATTATCGTGGTGATATCCAGAACCCCTGGTCTTGGATCATACCATGCTGGTGTCTGCAGCAAAGGCAGAAGATGGTAACCACCTCCCACAAGTTGTAAATCTAACAAAGCAAGGCAATGCTTGGTAGGACAGCAAAGGGTGGCAGCTCAAAGTGGTTCACACATGGTTGCACAAAAAGGCGGGCCAGGACCTCCAAATCCCTTTTCCAACCCAAATACCTTATCTAGATTAAAGAGAAGGACGTTTCTGTCTGCAAAAGCAAACTTTTTGAACTGGTTTAAAGGATACTGTTAAGGAAAAAAAAAAAAAAAAGAAAGAAAAAAAAGAAGAAAAGTCCACCCTAAATAGTTTTCAGTATGTGTACCTCTGTTTGCAAAATACATGTATTAATCCCAGCCTGTTTATAACAGTGGGAGGGACAAATCAGCCATCACCATACTCATAATTACACATGGAAATATATTTGTAATCATATCAAGTCCCAGCAGTGACTCTAACAACTTCTTGGACTGTTGCCATCCATAAAAGAGCTAACTCTACAGAGAAAACATTCCGGGGCACAGTTTGAACCAGTTAATTAGGGCATGGTCAACTGCCTTACTGGGACACACCAGCCTGTTGATCAGTAAGGTCTGTGATAGCCTTTTGCTGCAGAAGTGACGAGTGGCCATGCTCTCCTCCAGCCCTAAGGCTGCACTTAGTGAAATCAGTGGCCAAATCCTTACCTCCATCGTCAGGGTAAGGCTCGAGGAGCTGGGACCGTGTGGCATGCTGCTCATTATTCACCACCTGCCATGTACAGGTGACCTGAAAACCTGACCCACAGCCCAGTGAACCCCCCTCTGGATCTCTCTATGCTCCGGATCAAGCCTCAAGAGAACAGTTGGAATGAATGAGCTCAAAGAAAAATGAATTTTTGTGAGTATATTGCTGATCACTTTTGCACGTTGCTCTTTGCTCCCTGTAAGAGTCCTTGCCCTTGCGGCCAAAGAAAGTTTTAGCTAAGACAGGATTTCAGGTTAATATACATACTCAAAATTGCTGCTTACAGGGGAAAAACAGAATGGGTAAGAAAGAAAAAATATTCAACAGCATCACCACCCACAGAGAATAAATTTTTCAGGTAGGATAGTGCAGATACAGCTATTATGGAAACAAGAATCTTCAGCTCCTTCACATTATTATATTTTTCCTTCCTTGTAAGATTTGTTGAAAAAATAGAATATGCTAATAATCCTCTCTCATTTGTCTCCCTTCAAGTTTTGTGTGAGCAGAGTAACACATTCTGTTTGAGCTCCATAACTCCTATGTAATTATTTTTAGTTATGTTCTCTTTAACCCTCTAAGGGCAGCTAATGAATTAAAGAAAATATATAGTCTCCTTGAGTTACCTACTGTAATTTCTCACCAGCATTAACTTGAATTTAGTTGGCAGCTACACTCTTTTAAAAATCATCATGAAAACTCTTCCCAGTCCGTGTGTGATCTGAGCGAAGTTTTTCCCCATGTCCTCTTGCCTCCACGTTACTCAGCATCTCATCCTACACCATTCAAGGCTCTATCATCTAAAGACCAGAGTATTTCAGCTCTTCCATCTGCAAAAAGCAAAGGATAAATACATATTTGTTGGTCAACAGCTGCTGTCCCATGATGAGCTAACTGTGTATGCAGGGGAGGTGGTCCCACGGGACTTTGGGTGAACAACTTGAATTAGGCTGGAAAAGCAAAAGCTGGGATGGGGTCTGCTGCTTCTGCACAACAGTGATACTCTCTGCAAAAGTGCTCTTTTGCCACAAGCAAGTGTAAAAAGAAGGTGTGAGGAAAAGGAGGACAACTCCCTTCACCCCACGCTCCGTCCTTCCTCTGCCTCAGCATCAGGAGAAATGGAAACCGACGTCTGCCCAGCTTCACCCTCACACCTGCAAACCCTTCCAAGCGGCCTCATTTCCTCTCTCCTCCGCATCCTCCCACAGAAACGGGTCTATCGGTTAAACAGAAGTAATGAGACTGACTTGCTTTGGTGAAATATTTTAAGATGGTCTGTGTCTGTATACAAAAATAGGGGATTTGTTTTCCTAAAGAATCTGAATTTTCTGAAGATTACAGGAAACTTTTTTTATATATATAATTTTTTTGGTAAATTTTTGCCCTTACGTTCTCTTCTTTACAGGCATGCCTCATCCAGATTTCTTCATGGGACATTCAATACATGCATTCATTCTTCTGATTTAAATAAGAACCAAAACTAAAGCTTTAAAACTAAAGCTCTTTCACCTGACAGTGCAAAAAACTGTTGTGATAACACAACAGTGGAAGATAGAGCTAAAACCCCACAGATATGGAAAAGCATTGCCATTTGAATCCATCACAGTGAAATAAAAGAGCCAATACCACCTTAACATAAAACATTAACAATGTCAAAGTAACAGCTGCCTGTGAAATGTTTGATTTTTGTGAAATTGTTCCCTGCAGAAAATGATGCCATAGAACTTTTTAACTCTACTTAATCAGTGGAAAAAAAAAATCAAAGAAGAAGATTCTCATTTCCTTTTCTAAATGAAAAATGTCCATTTCACGAGGGAAAGGTCAGCTGTTAGGCACAGTGCTGGTGCACTTTAGAGAACTTAAAGTCTGCACCTGGACTTCCTCACATCCTAAATATTCCCCTCCCTCAGTCTGGCTGAGAATTGGTCTTTAAAACTACATTTTTGTTCTTTGTCCTTCCATTACTCTGATAGTTGTTTCTTTCTCTTTTAGCATTTACTCTTCCTGTAATAATTTCTGCATTATGTACAATAAATACTGTTTTATGTCATAATACCATCTAGACAGCTATAGAAGTGTTAAATAGCTGCTGTAACATGTCTAATAAATAACCATCTAACCACATTACAAATAACCTCAAATTCAGTCCAATAAATATTGCAATAAATTTATTTTTGCCAGTGCATCTGTGTAAATATTAGTAATAAGGTAGACCAGAAAGGCTAACCATACTAAAGAGCTTTGATTTTGTAAAACCTCTGTGTGCGGGGAGGGCGTGCAAAGCAGGGCACGTTTAACTGAACGTTTATGGAAGCTGCATAACCTTTGCATGCATGAAAAAGCAATAGTTTTCCATCTATTAGTTAGCTATGGCCAATACCATTATAAGCAGCTGGAAGCATCTACTGAACAAGACAGCAGTACCTTTTTCTTCTGGATAGCAACCCTGTATCATCTACTAAAACTTCTGAAAATCCTTCCAAGTATTTGGCTGACTATTCCATAGCCTTATCAACAGCCACTGCATCAGCTTTTCTTCACCAACCCCCCATTTTTGCCATCCTTTGATGCCAGAAGCCAAGAGCATCTCAGCTGGAAGTGGCTGCTGTGGCCTTGGCAGGAAGGAGAGGTCTGTCCCCACCTCCCACACCTGATGCCGTGCCCATGAGTGCACCACACAGCCAGCCACCAAGCCTCAACCAGCGCCATCAGCACCACGGTGGCAGGAGCTAGTTTGTCCATCTGCGCTCTACCACATAGGAAAACATTTTTCATTTCCACCACTTGAGTTTGGACACCTTTAAGGATCCTCTCTGGCTTTGTTTTTCTGCTTTTCTGTTAACCAAAATACCACTCGCTTTCTGTGAACAGTGATGACAATACCTGCTGCAGTTCTGCATTCATTCCAGTCTGTTTAGCCTGGTTTAGTTTTATTTCGGTTTATAAACTTAGCAAAAAAAAAAAGTATTCTGTTCAGAGGAAGCTTTTAATACCACTGTTCAGTCCCTATTTATATCTCCTGGAGCCCTGGGATCAGGAGACAATACTACCTGTTTTCCCATGTGTCAGTTCACTCACAGAAAAAAAAGTCAAGTTATTCAATAGCTCTACTGTTAAACAAAGGATGTGCATGAGCATCTGCATAATCTAATATTTTCTATAGGGTCAGACTAATGGGTCGCATACTCCACATTGGTTCCTGACTTCTCAGTTCTGGTAAGGACCGTGGAGGCACACAGTTAAGTTGTGAGAAAAAGGAAACATTTCTTCCACATTCCACTTCAGTCATCAGTGATGCACGTTGAAGGTACTAACGGTTACCCATAGGAACTGAAAATTTGGGCAAAGTACTGTAGATGTGAAAATAACAATTTTCCTGGAGCCTGTGGACCATGGCAGAAACATCATATGTACTTACACTGCCTTGGGACAACAACTCACAGGGAGCTTGGAGTCCTCATCAGCTACATCAGTTAACAAGAACTTCCCAGGAGCTGGCATACCTGCAAGAGAAAAGACCAAAGCTGTTTGATGTAATAGGTGATACTATCACTCTTTCCGTTCCCTCCGTGGTTGTCCAGCCTTAGACTGCTCCACTCTTTCCCCATACATCCCTCCACAGGGTTCTGCAACATGTTCTTGCACTTGACAGTATCTCCCATCTCTGTAGATATCTGAGCATGGAAGGAACAGTCTTGGACCTTCTCAGATTTTGATGGTGCCATCAAAATCCACTCCATCTTCTGCAGTTTTCTGCGTTTCTGCCCAAGAAGAAGCCTGGCACATTTGTAAGTGCTGAGCCCATACAGCTGGTTTCTGCAGGTGGGATCTAGTTCTTAATTTTATAAATAAATACCACACAGACCATATTGGCATGCTGTCATGTTCCATCCATGTGGCATCCCAAAGAGGGACAGCTTTTGGGAGAAGACTGAGACGCCTCTCAACTGAGCACTGAAAGGTTCTTAGCAACACACAGGATGGGCAGATTGGAAGCAGAAAAGTGTGTGGGCAGGTACAGAAGATCCTTTTTCCATTTACTTCTTTAAAGTCTCATTAAATGTGGAGTGTGGATGTAGGGAAGCATGAGCCTCAATTAATAGGTCAGAGCCTGCACATATCTAATCATAAACCTATTTGGCCCTAGCCTAAACATCCTAATCTTAGTCCAAAAATATACAAGTCTGCCTGGAGTGATGCTAAGCAATGGTAGCCCATGCAGCAAGTTGCCAGCCTCAGACCATCCACGTTGTTCTTTCAGTTATCAGTTTATTTTTTGGACATTGAGACTCCAGAGGCTACTCGCTGCAGAGCAGTAAAGCACCACGGAGGATACGGTGATTTGTGGCAAAACACTTCAAGGACAAGGGGAGCCTTTTCAATGATTTCACTGTCTGTCTGTCTCCACATGATGTGCTGGAAAGGTTAATTTGTTTTGAAATCCCCATTTTTAATTTGCGTTACTGATCAACCTAGCAATTATAAATGTTAATCTATTCTTCAGTGGCCTTAAATTCAGAGATTGAGACTATTGAACTAAATAAAAATTCTATCCCTTGCTGTGATTTATTAAGACTTGAGTGATTCTGAGAACCCACTGAGTCAGAGCACCGATATAAGCATGCTTTCAAGGCACATCCTTAATTAGTTCTAAAGCAGGACGAACCAATTTATATCGCTTTGATTTAAATCAGTTTTGTTAATTGTGGTTTAAATCAGAACCAGAAAATCCCAATTTAGGTGACTCAATTTCCATTGCAGTTGTGCCTTCCAACACATATTCATAAGGAACTGTTTTTCTCTGAGGCTGTCAGCTAATAGAAATGTTTAATTGCAAAGCAAGGTAGCTTTGAGGTTGTATTTAATATTTGTTTTTGTTAGTAGCAAGAATACTTTAAAACCATACTTACATTACTCTATACCTCAGCAATTATTTTGGGTTTTGATTTTTACATTTGATTTGTGAGGAAACAGGACATGACACTTCTGGTCACCTGATTAACTTTTAATATGTGCTTTGTGTCATGCTGCTCCTGAACAAAAATATTCAGAAGAACATAATCGTTTAAATAGAACTACATTGTGCCCTGCATATTTTAGGAAATATTATCAAAATATTCCTTGTGTTTTGAGGCAGCTGGTGTACCTAACAGTGCAAATATCAGCTGTTAACCAGCTGAGCTTTCCTTGCTTCCACATTCTCCAAGATCAGAATTAGTTAATTTCAGACTCCTACACACAGCTTTTACTCAGAAGATGGGAGAGGATAAACAAAGTTTCCTGTTCTTTCAACTCACAGTTGTTTTCCTTACTTGGAATATTCTGGTCAGTAAGTATTGTTAAGCAGATAAAATAAAAAGAATAAAATGTTCTTTTTGCACCTGCAAAAAAGGCTGCAGCTGTCAAAAGCTGGTTTATTACTCAAGAAGCTCCAATACCAGGTGTCTAGCTAGTAATATCTCTCATTCAGTGACTTGACATTCTTCAGAATTTTGGCAGTGAATATATAGTCAACCATTATTTTTATGTAAGGGCTTATTAACAAGAAAATACAATTATATTTTAGGCATTCGTAACAAATTTAGACTGCCATAATTCTAGAATTCATATCTTCAAGTTTAATTTTAAGAGAAAAGTACTTAAAAATTAGAAGATGCATGAATGGGTGTTTTAAAAATACACAAGGGTTCTTATCACGAGGAACAACTGACAACAGGACAAGAACCTGAATAGATTAATTCACATCTATTTTAGAAGGTGACGCAATAAAACCACAAAACCACTCTAAATATTTTCCTTTTTTTTTTTTTCCCCCCAGAGGATTTTCTTCCCACCTTCAGCTGAGAACAGAACCTATCCTGGTCTGAGACAATATTTCCATCACAGAAACACTTTGCTGGTGTACATAATACCTTCTACCACAACCTGAATTTTGCAGGAAGGGCTATGCACAGGACACCATTGTCTTATCAATAGAAAAGAGAATTGGAGAAGCTTATGTTTTTGCTGCATGATAAAGTATGATTTGCACCAGTTATACCTGATAGGGAGATTTTCATTGGCAGGCTGGTATAAATAGCCACAAGGGACTCTCTTCTCCACACACCATCGTTCTCAGACAACATGGCAGAAAAGGCACAGCCCTAAAATCAAAGCATTCTTTGTTAATCCAAATACTTTTCCTAAATTCTATCTAAACCTCTACCCGCTTAAAAATTAGTTTGCTAAGTTAATACGGCTGCTGCGGAAGTAAGAGAGCTTTCCCACTCAATGACTTGGTGCAAGCCTGCAGCATGGTTTGGTACTGCAGTGACTTGGCTTGGTTGTTCCCATCCCCGCTGGCAGTGGCAGGAGCAGGGCATCACCACTGACTGCTCACCATGACACCTCAAAATGGGCTTTGGAGCTGGATGCTAATTTTTCCCCAAGTTATTCTTAATATTTGGCACTAGGAAATCCTGTTCCATGTGCCAAAAATCTGCAACGTACCAGAAATCAGGCAAGGGAGCTCAAGACAGCAGTCTTCACTGAGGGTACACACTAGATGTCCTCTATAGCCAGCCCCCAGAGCTTGTAGCATTACGCACATTTTCAAACAGTTTTCTGTAATAAGAGGTATTTGTTTTAATCTCTACACCAAAGTGCTGAAGATGATATTGAAGATATTACCTGGTACTTAGTTACCAGTGCTGACTGATACCAGTAAAAAACACACGCATGTTGCTCCTTACCTCCTGGAAAAGGATTAACTCCCCAGTAGGGTAAGAATTTGAAACTAAATTAAGCAAGCAAGTTAGCTTTTCTCCAGTTCTGTTTGCAGCACAGGAATATGCACATTAAAAAGACCCAGAAGCACTAGGAGCAGGCAGTGCACACCTGGGAGGGAGCAGGACAAACAGCCAGCCAACGTTTCCGTAAGGCCCTGCAGAAGTGCTTCCCAATCAAATAAAAACTTGGTAAGTTAACATAAAGTTTGCAGAAGGGTAAAAGCATTTCTGTGGAATAGTTGTTGCTTATTCTAAACTTCAGAACAGGCATAAACTTAAGAGAGGTGCCAAAAGCAGGAACTGAAGAGCTGTCACCGTGCTGCAGCTAAGGATGTACACCCACGAGTTCCCCTTAGCAACATCTCCTTTTCTGCTGAAAACCATTGTAGTTTACAATTCCTCTATACAAGCCTCAGCCTACCTGGAAATGACAACTGAAATGTGCAGAATAGGCAAAAGGGATCAGTAAATATCTCAGTCCTGCATTTGGAGAGCTGCACGATACGTTCAAGACCAATTAAATACTTTTAAACCTTAGCAAGTACCTGCAGGAGTTATGTCTGCTAAAGCCATCAAGTCTGCAAAACTTGCATAGAAGAATCTTGCAAGGGGAGGCTCTTGACTCACTGATGTAATTTTTAATGTTTTGGAAAACATAGGAAATTCCAGCAATCACTGAATCAAGTTTGAATGTCTTTCTGAAAGATATGCATTAGTCAAATATAAACTGTTAAGCAAATATAGGGAAAATTTAATGCCCTGGAAGAAATAAACAAGCGATACTCATCAGACTAAACAACCTAGCTGTTCCTTCTTGGCCTTGTACTACCTCTGCAATCATTGGAAAGCAATCATAAAGAAAAGTTAGAGAAATTAAATGAAATGGAAATGGGCTTTTCTCCCTGCCACTCATGCCTGAACCAGTGCGGAGCAGCCTGGAGCCTAACGTATCATCTTCCTTTAATCCCTTCATGCTGGCTGTGAGAAATGCAATAGAAAACCCGCTGTATCTGGTCATCAGGAAGCCGCCTCTGTTCGAGGATAGCTCATTTGCACAAAGCTGAGGAAATCAGGCTGCTGCTCCAGGCAGGGTGTGTCTGGGGAACCACCGCACACCCCCTGAGCCCAGCAGCCAGGTGGGTCCCCAGTTTTGGAACAAGCTCAGCATGCCCCAAAAGAGCCGGTGCTCAAAAGACACCAAACGTGGTAAGTTTCATCACAACCTGATACCAAATCCAGGTCAGATCTCCCAATAACTGCAGTGTTAAGAAATCAGCTTCATGGTGGAACTCATCGAGAAGCCTCTGCTAGCAAGATACACCTCCTGCGTGGAGAGGGAAAACAAAGCAAAGTTAAACTAGCTGACATGAGGAAAACTGAGAAGCTGTAATTCATACAGAGCTGGCCCAGAAATAATCAGATTCCTAACTCCTTTATTTGTTCCTGGACTAGATCCATTCTGACCAGATAAACTCCTCCTCAGCGCAATACATATCTCTGCACGTTGATGTAATGAAGTGATGGGTCACGCTGGTGCTATCGCATCCAGGGTTTATGAGGAGACATCATCGCCTGAAATCAGGAACTGGAGGGGGCAGAGAGATTTCGGTTCCACTCTGCAAACAAGCCTGTAAAGGCAGGTTTAAATGGGTGGGATGAAATCAACCAAATTAAAGTGTTGTGCATGAGTGTTTTCTCCACTGGCTTCAGAGGGGTTCCAGTGTACGTCGATACAGGATCTGACCGGTTAGGATTTAATGCATAAACCAGGTACATCTATTAGCCAAAGCAGGCACACCTCCTACAGGTAATTCAGCATATTCCTTCTCCTTGCCTGAAAATAAAATGCTCAGTGCAGATACAAAAGCTGCCTTCCCTGCTGATCACCTCTTGTCTCCATTTTACTTACATTCTTCATGCAGCAGCAGCAGCTGTGCATAGTTGGTCAAACACTCCAAGTTGTTTGTCAAAGTTTTGCGAAGGCTTTTCATCTCCCTGCTTTCCTGCGAGGTGCCCAAACGTAAGTCATCTCTGTTGGCTTTTGGAGCAGATTAATTCAGAGCACAGCTTCAGAACTGGCAGGTAATCAGTTAGCTGGAGTTTAAAGCGAAGCATTTTTCCCTAACAAGGGCAACAAAAAAGTGGAAAAGCTATTTCTGAATTAGCACAGTTTAATTCAGGTAATATATTTCCTAGAGGCACACCTCTAATGCCAACTCGCGGGTGATTCTTTCACTAAATGTGATCTGAAAAGCCACTGGTGGTGGAGAAAAGCTAATCAAAACGGAGAGTATGATTTATCACTTCTCGAACACATTGGGGAATATCAACGTGTAGCCTCAATGCTTCTGCTCCCTGAAGCACACTGCACCACCCTGGATCCATGGTGATAGGAGGAGAAAACCTCCTACTAACATCACTCCCACTTGTCCTCAACCTGCTGGGGATGTTACTGTAAGCGGTCAGCACCAAGGGGGGACCATGAAGCCACTAAGAGCCAGGGCCAGGGATGCAGGGATGCTAGAGTGCAGCCTGGTTCAGACCACCAAAACACTTTTTCCTGACCGCACGCGGCTTTCGCCACACAGTGAAGAGGGAAATGAATCATATCTGCAACATCTTGGAAGCCTGATCCATAGCCTGCTAACTGGTGATAGGAGTGTTTTATAAAGGTGAACTCCATGGAGTTTTTTCAATGACTATCTCTCAAATAGCTTAAAATAAAATAAATGATCTAGGAAACAGTCCATGCATGTCAGCATGAAGGAGTAGGATGCCATGCACAGATCTGAATGCCTGGTACTCTTCACCCTCAGAATGCATGTCCCTACAAGACAGAAGGAGAGCGCACAGCGTGGGACCTGATCTTCACCGACAGTCAGTGGGACCCTGGCTCCTGCTTGTGCTTCAAGGGTTCCCATCGCAGACTTATGCCCAGATTGTGTCATGTGGTATCAGGCCAAGTGGATGCACAGGTAGCTGAGTGAGGGCAGGGGTTAATTCGATACATCATGGTTCCAAATCCCAAAATGATTTATAGGTGTGAAACCCCCCCAACTTTCTTACCTTAATCAACAGGAATACTCATGGGCATGAAATAGGATGGGTAAGATCAGGATCAGTCTCCAGAAAAACAAAACAATGTAAAAGCAGTTATTTATCATGGCTACTTTGTATTCCTAGGAAGGAAAAAAAAAAATTAAAAAAAGGGAAAGATTTGAATTACAGCTATTTGACGGGTAACATTGCAGTAGACAGGTTAGTCCTTGTAATCCACTGGCACCATCAGCAGAGGACTAAATCAAACGTGGTTTTATTCATCTTATGTATCTATTAATACAATCCATTGCAATGGTTATTCAATACTTATGTTGTCTGTGTGAATTACTGCATATTTTATTCTCTTTTGAAAACTAGGATAATTGAAATAGTACAGCACTGCTTTTTATCTGACAGAGCTTTAATCTTTTGCTCATTGTGGTTTTACCTGAACTGTTGTTTGAAAAAATAAATAAATGAGTTTTTTGCAAGATAAGAGGTTCCCAGGTTAGATTTACATGGGTCATAGTATCATGATACACCTGATACTCATAAATAATAACTGTGTGAAGATCTGTTTTTTCACTGCCTATATTGTTTTGGAAAAATAGCATCCACCACACCAAACAACATTTTAAAGTGCTCATACTGTAGCCAAAGTAACCAAATTCCACCCTTTAGGAAGTAAGACAATCACTTGCAGAGGTCAGGAAAGACTTTCTACTCTATTTACAGGTTTACATAGTTTGTGGCTCTTCTCACCTAGTCATATCCATCATGGTACTCTCAATTTGGTAGAAAATATCCCAGGGAAAAATAGATCTGATTTCTCCAAATCATTATAATATGCCTGCTGCTGCACTCCAGCCTTTCATCACTAGACTAACACTGAGATTTGCAACCCAGCATCTTGTTCCACTTGGCAATGAAGAACCAGCTGAAAGTTAGATGGGAGGGAAAAAAGACTACAAACGAACTTTGAGGAATAAAAGCCACCTGACACGTCCTAAGTGCCCACCGCCTCCAGGGTGTGGGTGAAAGAAGGTTTGCAACTACTGTGACCGAAAAACCTTGCTCCTTGACTTTGCTCTGAAGGAACCTTGTCATATATTTGTTAAGTGTAGTTCCAGGTCCAGGAAGACCAGAGACATCAAGAAATTATTAGGGAAGTCCAGGAAGACATCAGCGTGATCCACAGTGCAGGTTCCAGAATCAGTCAGAATTTTGCATTGCTCTTATTTCATATGGTAGGATTCAAATGAAAGAACTTAGGACGACCTTAAAACTGGAAACAGAAACAGGAGACAGCTCTTAATGCTGCTATGCCATAAGCCATGCTACCTCAAACCATCCTCCGAGGCAAGAAACTGAAAAAACCCATCAAGGAAACAGCTCCATAAAACAGAAAAATAAAGTATAAACAGAAAAATAAAACCAGACGCCAATGTGTACCCAAAGGAACCATTAAAAGCAAAATGTTTGTCAGTATAGGATGCTCCACTGCACACATCTGGTGCTCTCAGCAATACAGAACAATTCTTTAATTGCTACACCTGAGACAGAGTAAGAAATAAATCTAAGGACTGATCTCAATGTATTTTGAGACAGGTGGAGATGAGTAGCAGCATGAGGATTTCATTGTCAATAATCAAGCAGTTATACATTAGTGCACTAAACAGATACATTCAGGATCCAGCTATGTGTCTATAATTTGATGTCTGTTTTTTAATTCCTTCTGGTGCCAGACTTTGTAGAGATAACATTTAATGTAACTGTGATAAGCCTCCCATTTGGTATATATCATCCAATACTTTTTACACAATCCAAGATGTCAGTATGGCAATATCCAGTGGAAAAGGCAATGGACTAGAAGTCAGAGCAGCTGGGCTGACTCCAGACCATTGCTTCTTCTCACGGGGTCGTCGTGTGTCACTGAACTTTTCTGTTCCTCTTTTATTTACTCAGACTTTAAATACTGGCTATGTGTTTAGACAGCACCTAGCATAATGGATCCTCATTCTCTTCTGGGTCCTTAGAAACATGCAAGTTAGTATTGTCTGCTCAGATTCGTGACTTAGACCTTTCCATACAACAAGCACAGCAAAGCCAATGCATCGCTCGAGGGAAGAGGATTCAAAGTTGTGCACAACAAAGGAGATAACTACCACTACTCTGGGAAACTGTTTGATATTTCTAAACTGGAAAACAAACTACTGGTCCTCTTGCTCAGCATCTCTGTTACCTTCACCTCCTCGACATTAAGTGGTGTGAGTCCCATACAAAAAGTACTTCTCAATGTTAAAATTTTCACATCCTTATTAGAAATGGTAAGTTTTGCTCTGAACCCAAGCTGCATATTCTGAAATGGATTTTGATAATTTTTTTTGAAGTAACACCAAGGTTTACCTTTTTATGACTCAATTTGCTATAGCTTGTCCTTTTGTGACCAGTGGCGTGTCATCTCCCATTGCCAGTTGTTATTATTACCTATAAATTTTTCATGTAGGCCTGGTGAACTGGTACTCCATTTACCCAAAAAATTGAGTTCTCATCCCTGTCATTAGCCAAATCAAGAGTGACATCTCCTGAACAACAACTGCCTTATTCTTATACTTCACAAAATGAAAATTTAGTCATTCGTTGCCTTACAGCACATTTAAGATTGGGAAAAGAGATCACGTTCCCAAGTCTCATTCTTCAGGTTGGTACTCAGATGCTCAAAGATAATCACACTCTTAGGACTTACCAATACTAAGCACAGGATACATAGGTTTCCTCAAGAGTCACCAGTATGAGCAAACCTGAGGCATTTCAAACAGTGTATTTTCCACCCAATTTGCCCTGCTTTGATACTAATTATTAAAAAGAAGAAATACTTGAATTAAAAAGCAGACCAGACAATTTTTTTATTTTTCTTTTGAATGGCAAAAACTTTCCCAGCTATGATGGCCCATTGCTCTAACTAATAGCAGCACAGCCACAGGAGAGGACTGTGTGAAGCTATCAGCCATCAAAGCCATCAGTCCTGACTGTCGTGATCAGACTGCAGTTTCTGGCAAGTGTAGGCATCAGTTTCCCAATTTCATCTTCTATAGAGCCCAAGCAGAACAGGACATCAACAGCTCCTTTCCTGACGACCAGTGGCTCATTTTATCTGTGTCTGCTGGATGTCTATCCCTTTGGAGCAATGCTCTGCAGACCTTGCAAGGTTTGTCTAGGCAATGTCAAAAACCACTACCTTAAAATTGTCAAATCAGGACCAAGCCTGGAACTTGCTGATCACTCCTTTTGATGTTCAGGGGAGCCGAACACATTTTGAATATCTGATTTGATTTGCAACAAATGTAATGCTTTTTTAACAAAGTTTGAATTCTCATCCTGAAAAGAAACCCATTAAGCATCTTGAAATGTGCTCTTGTGCTGATTCAGAAGAAAAAAAATAAATTAATTCCATATCAGAATTGGAAAACAAAAACCTCACAACCCACAAAACCCCAAACTCAGCCATGCTGCTCCCAAAATACTTTCTTGTGATGCAGTTTTTACATATCAATATGTTTTCATGTTATATTATAGATGCATAAATAAAATATTAAGCATATATATTATGCAATTAAAGTGAGAATTAATAAGGAATGCATGTACATTGCTGCTACCAAACAATATCTAAATGAAATATCTTCCCTTTTCCCTGACCTCTAGAAACTTCTGAATCAGCACACTTCCAGACTACCTTTCTCTTTCTTTCATGGAAGATTCACCTACACAGTTCCATGACTAGTTCAATGACATGGCAATTATTTCTTTCCTGTTTAGAAATATTCTGAATAGCATGAAGTTGAATTTCAGGCTGCAAATACCTCTTCATTGTGCGACTACCTTTCCCACATAATTACATTAAAAAAGGCTTTTATTTCAATTTAATTTAAAAATAGATTTTCTGAAGCTGAAAAGCCTGTGAGCTTACTTTTGGCCTTCCCCTCATTACCACTTCCTACATAATGATGCCATAATGATTCACTATTTGATGTTCTCCATCTTCAGACTTATTTATTGTAACTGACTAGTTTCTGATGAGAAAGGCAGATAGAGAAAATATTTCTAGAGGCTTGTAAATAACCAACAATGACCACAAGACTGCAGTTACTTTTAATTTATATCTAATTTTTTTGCTGTGCTAGTTGAAACAATGTGTTTGCTTTGTTTTTCAGTGCAGTTTGTATCATTCATTACTCTAACTAGCATGAACTGCTCATCCCATTTTAAAACCTCAAGGTATTTTTCTGGTTACCATTACAGCAATGTATCGTTTTCTTCAGGAGAATCTGCAATGGAGTCATAAATTGCACGACTGCGTAAAAGACTCTCCCCTTTTGGATTTGACTCTAGCCAATCTTACCAACAAGAAAGAAATGGTTCCAGTCCTCTACGGTTTCACGGCTGCTTGGCTTCCCTGGAGCAAAAGGAGCCAGAGTTCAGCCTTCTCTGGATTCCAGACACTTAAGAATTTCATTTTTTTTAATTGCAATCCTACAAAATGGTTGAAGAAAAAAACACCCCTGCCTTGAAAGCATGAACTTGCAATATTTTTCCATCCTGCCATTAAGAGGGGACCTGGGTTAGCTAATGTACATGGCTCCCAGCACCATGCTGCTAACGTGACGGCTGTTACCGATGGCAGTCCTTATAATAACAGGGAAGTTAATGAGAAAAGCCAAGCTGGTTCATGTTTTGTAAGAAACAGAATAAAACCCCACATTTGTCAACTGGGAAAAGACAAACATCAGAAAGGAAAGGTACAGTAAAAAAAAAGTATTCAAAAAAGGAGAACGATACTATCATAGTTAGTGGTATCAATGAATAGTATCATACACTGGCCTTGTGTAACGATGCTTGTTTTATATGGTTTGCGTTAATATGGTTAGTTACTTCCTGAACAAAGCCTGAAGGAAGGATTTGTGAGGATATTTAAAAATAGGGTAAGGAGACTGAGAGGAGAGATGGTAAGTACAGAACAAGTTCTGTTGAGTTTAGATGGGTGTCTGCAGATCTCTGGCTTGTGCACTGGCTAAAAACTGCAGGCCTTATGTAAGGAATTAAATGACAAAAACCCCACCAAGATTTCAGTCACAGCAGCTGGTGAAGCTGGATGAAGCATCACAGAAGTGGTAAGACTTGGGATTTTAGTTCCATTCCAGTCTGTCTTTACTTCTGCATCTGCAGAGCTCTGCAAACAGCAATAACCACGCAAAAACAAGGGACGTACAGGTAAGACCATTCTCTCCAGTTACCTATACACAGACACCTTTGCAAAGGGTGAAGTGGTGTGTACCTTTCCCAGCAGAACCCAGTGGGAAAAATGGCTCTGAAATAGTCCCCTTTCCATCCTCTTCCCCACAGCCCACAGAAAGAGGTATAACATGCACATCCTTTAACTGGAGCTTTACATTAACTTATTTAAAATCCTTTAACTTACTTAAAATCCTACCTAACTCCATAGAGACAGGTTTTGTTCTGATAAACAGCACACCACCATGTATCCTCTCTGACTAAAACTAATTTTTGTTGACACTTAACAATCCTTTCTGAGGACCACTGGTTTGGCAAAAGTTCAGTAAGACATAAAGAACCACCTCCCAGAAGGTATTCTAACTTGTAACTTGAAAAAAAGAAAATGGGTGGGTAGGTAGAAACATATGGATTAATTGGTGCTAAAGTGAATTAATACATATATAGAGATGAGTAGAATAAAAGGAGGGGTTTGTAAGCATGGGTAGACCTTGGATTGTTCTAAGAAAGGAACTTACATGCATTCTTTTGTTTTCTACTTAATCATTAATTACTAGCGATGTTTTGCAAATACAGGCATGCCTACACCATGTAATGCAGAGATGTGCTGGAGATCCTCAAGCCAGACATGTGAGGAAACCAGCACATCTACACAGTGGGTTGCTGTGCCACAGAGACAAACCACTTCAAGTCCCAGAAGCAGTGTCACCTCATAGGAACATCTCACTTGGGTACAGCACGGGACCCAGACAGGACTTAGGTCAGCTTTCTTCACACAGAGCAACTATGTATGGGCTGGAGACATAGTAATAGCTCAATGCAAGAACGCAAGCACAACGCATTTCTTCAAAATATAAAAAGAAACATCTATGACATTTAGCCCCCCTTGATTTTCAGAGCTGATTTACAAAGGAAAGGAAGACTCTTGGAAATCAGATGTGCAGGATCTGGGATGTACTAGTCTGTGCTGGTTCACAGTCTGGAAGCATCTCAAAATCTACTCATGAGAGAAGTAACCCCATGGAGGAAACGCCACAGGTCCATAGATGGACCTTGGATTTGCAATTTTCATACACAAAATGTAGAGTAGAAGAAATATCAGAGTGCATGGTCACAAACGGATAATGAGACAGGTTTACAGTATATAAAGCTGTAGATGCCAGCAAAAGTCCAGATCAAACTAACTGAATCCCAGCCTGAGAGCCTCACTGCTCACGAGGACTACGGGATGCAAGTGTGGACAACATGGGCTCAGCAGGGCCAGGATCTCTTTTGTTTTGCTCAGAAACATTTTCCACTGCTCTCCTTGGGAACACGCTAGAAAGAGGCTCAGATAACATCAGGAGTCTCTGCCGTGCTGCCCAGGATCTTGATCTGTGCGTACCTCGTGAATAGCCTCGGCTTCACTGCCTGGTGCTGAGTGAAGACACCGGGATGTGGTCCCCAAAGGAGGGTCCCTGGGGCGGCCTGTACTGCACCACAGCCTTCAGGGATCTCTAAAGGACATGAAGTCCCTGAGAAAAAGGAACAAAGCTCACAGCCTTTTTCCACTTAAAAATAAATCCGTTAAATGAGAGGAAGCAGGGCAGGTGGCTCGTTTCCTGAGCACCACGCAGCTGATTGCAGGGCGAGTCCAACCACTGATTCACCAGCCAGGTCAAGGCCATTGTCCCAGCCCGCCCACGCACAGGAAGGGGAGCCCGGTCCCAGGCCCCCCACCCCGGCACGCTGCTGCACCCCGGCACAGAGCGGGGCACCGAAGCCTCGGCGGGAGTCGCAGGTACAAGTACAAAGCGAGGTAGCTTTTCCCCACCTTGGTTTCCTTTCCTGACACTTGGTCACCCGCATGCTACTCTAGCAGCGCACTGTGCTGCTGCTTTAAATGCACTCCAAATACTCACAGGAAACAGAATATAAGTAATCATCGTGTGCGCTTAGTACACGTATGCAGAATCGTTGATATTTTCCTCTTCCTTGGTTCTGGTTAAAGGAGCAAGCAAAGCAGGGAGACAAATCACTTCCCATCCTGGCTACTCTGAGGGATGTGGTCACCTCGAAAGCCATGCCAGGAGACACTGTGAGCAGGAAAGCCCTGATTTACAAGCAAGACCCTCCTCCCAGCTTAAGAGACATTTTATGACCTCCTGGGTGTTTCTTTAAAAGAGCCTTCCCCTTCTATCAGTCTTGCTCCCTGTTCTCTATGGCCGTGGTTGGTAAATTATGACGACCTGGGTTGGTGGGACTGAACCACCTCCCAGCCCGGCTTGCCTCTCTGACAGTGCGATGAAGCTCCTGCCCCACTACTGGCACCCCAGCATGAGGCCAAGGAACAGTCTATGTTGTCATAAATCCAGGCTTTCCCAGCAAGATCAAGGAGGAGGGCAGCTGTGGGAGGCCTCCATGGCGGCAGGGGAAACTGTAACAAATGTGTGAAATTTAACCGGATTCATGTTTACATTTGGTATGTCTACACATATGGGCAAAGGCAGCCATGTGCTCGCTTGGGTCCCACCAGATGTGAACTGCTTGCAGCTGGGAAGTCCCCTTTTATTTACGTCACTGAGCCCGAGTTAAGCTGCCTCGGCGTATAAAACACGGCTGCACAGCTCCCACCCTGCACTGCCTCACACCCAGATGGAGATGGGAAAGCAAACAGTTGCACCTGTTTTTGTGCACAGAGATTTTGCTGACCATGTCAAAAATAAAGCCTCTAAGTGACGGAGTCAATGAAAACCAGGATGGGCAAAACTCTGCCCCCCCATGCTCATCGAGCTCAGTAGGGATGGGATGTGTTCATCCTGTTGGTTCAGGATGTCATGCATTGCTTTCTAGTCGCTGGTCCAAACCCAGGATGAGCACTTCTTGCTCCTGCCTAACAGTGTTACCTCTGCCTGCTGCAAGGGGCTTACCCCTTCTGTGCTGAGCACCATGCGCCAAAGCACCAGGGAAAGGCTTGATGCCGACGCCCCATGACTCCTTCAGAAGGGAGGCACCAAGCAGCAGTTTAACTCCTTTTTTACCACTGCCAGAAAACAGTTTCAGAATGAGCCCTCCACTGAACGAGTCACATTTATCAAACTGGCAATTAGCTCATAAACCGAGGCCAAGGATTGCAATTCCTCTTAGCTTTCTAGTACTCAGGCTGACTATGTCAATTTAAAACACCAGCAGAACAGGACTCCTTTCACTGTTTCTCACTGAAGATCAAGTCTAGATTATTTTAAGTTACTACTTTAAACTTGGAGCTTATGAGTGAAAACTGAGCATACTAAAATAAAGAAATACCTTTTTTTTTTCTTAATATTTTTCATAACACTTCCCAGGAAAACTTCTAAACTGATGACAACATGATCTACTATCTTTTTTAGTTATGGCTTTACATTTACTATTTTCTGTAAATGCAAAAGGGTAGGGAAAGGTTCATCTTTGTTTAATAGTCTTCAAAATTAAATGCATCACCGTGCAGCCATAAGAAAAACAGTGCCAAGCTTTCATCAGTTTCTCTCTTCTCTTCTAGAGGATTTATAATCTTTCATATAGGAGTTATCGTCTTTTTAGCACCATTTTATTAGAGGAAAAAAGCCAACCAATGTTAAACTTCTGCTCCTGGTGCTAATTCTTTGACAGTTTGGGCAGTGTGCCTCTTATCTGTTTTTAAAGAGCAGATATTTGCCCTATATTCAAGAAAAAAAAGATCCTTACCTGGAAATTACCTTCTGTGCAATTACCTGATAAGACGTCAAATGAAGCAAGGCTTCATTACTTCCTTGGAGAAGATTTTCATGTGAAAATAGCTCTTCTTGCAGAGGGTTGCCAACTTTGTTATTAATGGCTATTCCCTCACATTCTTTCCTTTTGACTGTTGCACAATTACTACACCAGTGGAGCAGGTCTTGCCCAAGGGAGAAGAGCTGGTGGATTCAAGGGGGTGGCCACGGTAGCAGTGATGTGGAGGCAGGTCATCTGTTACCCACCAGGTCTACCCAAGAACAATAACAGCAGAACTCACAGAATGCAATCAAGTGCATTCTTCTCCAGGGTGATTAAAGAAATATTCAATTTGATGCAACTGAAACACAAAAGCTCTCTGTATCCTTCTTCTGCCAAGCATGGAAGAATGCATTGCTTTTAATGATTCACAAAAACTCCTGTATGCCAGACGTATCATTTACATGGAATCCAGGCAGGTTCATGCAATCACTGCTTACACATAATTGTACAAGAAGTAAGGGGCAGTGATGGGGCAGGAGGGAAACTAAATGGAGTCGTCAGCTTATCAGTGGTCAAGGCTTATTTTACTTCTCCCAAAGGAAACCTATGGAGGTTTGCTAGCAATCCTTTTCCTCTACTAATGGGGCCAATCTGGTGAATAAAAAAATAATTTAATTCTGGCTTTGTAGCCGCACCCAGTTCAAAATCTGCAAATACTACAAAATTGATAGCCATTTCTAATTAAACAAAACAAGGTGGAAGTGGCAATGGGTGAAAAATTCAAGCAAGTTACAAGTTTGTTTTCCCTTCCTTGTTTCTCTCAAGTTTCTACTCCCAAAAATCTCTAGCAATGTTATAAATCACCTTGCTCTTTCTTCAAAACATTATTAAACGTCCAACAGGAGAAAATAACATTGTACATCACTTAACAGCAGTTGCCCTAATGTATTCAGAATCAATTATGTTTCACATCATGCAGTCTCAACTTTTAGCAGTTATTTGTGGTGCTAATTTGAGTTGTCCTGGATAATTAGAGGATCTGTGTCTCCATCATTATAAAAAAATTGCTTTTGCTAGGATTTGCACAGAGGTACTAACGGCACTACAATCACAATTATTTTAATATAGGCCAGATTGTGTCTAGCTCTAATACTCCAAATTTTTAATGAATTTATCCCACAATATCCACAGAATATAATTAAGCACCTTTATCCCCATTTTATATCAGTGGGGAACTGAAGCTCAGCAGTAATATGGTTTAGATGCCCAGAGACATAAGCATTCTGATTATCTCTACTTTTAACACACACTTGGGGAAAAAAATGACACAACCACATGGATGACAATGGAGAAAAGAGCTCAGACTCTTCCTGGAGAGGACCTGAGCTTCTGACACCAATATAACTGTGAGCTTGTCTGTCTTAATGGACTGCAATGTTTGTAGGGCCAGCCCAGATTTCTCAGGAGGAATTCATGGACACAAGCCTGAAGTAAGCTGTAAAACATGGTGATGGGGGTGGGGGGGAGGGGAAGAAAACAATTACTGGAGATTTTCCCACACCAAGGGAAGGAACTTGCTTGAGGAGGGTTGTTTTTTCAGAACAGTTTGATGAAATAATAAGACACTGCACTGCTAATAATTTCTGGAGACCCATGCTGCCTTGCAATGCAGAGGAGTATGCGTACTCCCTGCCCAGAAAGGGCTTCCTGCATAGTTTCAATCTGAAGAAACATGCACTCATTTGTCAATGACAAAAAGCTGGAAGGCAATTTGTGAGCCTTCGTGCTTTCTCTTGAGCAGAAATAGTCCCATCAACATTTAAGGTGCATAAGGAGATTCAAATGGTTTTAACACCCAGGGTTCTTTTCTAAATTGAATTAAAACCACTCTGAACCAATACTGCAAAGGACAAAGGTCAAGGCTTTATTTATATAATACAAGGATGTAATGCAATAACCGGCTGTTTGGGACACGTAAGTAAAAGATCAGGGACAAAGCTGCAGACAGGATGTCAGCAGTGCACAGGGAATTAGCCATGCAACTCCCTCTCATTAATTACAGATACGCACATCCGAATCACCATACATCATTATGAAAATGTACCAAGCGATAACTATGATTCATACTTTACCATTAACAATGCAGCGAAAGGTGAAAGAGGATAGTGCTCTTCCGGCACCATTGGGTAACCATGGTGGCGTGTTCTTCCTATGTGCAATCTGAAATGAAACAGGAGCCATGGAACAACACGGTAGGAAGTAATTTTCATAACCTCCTGAAAGTGCCATTTTTTATAATATCACTATACAAGGAATAAGTATTCCCATACCCATTGTCAGGCACCAATATAATATTCTTCTACTAAACCCTAAAAAGTAAATATTGTTACAATTTGCAAGATCTCCAAAAGCACATTCTGTATTACCGTATCTGCCAGAGACAAACAGATACAAAAGCTCAGAAAGACCTTGAAAATTTCAATTTCGACATCCTGCCTTCGTGCAAAGTAAATTACTTGTTTAACATGGGGCATACCCTGAAACTCTGCTCCCAGCCAAGTACATCGACAACTTCTTGGAGCCTACCATATATGTTTTTGGTTACAAGAACACACCTAATTTTGTGCTAAACGTTCTCTTGCTATGGTTTTATCCAAAAAAATAAACACACAGTCTCAGCAACAGCAATGCAGAGAAGAGAAAAACATTTCACTTCCCCCATATGTTAGCGATACCTACAAAGGGCAAATTGCTCTACTTATCAGGACCAATTGCACTCTTAAATATTCTTCTGCAATTTTTATTGACATCAGTACGGAAAGGAGGAGTGCTCACAAAAGGCTGAACTTGACCGCTGAAAACCCAAGTGACTGAATTCAGCCGGAGAGCAAGGAACTATTTCCAAGAGCTGACACCTCTCACAGCGAAGCTCTTCGTTTGTACGAGGTCTGCATAATACTGGTTCTCGTAGCGAAAGTGAGATGCCTGTGATATAAAAAAAAATATGACTCAAAGCACGGAAAAGGAATACACACTCCATTTGAAATTATACAGATTTGATTGAAAAATCTCTGACAATTTAGAAATTTCACTGGTTTGGTTGGGTCTGTTGTAGATGCTCTTTTTTTTTTTTTTTTTTTTTTTTTTTAATGGGAGTATCACATCATATTTAAATGCTTACTTTCCATCCAGTTTGTGCAAGACTTCCACAAAGAAAAAAATCCATCTTATTGTAACAGAGCATACCTAAGGCTTTACTGCATTATTCTAAGAGCCTGTTGACATTTGCTTCTGTCCTCCTGACATCTGTAACTAAAGTGAAATTGGAGGCCTTATTGATGGCTTTTAAAATAAAGTTTGCTAACATTAAGTGCCAGCTAGCCCTTTTCAAATGTTTTCCATACACTTTCTGCACTAGACTTGGAAAATGCAGCTCTTCATGTACTCTCCAACTGATGGAAAAGATCCATCAAAGCTCTCCTGGTCACCAGGTGTACCCCGTTTTCCCAGAAGCAGCGCTCTGCTGGCAGGGAACAATGACAGATGTTCTTTACCTCAAGTGAACTGTAGCCCATAGGCTAGCAGAAAACCGAGCCAAGAATCTGCTCTTCAGCTGAGCTGTTTTACAGGTGAAATCACCAAGTGTGGTTCATGTTCACCCATGGAGTCTCGAAGGAGCCTGTGCTTGGAATAGGAACCCTGATGCCTACTTGTCATCAGCAGTCTCCAGAAAGGTACAAGTCAAATATTCACTATTTCTAGGCTTTGTCCAACTCTCAGGGCAAGAAGGTCCCTCTCTCACAGAGGACAGCAAAGGACCACTCTCCCCATATCTGAAAATGCTCCGTTGCTTGCAGTCACCTCTTGCCACTACTGGTGCTTCACAGCTGGTGATGATAAAAATAGGGAAAAGCTTCTACTATGTTTCCTTGCCCTTGTAACCAAAAATCAGATATAAGGATGTAATTCATTCGCGTTTCTGTAGCATCATATTCAATATATAAATTTCAAGATATAAATTTGGATAAAATACT
This sequence comes from Falco naumanni, assembly GCF_017639655.2. Taxonomy (NCBI): domain Eukaryota; kingdom Metazoa; phylum Chordata; class Aves; order Falconiformes; family Falconidae; genus Falco; species Falco naumanni. Next base: position 96,639,488 of record NC_054057.1, on the reverse strand, counting down.
TGCATTCCAGGACTCAGTTTTTCTTTTTCTAAACCCAAAATCTACATCTTCAGGAATGTAAGACGATGCTTTACTTTTTATGCTTTATCAGGTTTCGTTAAGCTAACAACACATCTCCAAATTACCAAATGAACTATAAAGTCTTCAGTCATTGCTACTATTTCATTATAGTCACCCAAATACAGCTTTGAGATGTAAAGGCCTTAAATTATGACACAGAAAATGATTAATATAGGAGGTGAGAAATTTCTGTCTTGCAGATAGTGATTTTTTTACATTACATTTCAGTTCCTTGGGATGGGAACATGCTCGACTTCCTGAGTTTTTGGCAGCTGAAGATGCAGAGTGTGCAGTAGGGGCTGACTAACACCAATTAGAGCTGTCCTTTCATTATGATCTCCTGTCTCAGCCTGCTTGGGGCAGTCTTGCAAAGACTGAAGTTTACCCTTAAGTTACAATCTTTCGCTCTGTGCTTATGTGGACTGAAGTTCTGCAGTTAAATTAGTCATCTGGGTCTCCGCTGAGCATTAAGGAGCTTTCTGTAGAGGAAAACTCAGGAGTCCATTCTTTGGACAGCTTTTCCGGACACCTGGAGCTTCTGGCTGCCCTGAGTCCTACAGTGCATTAACCCACACTTAGAAAAAGTGTCCTACAGCCTAGACCAATGTAAAAGGCAAAACCTTTCCAAACAAAGAGGGAATACCACTCTAAGCTTGGTTTTGCTCAACAAATCAGGGAGGTAAAGCACAGGTTTCTGACCATGCTTTGGAAGGCGTTGCAACCACTTTTCCATCTGGCTATGTAAATGCGAGCAATCACACAGATTTTAAACAAGCAGTCTTTAATGAGCTTGCTACACATGTAAACAACCCCTCAAGAGGGAAAAAAATGATAATGGCTGGTTTGAGGTTGATGGACATGCTGTGAGCCTGCACTTAAAAAAGAGGGACGTAAGAAGAAAGTGAATGCATGAAAACACGCAGCCTCAAAGAGAAGGGTTTATAGAAAGAAAAAGTAAAATGAGAGGGGTTTTGTTATTGTGCAACACCAAAATAGTATAAAACTTTCCACATGTGACAAGGATTTAAACGCAACAGGGAATTATTATTCCAGCTCTAGAGAGAGACACCCAATCCCAAAATACAACTGCCTGAGAAGCGTGAAGCCCCCAGTGACGGGACAGTTCCTAACTTGATGCCTATCTTGTGCGTTTCAGTGTTTCATAGTGTAGGACTTCTGCCTGCTAGATGGCAAGCACAAAGGTCCTTGTGTTTGCTTTGGACCTCCAGCTGCTATTGTAGTAGGTCATACATAAATATTGCTCACATTCTTTCAGCAGTACGCAGCAAATTGAGAAAATGAACTGCAACAATGTGGACCAAGGGTCCAGTGTGTCCTAACCAACCATTCCCCCTTCCTTCCTTTAACAGCCATTACAAAGCAAGAAACAGAAGCGGGAGCAGAAGGAAGAAGGGAACAGGCAGGGTGTCACATGGACCCGTGTGCGCAGGAAGCCTTCTGCTGCTCCAGGCACCAAACTGCTGAATAGAAGGAAAGGCATAAAACCCAACCAACGCCACAAACCAAACTGCATTGTGAAGCTCATTCCTGGAGAATATGGATGGATGCAGCATAACAGAGCAGAAAAAAAAGTGACACCAACATCTTGCTTAGATGAACACATTAGCTGAACTCTTTTTTTTGTTACAATAAAAGAAAATCTAATTAAACTCAATGTGCGAAATAATTCAAGAGTTTATTGGCAGAGAGGAGAAAAAGCTACTATATTCTAGGGTTGTTTCATTACAGCCTGCTTTTGAGTTGCAAACCAGTGAGCTCAAGGGTATTTAGAGCAAGACTACTGTAAGAAACATTCGTGCTATCCAATGCCTTAGAAGAATAGGGAAGACTCCTTCTGAAATGTCTCTGACTACATCTTAGGGAGCTGCTGCAAGCACACACACAGTTGCTTGGAGGCCATCCGAAATGGGATTAACACCTCCATGCTGAGACACACAGAGCTCATAGCCAGGTACCCCAAAGCTGCATTTGCATTCTGCAACTTTCAGTCGACAAAAGACATACAAGTAAAAGCTTCTCCTGCAAGCATGGGGTATGCAATCGTATTGTCCCTAAGTAACCATTAATGAAACGTACAGTCTGCTCTTAAGGAGGGCAAAATCCTGTCCTTTCTGAGATCAGATGTATAAATCCTATTGATTTTTGGACATCTCTGATTTCCATCATCCTACAGTATGAAAATCATAGCTGTGTAAGTGCACTGCGCAAAGCAGAGTGCTGTTCTGAGTACTGCCTTGTCTGTAGGACATACTAATACTTCTAGAACTGGAGATTTTTTGAAGCTGTGGTAATGCAGGCTTTTCTGACTCCTGCTCCCAGCTCCTCTGAGACCTATTTAGCCATAATTTTGGTTAGAGGGATTGCAGGTACTAGAGATTTTTACTCTTCCCCTTCCAACTTGCTGCATTCCTTGTTTGATTGCATATGTATCCATCCCTTGGCCAATCCACCAAACCAGATTTCCTCTAACTTGAACAAACACAAGCCATACTACAGCATCCATGAGGCGCGTGTAAAGGTACAACACAATCAAAAAGAGATTGCTCCTTCGTGTTGTAGTCACGTAGGCATTCCACCTGGCTTGGACCTGCCCAAGGACTGGATCCATCCTTGGACCACTCAATGTTATACAAAGGTGATCCCTGTAAAGTGAAGATGTATATGGGGATTAAGAAGCACATGGGTTTTCAAACCCTCACTGAGGTCTCCGACCCTCTCTCAGAGGACAGCCTCCGCACGTGTGCAGCTTGCAGCCGTAGCGGGGAGAGCGAGACATTGCCATGCAGGAGTGAGCCAGGTTAGCTGTGATGGAGAGCAGCCACCATTGACAGATTGGTGGCCTAATGAGCTGGTCGGCTCGTTCTGTGCCGCAGCAGCCGGGTGCCTGACCTCGCACAAAACCGTCACTGCAATTGGAAGTAATTGGAGGTCTTTTTGCCAGGCTCAGCGGGGAAAGCAAAGAGTGAAAGGGCACGGGTGAGCGACTGCCGGGGCTCAGGCACGGTCCCCTCGGGTCAGGGCGCTGGTGCCAGGGTGCGGAGGTACACAACGTCACTGCCCGCTCGGGGCCACCCCTCCAAGGCAGGGTGCGAGCCCCACCACTGCCAATCAGCGGTAACTACTAAAAGCCATTAAAATAAACCCCAGTAAAAGCATTGCTGACATCCTAGATTATATATGGGCCAGTTTTAGACAGAAGCATTTCCTCTGTGTTGTTATAGACTCCCTTCCACCCTTCTTACTCCATTTCTCATCAGCAGTGGTGGCTACAGTCTCATAATAGAAAGTCTCATGCTTGTCCTGGTCTCCTCACCACACACAGAGCAGGAATTTGGAGCAGCATTATTGTTTGGGGTACCTCAGGACTCAATGTTCTCCTGAAGTGGTTTTTGTTTCTTTTAAAAGCATTATTGTTTAACAGTTTGATTAAAAATAATACTGAAGTGTGAGAAGGGGCACTCGTGACATACCAATCTGACCCACTAATTTAAATTCCCAAATGGTCTAACGCAGAGCCCCTGAAACTCAGGACATTTAATAGCTGTCTTTGCTAAGGATCTGTGGAGGGATATTCTTCTTGGACCAAACCCTTCCCATTTTTTATATAGCTGAGACTCTCCAGAACATCCTCTTATCCCCAAGCTGCTACTTGGTAAGATGCAAACCTCATCAGCTCCCCAAAGCCACAGATTAAGACTGTTCTGAGTTACTGAAGACACCAGACTGGCAATCCCAGAACAAGGCACATCACCCAGGGCACAGGTGAGTCTCTTGAGCATGCTAATGCTTCCCCTGCGAGCAAGCAAGGGCAGAGGGCTGAGCTGAACCAGGATGCTCATGCCAGCAAGGGGACAACTGAAGATTTTGGACAGGGTTATTGTCTGCACAAAAACGATGGAATGACTATTACAGGCATTTGCTATCTCCAAGATCAGTGCATTTGCTCTGAGCATACAGCATGTTTTCCTGCTGTGGGTATCTAGCACTCCACATTAAAAATCATAATAATTAAAAAAAAAAAAAAGAACCCTTCCTGCCTTTGCCTTTCCTGTAACTGAAGATTACTTAACCAACGCACTGCAATATATTGGTGCACAGCTGCTCTTAAATGTTTAAGAATTTCACCTGCTGAATAGAACAGCCTTTTCATTGGGGGACAGTATAACCTCATCTTTGAGATTTTGGCTCAAAAATCATCAGTGAGAGGGGAAGCCAGTCTCTCATACTGACCCTTCTTCCTTCAGTAATTGTTACTGCAAACGATGGTCTGAGACATTTAAGTTCTCTGTGTCAATTTGCTCCTGGTCTCAGAATTTTCTCTTAACCATAACAGCTTACTGTATTTTGGGGTTGCTTCAATGGTGGAGGGAGCACTTGGAGAGCCTTAGTGATGGCAGTAAGACAGCAGACCTGAGGAGAGCAGAGGTCCCAAAACAGGACAGGTAGGCAACGCAGGAAGAGGAGTGTGCAGCTTTGAAGAAGTGACAGAGAAGTATAGACGGGCTCCACCATGTCCCAGGATTATTAAAAGGACAGAAACAATCAAAGATAAAACAGCATCTAAATAGGCCTTTGGGGCAAACAGTGGCAAGAAATTTTCTCTAAGCAGTAGAAGAAGAGACAAAGCAACCACTGCACAGCTTACGTATGGTCAAGGCAACTGAGCCCTGAACACCAAAGGAGTAGCACAGAAAAGCAGAGACTGTGGTCTGGAGAAAGGACATGGCAACAGCAAACCTGATTAATCTTGAGGTATAGAATGACTGAAATTCAGTCCATGGGGAGTTTGGAATAAAATTGTCATAATTCTGTTTTGGAGAAAAGATTAGAAATTACAGCATTCTTTATAGGCAGAAAATAAGAAAAAAAAAAAAACCCAAACCACCAAAACAATATTAGTTTTTTCCAAATTAGGCAACAGCTGAGATTCCCATTTCTTGGTCCCTCAAGCTGCCAGGCACTCATCTTTCCTTTCCAGTAACCCGAGAGGGAGCCAGGTGTCCCCAGGCTCATTCCCAGGCTGTCAAGGAGGGTGCAGCAGAGGTTGCCAGACTGCTGGCTTCTCCACAAGGAAACCATGGAGCTGGGTACCCTCAACCCAGGCAGCTGCTGGGACATGTCTATGCTAAACCTGCTGACACCGGAGCCAGGAGCAGCCTGAATGGCTGCGAGGCACTAAGCCAGCAGACCCTAGAAACCCAAACTCCCCCGGAGCTTGCCAAGTAGCTTGGCAGCAACCAGGCAAACAGCCAGCACTTCAGCACAAGTCTGTAGTAAGCTCTTCTCTGCTTTGGTATCAAATAGTTAGCCTTCCTCTGAAGATAATCTTTGCCGTTCTCCCCATGAAGCCATGTGTGTGGCCACTGAGGTGGTCCCACGCTCCACTTTCTACCAGCCCTTGCAGCTGGGCACAGCAGACAGTTGTCTAGGTGTGACCCCAGTGCAGCCAGCCCATTTCCTTGTGTCATAGTCATACTTTCACTTATTTCCCCTCCCCTCCAAAGATAGATTTTACACAAATTGAAGCAACTGTAATCCATTCCTCCTGCCCTACATTCTTTGCTTGAGACCATTTTTGCTTTCCAGTTCTTGTATGACCATTTGCTGCTATAGGATGCAGTTGCTGCATGCCCACACAACATCCTCAGGCAAAACACTGGTAAAACTAAACATTCTGGAAGGCTTTATAGGATCCATGATCCCAAGCGAGTCTTTAAGTAAGTTTTATTGATTTGTTTTGGCTGTGTGTGAACAAAGAATCGAGAATCTATCCTGCAGCTTTAACTTACACCAGTACTGTATTATAGAAAGGGGGACTTTTGCCCCAGAACTGGGCCTTCAGTCCTAAAGCCAACAACAACAAAAGACTCAGATATGACCTTTACATGAAAGAGTTGTACGAAGAATGAGCTATGCTAAAACCCAGCCTCGCATCTCCTCTTACAAGACACACACACTCCCACTCACTTGCAGGAGCTCTGCTCCTACCTTGCTCCTGGAAACTCAAAAAAAAAGAGAAGAACAGGAGAGCTTTCACCAGTTTTTCACAAGATATGCTCTGCTTGCCTTTTTTTTTTTTTAATTTAATCATAATAAATTGTCTTTTCCCCAGATTTCTCTGACCTTTTCCCTGCAGCGTGTCCACTTTAGCCAGCCTCCACTCTTCCCTCTAGTGCCCGACACTGCTCTCTTTGTCAGGGAAGGCGCAGGGAGTTCAGGTTTTCCCCTCTCCATTTCTCTTTGGACCTGACACTGCTCCTGACCCCTGCTCAGCCTTTGCTTTGAAGTGCTTTTTCTGCTCTCTGCTTTCCCACCGGATCGTGTTCACCCTCCTCCTTTCCCCACTCCATCAGTTGGCTTCAATAAGCGAGAGGAGCTCACTGGAACCTCCTCTTTTGTCTTATCAGTGTGCTTTCACTTCTCATAAAGTCCTACCCACCTTCCACATAAAACAGTTTGGCAAAAGACGGCGGCAGCAAAGGCCTGGAAGCACTGCTAAATACCACGCGAGGAACCCCGGAGCTGTGTGAGACAAGCCGGTCAAACAGCTCTTGTGTTCGACCCATGCAACTTCACAGCGGCATCTGAAAGCAAGAAGCCACATGCTTCCCGCTCCCCAGGATGACTGCATTTAAGGGTCCTTTTCGCCATGCGCTGCAAACAACATTACCCTTGCGGGACTCTGCACCTTTGCTCCTGCTCTACTGTAATTTTAATAGAAAAAACACCCACCAGTTTGGCTTAAGTACAGATGACTGATTTGATTCAGTCTCCTTGGTGCTGCAGATCCTAGCTGATGGATGTTCAGGTCAAAGCAAGAAATGGCATCAGCACAAAGAGAATGGTTTGGCTCTCGCTTATTAAAGACTCCTGAAATATTTCCAGATCCGTAAATATTCATGTTATTCCCACAGAGGGGCAGAAAGAGAATGATTTGTATCCTTCTAGCTTGTTCTGTTAACACATTCCTGTTTTTCAGTGTTTCCCAGTTAAATAAATACCATGACAAACAGGGGAAACCCCTGTGAGAGAAAATACATTTTCAAGTAAATTGCAGTGGTGTGTAGTTTATAAATATTTGCAATGGTACAGGGAAAATATCTCTATTCATTACATTAACGTATGCGGAATATAAAGATGACCAGTCTCCACTGGTGCTTTTTTCTTTAAAAAAAAAATGAATAGAATTTCCACTATAGGAAAAAAAAATTAATCTGAAGACTTGTGCATGCCGTATAAACACATATACGAAAACATATAGTCAAAAGTACTTTAAAGTAGAAAATGTTATTTTAATTACAATAGCAAAGCTTGATTTATTTTCTGTACTACTTTTGCCAGAAAGTTAAACGTCTCACAAAATCTGAGTTATATTGCCTAAGGATCAAAACCAGAGGAAATTCAAAGCTCAGTAAACGTTATGTCTTAACCACTCCATCAGTGGAACTGATAACAACATTTAAATAAGAACACACAAACATTATTCTGCTCAAAAATTACATTGCAAAGATAAACTCTGTGAGCTTGGGAATACTCTGGTTAACACAGCAGGCTGAAGGACTCATACAGATCTCTCCTCCAGTCTCCTAAGCATTTTTCATTATTGCTTACTAGATTAATAATTATTTTTTAAAGGATTATCATAGCTACGAATTCCAGCTCAGGCTTCTTCACACACCACTTGAGAATACCACAGCAAACAAGAACATTTCCACACGTGTACGCGATCTACACATGCACGTGGCTTCACAGTAGATGGGAGCAGCATGGGGACGCCAAGCCACAGTATCCGAACACACCTCCATGGGTAAGGCTGGGTTTCGATGATCCCCTCCCTAACATCTCTAGAGAGGTTAATTCCTCTGTGCCATATTGATGCAGCTGTAGAGGCAATAACAACCTTTCCCTGCTCCCACTTTTTTAAACCACCTCAGGCATTTCATAGGTTTCAGGCAAGCACTACCTCTTGGTGTACAAACACCTTTCACCTAACGCAACGGGTGTTTCTCATAGCTGCTCATTTTCTAGCTTCCATCATCATCATGCAATTAAAGGATATCTGACATGAGTCATTAAAAACCCACCCCATGAATGTTTTCCAAAATACAAAACGAGTCAAGAAAAGGCACTCGGAACTGTGCATGGAGTGTACAGCTCCTCATTTCACAGCTACCAGCCTGCTTATGAGTAGTGACAACTTTCACTTTTAAAAATTAAAATGCTTGTACACACACACGCAGAGCACCCATTCAGCTGTCGCGCTGGCAAACAGCTCAACCAAATGGAAAACAGATTGGGGATAACCTACTTTGACCTCCCCATAGTCCTTGTGAAAATCAAGGTGGCCAAGGTCACCCATGTGGCTCTCCATACATTCCCAGTGCTGCTCCTCTGCTCAAGGGCTGCAGGAGCCCCAGGTGGCACTCTGCAGAACCTCCTCCTTCCAGGTATCTCAAGGGTTTTAGCAAGGTGAATGCTTATGGTTATGGAACTGGCTAATGGCCATCACTCATTTTACTGCCCATTAAGCAGCCTGCAGGCAAACAGTATGGATCCAAAGCTGTTGCACACGTTTACCTTGCCGGGGGGGGTGGGTGGGGTGGGGTGGGGGGTGTGGGTGGGAACAGGGTAGGGGAAAGAAATGCCGACAGAGCCCATGTCTCGACTGCACGCAAATATCATCTTGTGCCCTCCCGTTCCGGCTTATTTTGATTGAATTGTATCCTCAGGGTCTCAGGCTTGTTGTGCTGGACAGTGTAGAAGATGAACCAGCATCTCCCCCATGCAGCCCACCAGCAGCTGCAGCCATGCCTGTGCTGGTAATTTCAGGGCACCAGGTGAAGGCAGAAAACCCGCGGCCCCACCAAAACTCAAAGGAGCTGTAATGAGCTGTACTCTAAGCCCTTCCACCACAGCATGAGAGAAATTGCTTTCAAGAACAACAGAGTATGCACTTTCTGTACCATGTTAAAAAGGGAAAACAGCAGCAAGGACGAGAAAAGCTTGGGTTATGAAGGATGTTCCAGCAGAGGTGATTAATGGTGTTGAAAGAAACCCCAACCGTTGTTTCAAATTTCTTTCCAATTAGCCACAAAGTTACTCCCTCCTTTCTCCTTTTGTTTTTTGGTTTTTTTTTTTCCCCCCTTTCTTTTTCTTTCTTTCTTCCTTTTACCTGTGTTTGATTTAGAATCAAGGTTGGTGATTTGTGTTATGACAGCAAAAATAAAGGATCTGCGTACTGCATGCATGGGGATTTAAAGCATTGCCTTTGATGGCTCATTAGCTGCATGTGGCTACATGCAACACTGCTCGACTGAGATATATTGCCCAGGATTTAATTCCAGAATAATTTCAAAGGCATTAAATCGAATGCTTGCCCTTTTCACCATGGTATTTAAATGGTACTTTGTATGCCAAGCTTGAAAAAAAAGAGCAGAGGAAACACAGATGCAGTACTGCTGGAGCGTGTACTGAACTTTGTTAAAATGTTAAACATTTATTAGAATTATTATTTTTTTTTAAAAAAAAAACAAGATAGTGTTAAACCAGTTGTTACTTCAATTAACTTTCTTTGATACATGGGAGAAAGGAGATTTTTTTTTTAACAGACGACTGTCAGAACTAGTGAACAGTATCTCATTTGTTCAGTAAGACTTAAAGATGAGAATAGTCTCAGGCTGGGAAAAAAAATAGATGTGCACATTTCTGTGCTGACTGAACAAAATAAACCAGACAAAGCTTCTCCCACAGTAGAGAGGAGATCAAACCCCAAAGCCGAGCTGAAGGTCATGAGTCTCACAGCTCTCCAGGCACAGCCCCAGCACAGCTACTCCTGCTGGAAGGCTGCTCGGTACCCACCAGAAAAATAGTCGTGAGCTCTCAGCTTACAGCCTGGCAGCAAAGTCCAGGGATGGGAGCCTGCCTCTGATGCGTGAAAGCAACCCTTCGAAACATGCTGCACACATTTACTGCTGATCTACAAACTCTATTACAGAGTGCCCTGCATTTTCTCATTTTCCCTCCATTTGCCTTGTCCCTGCAGTTTCAGGGATGCCTACGTGTAAAAGACGGAAAAGTTCACTTTATCCAGTTTAGTGTCAAACTTCTGTTCTGAAATGAAGCAAACCCCAAAGCACCATTTTTCTTGAATTTACAGCAGAGACACCTCGCTGCCTGACTCCCCTTGCCTGCAGTGGGTCAGACTTGGGTGCAGGCAGTTGTGCAGGAACAGCTGCCCAACACTGTGCCCACCTACCTCGTCCCTTTGCCTTCCTGCCAGCCTTTATCAGCATCCCTGCGTCAAACATCACAATTTCAGTATGTGGTACAAGACTTTATAAACAACATAGCTACTTGCACCATTTTATTTCACATGTGATTGCAACTGGCTGGAGCTGGTGGTTCTGCTAAAGCCTGAAGGACGGCAGGCTTTACTAAAGTTCGCCTCTGGACTTGATATTTAACACCTTTTGGGAAATGTGTGCGATTACCTAGAACTTCATTTCCATGCAGCATAACTTGGGAGCCTGCAGCAGTAATACACTGCAATCCGGCTTCAGCGAGAAGTGATGTTTTACTACCTCAAACATGGGACTCCTGAGCAGCCACTACTGGAAAGACACAAGGGGAAGAAGAATTTGTTTGCATTTTCACGCCCATTTCAGAGCTCATCGTCTGAAGTCCTCTAACAAAATAGCCTGAATAAAGGCACTGAAGTCCTTCATATGCCTGAAAATACACATATGCACACACAGAGGTCCTCTCCCTTTCTGCCCTGCCTGCCAAAGGAAATGCTCTAGAGGAGCAAATCCATCAGAACACATTTTGGCTCTGCAGGGCAGTCAGGGACAACAGAGAAGTAGCCTAAAGTGCTCTTTGTGGCTGACTTCCAGCATATATATAATTTAATTGCGAATGTTGCATTACCTGTAACCACTGTATAGCAATAGTTATTCTCAGCTGTTTAGTGGCTAATATCTTTTACAATTAAACCATTTTATCAGGTACAAGAGTCTGAAAAAGACTACATTGCACAGGAAGGTCCCAGCCTGTCACACGTGTGGAACTGAGGCTGGTCCCTAGAGGATGGAGCTTGGTTTGGTATTCTGTGGAGATTCAAGTGAAGCATAACATTTGCCCAACTTTTGGTGTACCTCAAATGCCATATCAAAGGTGTTACCCTCCCTTCAGCCCAACCATGGGATGTTTTAACTGTAACATCACCTTCAGGCACACCCTGTGGTACGTAATGGCCCTGCAGAGTTTTCCCAAGATCTGTAATTTTATGCACTTAAGTAAGGCTTCAGCTTCAAATAGGCAGGGTGTAAAGTCCTGCTTTTACCCAATTTCATGGCATGTTGAGGAATGAAGTACTAGTGTCTGGGGCAAGTGATTTACTGACCTGGGGTTATCCAGAGGTTTAATTTGTCATGCATCTCATCCACACACTTTGTTTCCCTCTTTCCATTCTTTCTTCACAGGCAGCATGCTGCACACCACTGGCAGTGAAAGGGCCTCCCTTCACGCAGCAGCAATTCATTTTTCTCAGCTTCTCTCCAGCTAGATATCAATGATTCCTCAAGACCTGCAAAGCCTCTTTAGAGCTCTGTTCGAAATATGGAAGCCTCCTTTTTTTAACTGCTCGGTTAACCACAGCCTCTGCATTGAGATTACCCAGACTGATTTGTGCATCAATCTCATTCCCTCCACGTTGATAAAATATTGGGTGTCAGAGTGTTTTAATCCAACAATCTGCCAGCCACAGTCCCATTCATCTGCTAGGATGGAGGCAGCCTGCAACGAGCAGGCTTAAAGTGACGTCTGATCCATCAATGCCTTTACTTTTGGAAGCTAGATTATTCCAGTGCCTAAAGACCAAATCCCATCCCATACCTCAAAGCAGGTACCACAGCTAGGAGTGGAAGAAGAGAAAGCAAATAGATTTAGAGCTGAAGCAAGACCTCCAAAGGGTTTTGTTTTCACAGCAAAACAATCAACTTTAAAGCACTTTTTCCAACCCTGGACCCTTCCAGGGCTGTGCAAGCACTGGACTACCAGGAGATGGATTTCATCATAGCAACACCAGGAGGACAGTCAGTTCAGTCATGTGTACTCTGACTTGCACCATGATGTTTCCATCCACAGTGAAAACCATCACACATCCGCCATCTTGGTACATATGCAAAGCTTACACCTACTGTCCCACAAATATTGTTCATTAGACAGGGGTGTTTTTAAAGAGTTAAAGTTCCCAAAACCAAGCCTTTTGCTCAAGGATGCTACTGGATCACAACCTGCGAATGACCAGCAGCTTCAGTTATTGATCTGAAGAGTTTTCTGATCATGCAGAGCCTCCTGCCTCCCACTACAGCTACTCTGCATTTCAAATAAGTCATTGAAAGACTGGAAATTCACAGAAAACAACTGCAAGCAGAAATTACTGCTTTCTTATTTTACAAGGATATGCTAGCAGTTAGGATGAACTATCATGTTAGAAATATGCACTTGCAGTAATGTGAACCATGAAAGAGATTAATTAGTGATGCAAACCTAAAATAGATTAAAGTACACTAAACCAGGCATCATTTCCTCTACAACCTGCCTGATTTTAATCTGACTCACTCTATAAAAGTGTTTATGGTTTGCCCTTTTGCATCATCCTCCAAAAGACACTTTCACAGAACAGCCCAATAAGCGCTGTCTGTATGAACAAGGACTGGGACCTTTATAGCAATGTTTATTTTAAAGGGGAGAAATAGCTGCATACTTACCGATTTCAAGATGGGCTTTCAAAACACACAGAGGGGATTAGTACTCAGCTCATCCGAATGCCTGAACTCATGTAGCTTCTTCAATTAACCTGCAGAAGTAATTTAATGATGTATTTGATGAATCCCAAAGGTAAACTGTGGGCACTCGCAGTGTGCTCAGATGAGATTACAGCAACAGAACACGTGCAGGCAGATGCCGGTGGCCAAGCCCAAGAGATAATATCTACTGAGCCCTGAGTCCTTTGCCCATTTGCCTGCAATAATTATGATAATATCACAGTAACACCTTGAAGTCCCAGCTGAGATGCAGAGCTGACACATTAAATATCATAAAGACACAGAAAAGCCAGGTCTGCCTGGATGCCAAAGAGCTTGCTGCTCTCTAGAGAGGAGACAAATTGGAAGAAACCACCCCTTTCAACCCAGGGGCCGACGGTTGGGGAGGTAAAGGACAAAATCTGCTCCGTGGCCTTTAGCCAGGGCTTCACCCTTGACTTCAGCACAAGCTGGAGCAAGGTCTAAGGTGAAAGAGGGAATCTGAATGTGAGAGAGGAAAGAGTTGCTCCCTGGAGCTGCAGTCTGCAAGCGTGGGGATATGCCATGCCTCTCAGATGTGGGGCATGTCTACCTTCACATGCTGCTATCACTCTGGGTGCTCTTTTGGCCTGTTTCAATGACCTAAGAATGCCCTTTGTTGCCTTGTATGCCCACAGGCCATTGCATGGATAAAGAGGCAGTGAAATTGTTTCCACACTTTTTATTAGAGAGAGATTTTCTCTGCGTTCATCTACACTTTATAACCTATAGCTCTCTGCCACAGATTTGTGATAAGCGTAGAAGCAGCTCTTCCTTACAGTTTAGCATCTTTAATGTGAAATACGAATACAACAGTCCACTTCAGTTCCAAATCCAGCCAGAACATTTTTCTTTCAAAAGCAGTAAAGCAATTTTAAGGTATTTCCTTGGGGCAGTGGAAATATGAAATACAGCAGGATCTTCAACTTTAAAGTAGACTTTGTTTTATTTTTTTACTGTGAGTGGTGTGACATATACCAGCCACCATTACAGACTAATAAAAGGAAACTCAATTTTCTGTCACAATGAAGATGACCAATAAAATTTTAAACATCGACAACACCCATACAATTCTATAAAACCTGAGCAGATTCATAAAGTTCCCTTTCAAAGCACACAGACCCTCATAGAGCACGTTCTATAGGGGTATAATTTATCTGGCTTTACTGTCAAAGGGATATGCCGCACATCATGACATGCTCTTCAACGTTTCCTGAACTACCCTTCTTAAAAGGTTAGGGATGGCTCTTCAGTACCACCAGGTTGTTCGGCAATAGCAACCTGCCTAGCAACACAAAATCTTCAGAGCAGAATGAAACACACCAAGAGAATACAAATAGTTAATTAAATTAAAGCAGATATTACTCTCTATTATGCAGAAGGCTGCAGGGCTCAGCTGAAATCGTGATCCTTTCCAAAAAGAGAGAGAGGATCTCTGCCCTGCAGCCTCAGCAGAGAAGACAGAGATGGAGATGGTGGGGAAAGCATTGCTTAGAGGCAGCACAGCAGCTGCTTGCAAACAGCATGAGTCCTGCACGCCGTTTCTGAGATTCTTAAGTGTAAATGCGTGCAAGTGTTAATAGCAAATTAGCTAGAGAAGAAGACCAGGGAAAAGGGTGGGGAGAGATACAGTAAGGCAAAGCAGAGGCATAAGAGGGTCATACCCAGAGGCAGAAACAGGCTAAATGCTTGGCACTTGCTGGCCTGCAGCGAGAAATAACTGCACCACACAGAGTCCACTAGAAACTAGCCTGGGACCAAATAAAAGTGGAGATGCTGCAAAGCAAAAGAGGGTTCGCTGGCGTTTGGTGCAGCTATAGGAGGGCAATGGGAACCAAACTTTGGGTGGCAAACTGCAAATCAACTTGCTGAAGCAGCTTTGAAGCAGCATGGAAACTAAAGCAAATATTCAGGAAGAATCAGAGTCTTTCACCTTGGAAAAGGAGGAAAAGTTGGTGGCTGCATGGCCACACGCAGGGGCTGCCAGCTCGTAGCAGGCAGGCGGGGGCAGAGCAGGGAGCACCCCAACGGCCAGGGCAGGCAGCGGGCGCAGTTGTTATGTCAGATGCTCCTCCTGGAGCAGCCTCAGCAGTGTGGGCAGCAGCTCCTGACCCTATGGAAAGGTCTGTTCTGGCTGTACCTACACAGAACAGCTTTATTGCTAGCGTACTTAAAAAGAGCCAAGACACTTTCAAGCACTGATAAGAGAGGTTTCTGTGAGGCATGCCAAGGAGGCAAAAAAAATACCATGTTTTGCTTCTGTCTGGAAATGTGAAAACACTGTCCAAACCAGGGAAGAAAGGCCTCTGGGAGTATTCGAATTAGAACCCAAGGACCTGATTAAGGAAAACCCTTTAACATGCTTAAAAAGCTTTGCTGCATTAAGGCCCAAATCAAGCAAGGTACAGATGTAAGCTAATTAGAGAAAGAGGATTAAAGGGTCAGATTCTTTTGTCATTTAGGAAAAAGGATGCACAGAGTTTACCGTTTTGCAGGGCATGCAGAAGATAGAAGCCATTAGCCTAGGCAACCTCCTCCCTGCTGTGTGGGGTTATCGGGGTGCTCCCGCGCTCTATGCTTGGGGTCCACACCAGAGTATGGAGACATTTGCCTCACAGCAATAGCAGCACTTACTCCAGTGTAAATATTAGAGTATTAATCCCATGGTTATACTGTAATCACCAGAAAACAAAAGTGCTCTTTTTTTACCCACAGGCCACCACAGTTGGAATTAAAGGAAATAAAACCGCAATAAACAGGAAAAATGACTTCATATAAGAAGGGCAAGACCACAATTTAGGGAAGTCCATTCTCAAACTTGTCTTTCCACTAAGTGGTCTTTCCACTAAGTAACACAACAGTTCTTTTCTGGAAGCAACAAGGATTTGACAGAAAAGAAATCAGTACTTTTGCCATTTTTTGAGCTATTATTAGATATTTTTATTTTTTTTTTAAGGATTGGCTGTATCAAATAAATACCTCTCTTAAAACCCGAAAAGGCTACAGGGCATACACACTGTTCCCCTTCAACACCAGTCGGTGCATCCTTGCTGGCAGCAGCGGCCGTGCACGGTGCCTGCTCTGCATCTGCCTGCATCCTCTGGCCTCAGTAGTGCACTACAGACCACAGGGACAAGCAGGGGGACAGCAGTGCCAGGGGCAAAGCTTCACACAGCAGCGTGGCTAGCATTATAGTGCTGTCTGTAGCAAGCATTCTTCTGCATTACAAAACAGGGCTGGCATTAACAGTGCTTAAAGGACTCATCCAAAGGGTCTGTCTGGTTCTCAGGACAGCAAAAGGCAGAGACAGGCAGCACCGAACGGGTTTTCAGCCAAGCCTTGCTCTGGCACAGGCAGCACTTTCCATTTTTCTCTGCTGACAAGACTGAAATGCTGCTGTCTTCATAGTACCATACTTTAACTCCGATTGACTCAGATGCAATTCTTGCAGTAACAGAGAAAAACTGCATCACTGACAAGATGCTGATTCATTTGAAGTGGCAAATGGACCGGAGAATAATGAAATCTGGGAAGATCTGAAATTCTTATCTTCTATGCAATCAAGAACCATAACTCCTTAATTCTACTCCCACCTACTCTTTTCCTTTAATGTCATCTTTTCTTGTCAGGGAAGATAAACCAGATGTGAATGCAAGGATTTATGCTTTAAGTCACTTTTGAAATGTTCACGTTCACTTATTTTACATCTCTAGACATAGACTTCTCAGCAGTAGGTCTAGTGTCAGATAAAACTAAAAATTAATGATGGAAAAATATTCAAGAACACATGCAAAACATAACACTTGCATCAGAAATAGATTTACAAGAAGAAGGCTTAATCAGAGAAGCAGAGTAGGACAACAAAAGAAACCACATCTCCAAATATGCAAGGATGAAGTAGACATGTGGTTTGGTGAACGCAGCTCCCCTTGGTACTGCTGCAAGTCACAGATATGAGGAGGCAGGAAGATGCTGGAGTTGCCCAGCTTAAGGACTGCTCTGGAACTAATGTGCATCATTACTGAGACATATCATGGCTACAAGTTGAGCTCTGTCAGTACCAAAGGGATGCCAGCATCCAGGTCACTCAAGCCAATACATTGATACAAAACAGTCTCACGTACAGGATGCAGCAGTAGTCAGATGAAGTAGTAACTGGTAGTAGTAACAACCACTGGTAAATGATTCTGATAAAAGAAAAATAAGAGAAAGCCCTTTTTTCACAGGTATTTGTACAGGAGAAAAGGAAAATAAAATACCAGAAAAAGTTTGCTGATAATTTAAAACCTGATAATTAAACATTTGCTCTATCTGTGGCTGTGATACTAGACTACCATAAAGAAAAATCCTGCTGAGAATTGAAAATATGCTTTCTAAATAAACAAAATTAAAATGCTAGCCTGATGTAAAGTATTCGCAAGAAATATTTGCAAGCAGAGGAAAAAAAAACAAAACACCAAGATGCAAACTTCCAAACTGGAAACAACATAGGCCCCCAGGAATCCCCTCCTGAGAAGCTTTATTGGTTATAGCTCTCATGAAGTCCTTACAATTTCCCACTGTACGTATGAATGCAAATAGGTCCAGAGGGTGCGTTAACAAAGGACATCATACCAGCCCGAGTGATGCCATTGCCTTACCCAGCGCGGATGATGTGTGCGTGCCATTCCGACTGCCTTCATTAGGCAGGCTGTTATTGTATGAAAACAAGAATTCTCAGCATGTGCTTCACAAGCCAGCATCGAGGAACTGCATCTTTCCTTTACTGCTCTGGACAAAGTACTCTTGGTAAAGCACAGTTGAAACGGGAGGAAGTTTCAATCAAAGCATGGGAAAGAAGATCTTTGCTGTGCAAAAGACTGGGATGCATTGAATAGAAAAGGCAGGGGGAATAATGAACAGCTAAACCAGCAGAAACAAGAGGATGAATTCAGCTCCTGCAGACAGTGTTTCATGAGTGAGATAAGGCAAAACAACTGGGGTTTATTTTAACTTATTTGGTCTCCAACCAGAAAACTGTAAATCTGAAGCCCTTGGCCAACATGAAAGAAGTTGTGTTTCCCAGTTTATTAAGGTCCTCACAATAAAAAAAAAACCAAAAAACAACCACAACCAAAAACCACAAACCACCAGGAAAGATGCAGGCACTTGAGCAGAACTCCTCATGATAATGAGTACAGTGTTCAGGACAGACAGAGGGTAAGTTGCCAGGGAAGGTTATCAAAACCAATGGAGAAAGACAATTTTCAAGACACATCTGGACACTGTTATGACAAGAGCAGTTTGCAGCACATAGGGATAAAGTTTTAATGAAATATATTTAACAAGAGAAACTTGCTAAACTCAAGTCAGTAGAGAAAAGGCCACAATTCCTTATCTTTGCAAGTAATCCATCACTGAAGCCAAATGCTCCCCCGTAGGAAACACTGGGCTGAGGACGCTCTGGCAGAGAATCAGGCGGTGACCGTCTGCTGTTGTTGCAAGCCCATCCCTTTGGTATCAGGGAAAGTAATTTTTTTTTCCCCTTTGTTAGAGGTATTTGTTCACCCTGAGGGGTCTGGTTCCCTCAGACAAGGTATTAGCAACAACTGAGCGGGCAGGAGGGAGGCAACGTAGGGGCATCTATACATTTTCATTCTGACACCAACTCACACACCAAGGGAATAGGATGAAGTGGAAAGAGATCTGATCAGAAATGCAAGATGTAGGAAACTACTGAACAACAACAACAAAATATCAGTGTACAACAGCTTTTCCCAGCCTCAAGCAGTGTCTAGAAGCCCCAAACCATCTGGTTTTATCCAAATGCAGGAGGAGATGCATCCTGAAGTCACAGCACATAACACATTCAGCGTGCCTAAGTGTTATGGACCAGCTCTTCCACTGTTTTGTGGTCAGACTTAAGCAAGTGCTGCAGCTTCCGCAGGCAAAGGCTGGACCAGAACCACTGCTCAGAGCACGGATGCTGTGATCCAGGTCTGGATTTCAGAGGCACTTGGCAAGGAGGGGAGGGCAAGGTGGGGGGAAGCCCCTCAGCCTGGCTCAGCCCCTTGCAGAGGGTGTGTGAAGGGTTGCAGCTTTTCCCAAGGGGTCTTGTACTGCTTAAGGAGTGCCTCTGCCAGATTTTGAAAAACAAACCCGTCTTTCTTCCAGATATTCCCACAAGTACTCACAGTTTAAGATTTTGGGTATGGCGGAGATGGCCTCAAATCTGTCAGACAGCTTGAGCCTCCTCTTGCACTTTTTTTCCTTAAATGAGCACTTGGGAAATCATTGTTGTTGGATGAATACCATTATAAATCATGTATTACCATTTTTCACAGAAAGCCACTATAAATCAAACCCCTCTTTCAGAGGCAAAGAGCAGAGCAGCACTGCAAACCACACAAAAAGACCGTAGATCCCAATATACCTATGAATTTCAGAAGAAAATTTACATTCACCAGGAACATTTTTCACTCGGGGCAGCGAGAAATCCATATGCCCTTTCCATGGGTGTCCCAGGGAAGGGGATGCGTGAGTACAGCAGCTGGACTGTTCTTTGGGGAAATTCTGGAGGGCTTTTCTCATTAAGGAGACATTCCTGTAAATAAAGGAGACTACTGTATATCATCTCCCACCCAAGGCAGACACTTTAACGCAAGCCCAAGAGGCAGGACTGCTCAGGCTCAGAATGTGAGCCGAGTCCTGGGAAGGGATCTGGAAAATGCCACGCTGACAGCGGCAGGGAGCGAGGGAAGCAGATTTTAAATCACAGAACCAGCAGACTACACATAGGCTACATCTAGACTACATCACGTTGTGGCAGAAGAAAGCGAGGGGCACTGGCGTTCAATCTTCATCATTGCTCAGTGCTGGTTTGCCTCTCAAACGCGTGCCTGCCCTGAGCCGACCAAAATTTCTGCCGTCAGCCGCATACCCAAAAGTTCAGAGTCAGTCACAGGGTGCTCGTAGTCCTACTCTCTGCGCCTTTATTCGAGGCAGCAATCCTTCCCCTCCACTTCAGGGCACCGTTCCCCCTTCTACAGGCAGAGTTCTTCTAGGAAGGTGACCTCAGCAGGCTCAGCTGGACTTAGCCGGTTTTGAGAAGAGAATGTTATCTTATTAAAATCACCAGAAGTTTATCCCTGTGGCTTTCAATAATCAGTCCAGAAGACACTTTAGGCTCTAATGCTACCCTTCTTAATCCTGTAGAGCAGCATCCTTCCTTTGCAATTGAAATCCTTCTTCCACACAGGAGCAGCAGAGCCAGAGATGAGCCCCCCACACCTTCAGCTACCTTAATGCAACGCATTCAGTATAAAACGGCAATCTGCACTCCTGCTCCAGTCAGGCACTGCAGAGAGGGAAATCTTACATACATGGGTTTATAAAAAACACTGAATCCCACTGTGGAAACACCTCTTTCTTGCCATTGCTTACAGAAGATGCTAGCAGCTTATCGTCACAGTACAGTAACACACAGTAAAACACCCAAAAAACTATTTCCACATCTACTAAAGTTCAGCATGCACGCAGTTGCTTTGTTAATCTGAAGCCCTAAACCCAAAAATGTTAATCACTTCAGTAGCACAATCCCCCAAAGGCCAAGCAACTCCAGTTTATTCCAGAAGAACAGTTTGTACAAGTCTAATTAGATAATTCAGAACTTTTACAGCAAAGCCCCGAGTCATCTGTAAAATAAATTCAGACCACTGTCATCAAGAAAGTTGCAAAATGTTTTGAGTAAGAACATAATCACAGTATCAGGGAACAAATTTCTTGCTTGACTTACAAACCAGTTTCTGTCACGAACCCCTGTAAGATGACCAATGAAATCTGTCTGACCTCAAAAACTGAAGTTTGCCATGCACATGTAAGTTAATTAAAAAAAAAAAAAAGTCATCAAAAGAAGAATTGAGAACTGACATCCACAGAGCGCTAGCAGCAGTACAAAAACCACATGGTGCTAAGCAAAAAATATGATATGTGAGTGATTCAAAAGCAACAGGCACAAAAAGAGAAAGTCTGGAGAATCCTGATACTGCATTTCAAGCTGAGACTTCTCCACGCATGTCAGGGGGTCTGTACAGAGAAAGATGATCGTTTTAAAGCAAGAGAGGCACTACAGTTTCCCAACACTTCCTCCAGCAGCTCCATAGATGGGGTTACTCAACCCTTTGCATTATTTTGTCCACAAACAGTAAGCCTAGAAAATACTATTCCAGTAAGAGTTAGCCTGTCTGCAGCTGGGGCAGGAAGGGAGGAAGCTTCACTCTTAGATGCTCCCGTTGCCCAGAGATTTAATAGCTTACATTTGCAACACAATGACTGCTTAAGTTAAAAAAGAACGAAAAGAAAAAAATAATAATTTTAGTAGTATCAGAGGTTTCAGCCTGGGAATTTAAATACATGGTTACTGTGGGTGTTCCCTTTCCTAAGAGATTTACATAGCTGAAATCTGGCACGTCTCCAAAATGTTTGCTTCTCTGTGAACGCAAGATGACTAGAACAGCCTGTGGTGTGTCCCTACACTGGTTAAAGATTCCACTGGAGCAGGGAGCTAGGCTCAGCCCAGCCTAGCTTCTGCCTGGCCAGCCTAGGCCCAAAGGAAAAGCATCAAGTCATGCCCTGCAAACCCTGTTCTGGGTAAGTGGTTGGGCTTTGCCTTCCTGCTCAGCTCCAGACTGTCTCAGCTACGCTGCCTTCAGCATCTGAACCAGCAACCTCTTTTTCCCCCCACTGCTTTCTATTTATATTATCATACTTATGTCATTCCTTTAAAATGAAACACGTGGTATTTATTTTCTGCAGTACCTACATCATTACTTAGGAGTTATTACAAGTAGCAGAGAAAAAAAGAAATATGCCTAAGATAACCTATGCAGAAAGCTTGGGTATGGCCTTCTGTTTATTCCCTCTCACTAGGAACGAACTAAAAATAAAGCTGCCATGAAAAATGCAGTGAAGCAAATTTAAAATGCACATTAAAATTTAAAAAAACACATGAGTAAATTTAGGTAATGCACTGCCTTCAAGTGTTTGGGGGTGGGGGGGTGGGGGTGTGTTGGTTTTTTTAAGTTTAAAGCAACATCAAGCATGTATTAGCATTAGAGTATTTCCAAAATAACAACATGAGATAAACCCTAGCTGAAACATGTTAGGAATAAACACTAAGTTTTTATTTAATTGCTGAACACAGCACCTTATTGCTTAGTTGTCTTGCAGGTGCTCCCCACCAGTGCCAGTCCATAATCCGGTATCAAAACAGACTTGGCTCTTCCCCCCAGTTTGGATCCCATTCGTGGCTCCAGATGTCATCACCGCCCCTTCCCAAGGCACACATCCCACCACATGCCATCAGCCCACCAGGCTGGAGCCCCCCTTCCCTCCAGCGGGCATCCACACTGCTCTACAGGACAAATATAGACATTTGCTTCTGCTTAATGCTATGTTTAAGTCAACATTTCTATTTCTATTGACTCATAGTTGGGTTTTTTCCCTTTATAGTCAGGAATCGGTTTTTAGATACAGTCTTGTTTATTAGAATTCCTGTGGATAGGTTTGCTTAAATATGTATTCTTATAGATATTCAGTCATTAGGGTGATATTATGTTGGAATAGCCACAGCCTGATCATGATCTAACTGCCCTTCCACGATTAGAAGTAAGGTTTTAATGAATGAAAAGGAAGAAGAGGCTATATCCCTTCATTTCAAAGCACTAAGTATGGGCAGGCATTAAAAATAACTACACAGCACCACTATTTCTAGCAGAAGTAGTTAGCTCTCATACAAATGTAGTGGATGCATACCTAACAGCAAGCAAATAATTCTCAAAACCACTAAAAAACTGTGCTTCCCCCCCCCCGTAAGCATGCAATTAACAACTTTTATAGATCTTCCAGCACCCACCCAGTTAAACTAAAACATAAGCACACATGACTGCTGCAGAACAGTAACCAGCACGGGCTGGGTACAGCTCAGGGCGTTTCTTAAGAGCACAGTTCACCTCGGGATAGGGTGTTCAACCCAGCCCTACATTGTGCTTCAGCCTCTTGAGACAGAAAAGGGAAAAATTCATCTTAGAAGAGCAGAGACTCTCTGCAGTTTTAATAGCAGGTTACATGGAGATAATCACATACTGGAGATACCCCACATTGACTTAGTGCAATATCATGGCAAGGACCCCCAGTCCATCCAGCTGTGAAGATTTTAAGAGTTGTGTACTCTCAGCTGGCTCATAAATACCTGTCCTGAATATTTTTTTTCAGATCAGTGGAAAAAGCTAGACTTGTTTTCAGCTGCTTTTCCTACCCTGCCACAGTACTGCCTGTTTCGTGTCCTTAGTGTATTTAGCACTAAAAGCCATTCAGCTACCCTTCTGTTCAGCAGACAGAACACATTTTCTATCTGACTTCAGTGACTATTACCTTGCCTTCCAAGAATGCCACATCATCTGCACTCCCCAGCAAACAGAGGGCATATTAGGTACCTAATCCTCACTTGCAAAAAGCAGCATTGCAAATACTTTTCACTCATCGCAAAAATGTAGTACACAGTAGCTAATTTAATACACAGCACAGTAACCGCTTAGAAACAGTTCCCCAGCCCCACCTCTTCCACTGCTAGGAGCACTCCAAATAAATGGAAGTCTTACCCCTGACAAAGCTGGAACAAGAGGCAAGGGTCGATAAACCTCAGTCAGGGATTTCATATAAGATAATAGGCATAAAACAACATAGCTTTGCTTGATAAGACCTTGCCAGAAGGTCACACTGAAGAAAAAGTGTGATGGATTCTCACCATAGTAGAGGAGGTAGATTTATTTCTGCAGGATCTTGTGAAGTGTGGTCATGAACAAAGCATATCGGCTTGGCCAAGCTGTTAGACCGAGCATCCACAACAAAATAATTGAGATTTTGCTTCGAAACTGCAGTATTGAAGCAAATGTAGCAAAAAGTTCACACTTCTGACTCAGAACCAGATGTATGAGAAGTAAAATACTTCCATCAAAAGCTTTGGGTGCAATATTGCAATAGAAATAAAAATACTTAAATTCTATATTACAAATACTGTAATTCTGGGGACGAAAGGGAGAAAGAAGCTCATTTTCCAAGAACACCACAACTGATGACTGAAGCCTCCTTTGCAAAGAGTCATAAAACTCCAACATGCACTTGGCCACAAGTGCCCAGCCACGCTCGTTTCTATCTGTTAAATATAGTCTGGATTTAACTGTGGTTCTCAAGTTTCTGCCAAGGTATATACAAAACCTGAACTTCAAACGTAATGAAAGAAGGCTGAAAGAAGAGATCTGGCAACAACCTTTCGGGTTTTATTCAAGTAGGGCTTTAATTATGGAGGAAAGCGGACCTAGACATCTGTCAGCACTTTCATATAGTGCCTTCAAGTGTGACCACATTGTTTAACTCCTTCAAATCAAATTGAAATGTTTATTTTGTAATACCACTCAAAAGATTTAAACAGAATTGTTTTTTTTTCTGGGCATAGATACCGAGGAACAGATTAATCAGAAATAAAATCTAATCCAAAACAACTCAAGATCAATCCTCTCTTGAAATTTTGGCTTCTTGAAACAGAGACATTTAGCTCTTCCTCTAACAGCTTTTCTCTCTTCCTAAGTGCCTTTCACCCTTCTGTCCCCATAGACCTTTCTCAGGACCCACTGTTTAGAAACTTGCCCTTTTTAAGCACTTTGAAGTTAGCATCTTGCAGATATTCAGAACAAATGTAATAGAACATTTTTGCTTGAGCTGGAGTCACTGGCTTAATGCTGCATATGTTAAACTGCCTGGCACAAGACAAGCTCTTCAATTACACAGAGAGGCCTCAATGGGTGTTAGGAGAAAGCCTTCCAAAGCCTTCACTCTGAATGCAGGAGAAAATGATGTGTGCATGGAAGAGTGGCAGGGGAGGAAATGGACCCTGCCCCTAATACCGTTTCTCTTCCCATACTCATAAAAGGCAAAACTGATTAGCTACTGTAACCTGGAAAACCAGCAACTACAACTAAATTTCACTGAATTCATTGCTCAGAGAAGAGCAGCAGAACTCTTCCTCTTGGCTTGATATTTAATATCACACTGGTGGCATCATGAGCCACCTCACCAGTGTCTGCTCTTGGTGTCTTGGCTCAGACCCGAGTGGTTCTCTAATGAATCTAATCTAAGCTTTCTTCTCCTGAATTATATGCCTTCATGGCCGGCGTGTCTTCAGTCCTATCTGTTCTTCCCATCTCTCATCGAACTGGTCAGCTGCCCTATATCCAAGGAGAGCTGTGTCTTATTTAATTTTTAATTATTTCTTTTCTATAAAATTAATACCCTGTTCTTCTCTGATCCATCCTCCTCTCCCTCAGGGGGGGAAAGAAAATTTGAAGGTGAATCCCCAGTGGAACTAATTTTCATCACCCTTGGCACTTCTATAATTGATTGCTGCTCTCACTCCATTGCTCTAATGAGAGGGGCAAGAGCTCTTTTGCCAGCAGACGGGTTTGGAGATCCTCAGGTCTGTGCAAATGAGGAACAGAGTCCCCCTTCCTCATCTAATAATGCCCAGGACATTCCAATTAGCTTCTTTTCCCCTTTAGCGCTTTCTCCCATCGGCTTTGAATAAGCCATCCATGCAAAATCAGATAGTACTGAGCATCCCTGAGCGATGCAATCACACACCCTCTCTCTGCTGCTGGAAAAATGGCCACAGTCCTCTGGGCATGGCCCAGACCATAGCCTGGATGCAGAAAGAACAGCAGTGCCACAGAGTACTTTCTAAGTAAGCTAAGCTCCTTCACACCCCACAGCTGTCCTGCTGACTGGTCCCCCACTTTCCTCCCACCACATAGGAGCCATGATAATGGAAAATGGGGTGGGGGGGGAAGAGTCTCTTTTCACCACCTGACAGGCTCAAAGGATAGTTTCTGTGGTCATTTCTCACTATAATTTCTGTATGAAACTTGCTGTCTTTCCTCTCATTGACACCTCAGGAGGACACTCCAGCCAGTAATGTTCCCTCCAACATTCAATTATCCCCGTCAGTTACGCAAAGCCTCACCTGGTTTTTCTGTTTTTCCTTTGGAAAACAATTTCTGTGCTTGATTGGATCAACAAATCCAAGGCATGGTGTAGGTTTTCATTTATCTAAGACTCAGCACACTTATAAACCAACAAGCAAAGTTGGAGACACACTCATGGCATTGCACTGTTGGCATCATCAGGCTCTGAGCTACGCCTTCAAATGAGAATCTGTTGTCATGACACTTGAAATAGCTAAACCCACCGTTTCACTGTCATGCTGTGCTAGTTTTTCCAATCTATCAGCATTTTGTTCATTAAAAATGCTGAAATATAGGCAACCACTGCATGAAAAGCTTGTTCAGCTGTCAGACAATCAACTTGGGACATGGGTGATTTCAGAGGAGTAAGTTAGGAGCATGGGTACTTTGTGTTTAATGGGGAGATGCAACTGCCCTAAGGGCTTCTCCATCCCAAACTCCAGGTAACTACCGCTCACATCCTCCAGCTAGAGCACAATCAACACAGGGCTGCTGTTTTAAGAAGAGCAGGAGAGCACACTGTCAGAGAATCCACAGCAGATTCTTCTCAGATATGAAATCAAAGCAATTGAGTACAAAGTTTTCATTTTTACACTGTCATTTCTAGCCACAACCATATATCTTCTCATATGTTTCACTTTAAGCAGATCGTATTTGTAAACTGGTCAGGTTAGTGCTTTTCTGGAGCAATGCAAACTGACCTCCAAGTGCCATGCTGGGGGACGTGCAAACATGTGTGATTGATGACACTTCAGTACAGTTTATTGTCTGAAGAGTCCTACCCAGTGCACGTGTTTCAAATATACAATATATGCACAGTTGTACCTGACACCTGTCTTCTGTACAGCCTTTGATTCTTAATGAACTTTACAGACTATCACTAAGTGGTCTTTACAACACTAGTGTCAGGGAAGAAGGTGACTCTTAGAGACAATAACTCAATGGAAAAATCAAAAGATTTGTTCCAAGCAAAAAAAGAAAACAAGTGCCCAACCTGGGATTAAAAACCCTGAGGCTTCTGCCTTCTAATGGATGATATGCATCTGTATATGATTTATTGGAAACATTTTGTAAAATATTATAGAACATCATGTTATTTTGAGATGTATACATTTCATTACTCATCACATGTGTTTCAGTCTATGACAAATAGTTTTAGTTTTCACTGCACAAAGTCTGTAAATATGAGTTGTTATAACCAGAAAAATATACTATTTTGTACATGCTGTCTTCTTTCTTGGAAAAAAACCACCAAACAAACCGACTAGTTCCTGCATCAAGCCCTATCCCCAGCCTGATCTCCGCTGCAACCATCAAATCTGCAAAGTGACTTCAGCACTCCATTGCGTCGATCGCTAATTTATATTTAATGCACCAATATGTTGCACTTGAAATATTTTTTCAAGGAGTTCAAGGGATTACTTTTAATGGAGATGTTGGTCACAGGCAGTATTTAACACAGATTAATGAAATAGCAATACCTTTTTTGTGTTCTTCACTTAAGTATCTGGAAGTCTCTAAAAGCATATCTTGCATCATGAAACACATTTGGAATCACTACCTATCTGTACAAATAGCCAGGAAGACGTTAATGCATCTACTCTCTGAGGGGGAAAGGAAGAAAAAACAAAAAAACCAAAAAACCAAAAAAACCCTCACAAGACTAAAATATTCGCTCTGCTCTAAATAATTAAGCGTAACCAGAGGAACTGAGAGACTGGCAGCACAGATGTTTCTCAGTGTTGTTCATGCAGCCAACGGGCTGCAGATTTCCCAACTCTCCCGGTTCTTCAGCTGCTTTCAGCAGCTTCATATTCACATTCCATTAATGGGAGACAGTTAATTCCATCAACTGCACTGCTTTGAAATTCGTTGCAAACAAAAACCCCAAATTCCACTTGAATGCCTTTCCCGGTGTGAATATAATAATTTTTCCCAGTGACAGAAATTCTACAGTGAGCAGTGGCAAGCCTTGCTTTGCTGAAACCTCCTGCGAACCCAAACAGCAAAGCCAAAGCCCAAGGTTAGTCATATCTTTGCTGAAATCACTAGAGTTGAATGAGAGTACAAAATACAGTGGAATTTGATTAAATATACACACACATTTTCTTTTCACATGCTCAAATCCTGCTTAAAATTGTATCAGCACAACCCAGCAACTGCAACAACAGAAGCATATGACTCTACTGGCATATGTACTGAGATTTATGCATAAAGCTACCCATAACCAAACAGGCTTATCACCAGAGGCACAAAAACAACGTATGTAAGATCTACAGTATACGTAACATTACATCCCAATTTGTTTTCTGAGCAGAGACATATTCCCTATGGGATAATCCAGTCCTGCAATTTAATTCCTTTAAAAACATATGCAAGGCACATTTAGGAGGGCTTCAACTCCCTGTGCATTAATAAGGATCATATCACTTTCTCAACCAGAGTATAGCATGCACATGCACTACTAAAATTTCACCATTAAATTACTTGCACCACATCTAATGACTCTGCCTAAAAGCCATTGCTAGAGGGTGCAAAAACATCTCCGCAGTACTCACAGGCCGGGAAGTACCCCACATTCATGGTCATTTTGCTGCAGCAATGTTACAGCTGTTGACTACTGGGCACCACGCTCCTCTGGGATGAATCTTGTGTAGGAAAGGCAAGCCCTTGCCACCCATCCTGTTGGCTTTACTCTGAAAAGCAGGTTCTCTGGCAGCAAGCAATCCGTATCTGTGTGGACTGTTAAGAGTGAAGAGCCATTCCCTTCTTGCATCATAGCTGGCTATCTGTCTAGAAGTGTAAACCAACTTCAGGGACCCAGTAAGGGCTTGTAGGAGGACCCAGAGTGTCTCAGATCTTGCTGGAGTGACAGCAGATTTTCCTCTTCCCCAGCGGCTGGCTGTTCTGCATCTACTACTATTGCAAAACACTGGAGAGGACTAGACCAGACCCCAGCTTCAGACCCCTCAGCGAGGCCAAGATGAATGCTACAACTTATTTTAAGCTGAAGAACTCCTCTAATTCTTCAGTCTCAATAACAAAGAGGCACAGATATTTTCAGTTTAAGTAGCGAGATCTTCTAATGCTTGTGTTTAAATACAAAAGGATCAGAACAAAGATATGCATATGTTATGGTATGTAAACACTAAATTCTTAGATCTTAGCCTGTTTAGTGCAATCTGGGTAGAGTTACATAAGTTGATTCACCAAATTAACATGGCACTAACCAAAGTGACCATTACAATTTCACTGCCATTTCTCAGCCCTAAGGCAGCGTGGTAGATATAACTGTTGCACAAGCAAAACTCAGCCTCGTTGGGAAGACTAGTTTTTTTGCTGTGGCTGAAAAAGCATGACTCTGGCTATCTGCCCTGCCTTGAAGAGCAGCTCTTCATCAATCTATAATCTATTAAAAAGATAGAGAAGTTGTAAGGGAAAGTCACAATAAGATGCATTTGTCTCACAGCTTAGCCAGGACCCTTCTAAGAAGGCAAGAAACTTTCCAGAGTGCCTGCCCTGAATGGTTTTGCCCTGAAGTCCCCCAACACTCTCCCCCAACAGATACAGGTGAATAGGAAAGCGGAAGCGTTGAGCGTCAAGGTTATACATCGTACAGTGTGCTTCCTGCCTCCACCCAGCTAGAGCTGATACCTCGAGGAGGGAGGACACGGGAAAGGAGACGAATTTACAGGGCCACCTGCTCACATCATCTGCCCTTTGTGAGTCTTTCAGCCAATTCAGTTACGACCCTCACTGCAAGCCTCAGGAGGGAAGCCACAAACCAAACAGAGGGGGAACGAACCGACAGCAATTTTATAGCCAAGACCACTCCTAAAAAAATGCCCGCAAAAATAAATGAAGTGGTAATGAAAGAAAGTAGTTTAGGTCAATGTGCCCTTGCTGCAAGTAATCCGTGCTCCAGCATGTTCTGTAATATTGTTTGGATTCTCAGACGTGACTGTAACCAGAAACAGCCATGAACTGTACTCCCTGAAGTCATGACATATCTCCTGATGTTCCAGAGATATCGGGCGGGACCAAAGATGGGAAAATAGAATTAATACCAAAATCCACCCCACTAAATCATTTGTTTTTCCACAAGTATGTTAACCACACACAAAAAAAAGGAAGCTCTTCAAGAAAATGAATTCTTGTCTCTCTATGCTGAATGCAAAAGCATAAAATGAGTTTTTGCTGAAATAGGAGACATACTGTCACTCGCCCATAACTTAGTCTGATTTAAATCATAAAAGTATCATGGCTGTTTAGTTCCAAGAATCATGTTTCAGCGTTGGCATTTTTTCTTCCATGGACTAACACATCTTCTTGCATCTTGAGAAGTAAATACAAAATTACCGTGATGTTGGGAAATACACTTAGAAAACATTTCTCGGAACACCTCAGTAACAATACAGGAACTAAAAAGTCAACCATTTACTACAGCTCCAAAAAATAACTTGGCATCAGGTCCGTAGAATCCACAACAGAGAAACGGCACTGGAGAAGTGTTAATTACTAAAAAAAGCAAGCAGAACCCAGCCTGGACCAAGACTACCTACTCCTTTCTGAAGGAAGTTGTGGAAGATAACTGATGAGGCAAAAAAGCATCCGCTGTAACTGAAAGAGTCGGAACCGACAACACTGTTTTTCTCAATCATCAGCTCTTTTTCACGAAGATGGTGCCTTGACAGAAGGCAGCCATTTCTGGCATCAGCTATGAATGAACTAGGTCGTTATCAGTAATTTTACAACTTCCTGCGCTGAAGAACAGTGTCCCAAAAAAGAATTGCTGTGCTTATTCTCCCTCCCCAAAACTGCCACACAGGCTTATCCAGCACAATGAAAATAGATGTTAGCAGCTTTATTTTGAACAGAACCAATGCAGGTAGCAGTAGGCATGAGAATAACAATAGCGGAGGTGAAAACAGCCCCCAGTCCAAGAAGGGGACCAGGAGTACCCTTCTTGCCTGCTGAGTGCATCACCAACAGAGCCAGAGGGGACTGATGTCAGTCGAGTCCCACAGCAACCAAACCCTGGGGACTTCAGCACATGAAGGTAACAGCAGATACTCATAACATTTCCCAGCTTGGCCAGCATTATTTCCTGGGAGTCCCTGCATTAATCACGTGTAAACCAAAACATCCATGTGGAACCTCAGCCTGGTCTTGGGAGCAGGGCATGGGGTTAGGAGGCCACAGGAGACAGACAATGCACAGTGCTCAAGCGCATCTCTGCAAGCACGATGATCCACACTGCTCAGGTTTTATGGTAAGCAAGACTACAGAAATTTCCAGCTATTCAGCAACCTGTGAATATCACACAGGAGAAAAGCCTTCATATGTAGAACACCTGGTCTGCTAGGAACTGCAACAGACTTCCCACCCTTGAAAGCAGTGACCCCACCTCACCTACATCCTGAAAGAGCTTCATCTTTGCCTGCATATATGTCCCATAAAGTTCTCTGTGAATCTTAGGTGCTGGAGTCAATGCAAAGGTACGGTTAATAACCTTCTTTTTATGGTCCTCACCATTTGTTCAAGGTACAAGTTACCTTTATAAGTTGTTTATCTTAATATCAAGAGGAGACCACAGAAACAGAGGAGGAGAGCAATCTCTGAGGATATGATGCTGCAGGAATCCTG
The DNA here is from genome assembly GCF_017639655.2 of Falco naumanni. Classification (NCBI taxonomy): domain Eukaryota; kingdom Metazoa; phylum Chordata; class Aves; order Falconiformes; family Falconidae; genus Falco; species Falco naumanni. The sequence goes on along the minus strand of NC_054057.1, from coordinate 96,607,864 downwards.
CATTAAGGCACCATCTACAGTCAGACCTGGCTGGTAGAGCCCAACTGGTCTCAAAATGCTCACAGCTGGTGGCTTTCACCAAGGCTATTTTACAGCCAAAGGGACTGACAAACAGGTGGCTGAAGCGTGATACAGCAGAGCTGTGTCCAGCAAGACACAGCAGTTTTCGGCCCTGGTGTGATCGTCTGCACGTGGAGAAAATTGTCCCTTGTTCCAGCACAGTTTCATAGTGAGATGAGATGGCTGTCAAAGGAGCAAGCCAACCATTCTTGTCTAAAGTCAAGAATCTCTTAAAAATCCAAATCCAGGTTTTCTTCATAAAAACAAGCAAAAAAACCCCATGAACCAACACTCAGGCTCAGCAACAGCACATATAAAGGACTCACAGAAGTCAGCGCAAAAACAGAGGAAAGGGAACAGAAATTACATTTGCAGAGCAGGAAGCAGACCCTTCTGGCAATGGTTCTGCTCAGCCACCAGAGCGCCTGGAGGAGGATTACGCAAGAAATAAACTCTGAGCTTAAAGTATGTAAACTGATAAAACAGCCTTGCTTTGATGCTTGCTCTGCAAGAAGCATTTCAGCTGAATCAGTAACACAGCATTGTTCTTTCACTGCAGTGACACTGCAGCGTCTGCAGAAATATTTTCACATTTAAACTGTAGTGTTTATTCCAGAAAGTGCAAAGTTTGTGGTGTTTATATTCTGGAGCTGCAGTCTGTGACAGTACATTGCTGCAACCGCTCAGACTTTGTCATGGGGTGGATGATAGAGGATTTAGCCTTCTGTAACAAACAGCGTGCCAGATTTATGTGCATATTTTATTTCTCCTGTAAGAATGCCTGACTTTTTACAGAAACCACAGAGAGGTCCAGGTGGAGAAGTATTCAGGATGTGACAACCACCTATTGCAGATTAGATCAGAAAAGGAATCAGCAGCTGAGCTTAATATATGGAGAAACAGTCAATTTTAGTTTATGGGCTTTTTAGAGCATCCAAAACACAACCATCCATTTTAAGGAGTCCTAGTGCATCAGCAGTAGTTTTGCCATGCTGAAGTTTTTATATTTGGCAAAAAGAAACCAACAGGGAACATAGGGCGGTGGATGAGTATCAGAACAGGGAGGACAGGCAAGCAGAGGACACACTGAATTGTTGAGTGCTCTGGGTCTTGAGCAGACCTAGATTCTGTTGAAGTTCATCTCTCACTTGGCACATCTTTTCTCCAATGTAAGTCCTTTGCTGTGTCCCAGTACAGTACAGCAGTAGTTGTCTCAGAGGCTAGGCAAACACAAATCTTCGCCTTTATAAGAAAGGGTTTCATTTAAAAAAAAAAAAAAGTTTTATTTAAGGGGAAAAGGGATCTCAAAACCTCTATCACACTCAGCATTTAGATTTATTCATTCTCAGAAGGGCTGTTGCCAATTGCTACAGAGTATATCCAGACAGAAAATGCCTCCCTTGCTTTTCCTGCGATCCTTCTGTGTTTTTCCTCTTCTGTCTCTCTGCTCTATCACTCTTCTGTCCTCACGCTCCTTTTGCAGGAGGCTGCAAGACCCCTTTTGTTATTTGGCACTTCCACATCCAGGCGACAGTGTCCCATAAGCGATGAGCCGGTTCCACTGCTCCAGCAGCTTGGCTACCATGCCCTCCGTGGTCTCAGTCCCGAGGAGTGCTCCTTCAGCTGGAACCCTATTAAACACCGTCACATTTTCCATTGCACCATATAGAACAAAGGTGAGTAGTTTGGGGATTTTTTAAGGCTTATAAGATGCAAATATATGGATGGCTCCTACAACTAAATCAGGCTACTGGATGAGAGGCAGCTAACGTCTCCAGCTGCTCTGAGCCTACCACATTAGCCATTTCATTCTCCCTCCATATTTGAAATACTTTTGCAATGGTTTTGCAATGGAGCCGATGGGATGCAGCAGCAGCTGCCACTGTCAGCTAAAGAGAAACCTGTTTCAAGGACTAAGGGCAGAAGCAGCACCAGAGCTCTTAGTGCAAGCTCTTTTCCCCCCCCTGTATCAAAACAAAGCCATAACAGGTGCCCAGCATTCCCATTCTGACTTTTGTAGAGATTCTCCACACTACATATGCTTTTTTTTTTTTTTAAAAAAAAAAAAGTCATTTGAAAGAAAAAGATTGAGGCACGGCACTGTGACATTGCATAGTGCTCTATTTGGGGAGCAGTGCAGGAAAGTTTCAGCCACATCACATTTACATTGTTTCCATTTAAAGCTGCCTGTAACTTTCAGCTGGGAAAAAAAAGCACACACATGAGGAAAGCTTCAGAAGTGCCAACTTTTGTGCTAATATGCAGAGCCAAAGTTCAGCTCTTTCTTCTTTTCTCTCCTCCTTACTCTATTATCATCAGTGCTCCAGACAGATTGAATGAGCAACAAGGCTGTAGGAATGAGGTGAGGGGAAGACAGGCTGGTGACCATACGGACAAGAAATTTTCCAATCTCTCTCTCAGTCCTACAGTTCTTTGAAAACTTTTCTTCTTTTGATGACAGCATCCTAGTTCCCCACTTCATTCATTACCTTCATTTCCAAACACCTTGTTTTTAATATTGATCTAAGCATCTAACGGGAAAAGGAGCATCACTCTTCTACTTCTGTTTTTAATTTTTTTGTTCGGTCATGCTCTTCACTACTTTTTTGTCTCCTTCTCTGAGATGCTTTCTTCCTCCTTTCTGCAGCTTGTTTTGCCATTATTTATCTTTCTCCATTGTCATGTTTTGATTTCTTCTCTCTCTCTTCGTCGTTTTGGTCTTTACAATTTGTAAGCTGGTTATAAACTTCACTTTCACCAACCAATCCCTTACGGCTGTTGACACGCTTCAAGAACACATGCTCTCTTCCTTTCTTTGTGTTGATAGGAAAAAAACATTGTCAATACTGACACCATTTATTTATTCTACAATGTGACCTTTCTGATCCCAGATGAATTGTCTAGGATGGCTTTTCATGGCACCTTCTCCCTGTTCCATTTTGACCTCTTTGCCTTGCATCTCTCTCTGCTTCAACTTATGGAAGCCAGTCACAGCATCGTGTGAGCTGCCAAAACAAGAGGCACAACTCAGCAGTCTGATGCTGCTCAGTAAGTGGAGAGTCATGGGCTGCCTCCAAAAATATTTGCCAATTTTTATTACGCAGGAATAGGGTAAGTCAATGCATATGACTTCAGCAAGCCATCAGACTGGAACAGGGTCATTGAATCCCAAGAGAGACTTTTTTTCTCCCTTCTCACTGAAGCAAAGGTCACCTCCCTTGGGGTGGGATGTAACTTAAGGACTGCCAAGACATCCATGGGAATTGCATCAGTTCGGCGGGTATATGGTGCTTGTAAGAGATGATGACAAAAGCACTTGGGAACAGACTCTGAACATCAATTCTGCATTGCCCTTTTGGGTTTAAATAATACAGTTACTGTTTCATATTTTGTGCAATTTTTCCAATTGTTTAGCAGCAGCAACAAACACGCTGACAAGTGGTATTACTTTGGAGGTCAGCTAGATAGCCCTTTTTCTGATGTTACTCATATTTCAGTTTCCCCTCTCCACTTCAGTCAGAACCCACTACGCTGACCGCAGTACTTAAACCAGCAAAAAAGTCTGTCCCAGCTGTAAATGATTTGCGGCCTGTGCAGAGGTAATGTGGGTAACAGAAGGTGGTCACCTCCCATGCATATACAAAATACTCTTCCCTCTTTTGATGCACCGCCTTCCTATAGGACCTACCAGCTCCTTTCCTCTGAAGAGCCAAAACAGGTAGCTTCCCCAAAAGCGGGTCCCTGTAGTACATATATGGGGTCCCACATCAATTGCACTAGTTCCTTACAGTTCAGCTTTGTACTGCCTTGCAGGTCAGCACCAGAACTCATGTTTAACATGAGAAATAGGGAACCTAAACCACTGCCACACACCCTTAAACAGCCACAGCCCCTCCTGCACCAGGATGCTACAAGCAGCTGCTCACAGGGCAATGTCTCCAAGGAAATGGGTTCCGAGCTGTACGTCTGTTACATAGGAGGTACAGGACTCAAAACCCAGGGCAACATATACTAGAACACACCATAAGTTAAGACCATTCCCTCCATCGCCCCGGCAAGATTACCATGCAGTCACTCCTGCACGCACAGCTGGAATGCAGCAGCCTTGCAGGAGGGAGGAAGGGTCGGGGCACTTGGCAGTTCAACGCGTCCCCACGCAGCTGACACAGGCAGGAGGAAGAAGCGGCGTCCTGCCTTGTACAGCTGCCTCCTGACACTTGCAGGAGTTTGCTCTGCTCTTGCTACGTTGCTGTAAGTAGCAGAAGAAATACATTACCCTTTGCCGAAAGGGTTCTTCAGCAACCTGCTCCTATTTTGAGTGGCACAGCCCTCAAGACTACTCTGGGAATTTGGAAGCTTGAGAGAATTTGCTGCTTACACATTGCTGGCACAGCCAACACAGCCTTCAGAGTCCCCCAACAACCCCTCCTTTCCAGATAATCTATTTTCCCAAGCATTTAACCTTCTCAAGGCCCTACTTGGATCTCTGTGAATGTTTATCATGTTGCTACGTCACTCCTTGTGGTGCTGCCCAAGTGCTTGCCTAACATCTGACTCCTGGAAAAACACGGCTGTTTAGAAAAGCTTAAATGATGAACATGGTGATGAGATTCAGCTCATCAGACTCGGCACACTGTGTCCAAAGCTTTACTATTAAAAATAGCCTGGACTGCATCACTGCATTTGTTCTGATCTAGAGAATTCATGTGCTCTCTGTAGTGCCACTAGTAAATAATTAACTGTTTAATACAATGAGTGTCAGAACAACTTAATGTTTAATCTGCCTAGAGTTTTTGTTGTAGTTTTTAAACTCTGCTGCCTTTTGCCAGGCTTTTTTTAATAACAGGTTACTCGCAGAAGAGGTGAAGGGGAAGAGAATAGTGAATTCTGGTCATCTGTCTGGGTCTCTATGTGTTCAGCACTGACTTGCTCCCACAAGGATTTATTGCCGCATAACAGCTTCAATGGTGCTTCAGACCACCATATCCATATCTTCACCCACCCTCAAGGGCCCTCAGAGAGCCCCAGTTAGGGACAACCTGCCAACTCTTGCTTATTTCACCATAAGGCTTTTTCCTTTGGTCTGCCACATTTTCAGGAATTTCTCATTGCCAGGCTTCTATTCCCTCCAGTTCTGCAGTGAAACAACCAATTTTTCCTTAAAAAATATTTAGCTAGTTCTTCACAGCTCTCCTGAGGACTTCCCACCAATAATTAAAAACAACAAAAAAAAAGAACAACAAAAAGAAAAAACCTTTCTCTGTGAATCTTCCCATGTTGAAAGTACTTATTGCAGGTCTTGTTCTCTCTTTCCTTTTGTTCCATTTTTGAGTTACCCTAAAAAAATACCCTTTACTACTTTCTTCTCTGAAAGGCTTCCCTTCTCCTGGCTTCTCTGACCTTCCTGTATCTCTTGTGTGTGCATGTGGCTGTGATGCTTTCAGGAAACGGTGGTCTTACCATTTCTAGAGTTTTTACAACGGAATCAAACTCATCATCTAAAGCCAGTGGGAATACTGCTGCAAAGTTCAGGATCAAGTTATTGCTACTAGGTTACACCAGTGGCTACATGAAAGGGATAGGTCCCAAAAACCCAATTTTGAATTCCTGAACTATATCAACTTACTTTAAGGTTCACATAAGATTTAAAATAATCTAATCTCACTTACAACTCATTAAAGTATCCTAGATGTTCGTAGAAGGCCTTGCTGTTATTTTCTCCGTGTCTCACATCATTCTCTAAGCAGTCCTCGCTAGCTGTTGCAGCTGAACATCAGCAATTTCTTTCTTTTTTAGATTCTTATATTCTACCTGTGCTTCAATAACTTTCTATTTGCAATCCAGCTTCCCAGTTCGACCCATCCTTCCAGAGAGATCAGGGGTGGGTGGGGTGGGGGTGCAGGAAATCACACAGAGCAAAAAGCCAGTTGATTTCACAAGTCTTGTGTCTGACTTCAGAGACACCAGGACTGTTAGATGTAGTAGACGGTACCAAGATCCCCAATATTACCTGCTTGGATCCTGAACCCTTGCAGTCTCAAAACAGAGATTGTGCTCACTTTCTCCTTGCAAGTTGTCATTCATAATACACCACTGTATACATCAAAGGTACTCAGGGAACCTCAGCCACGAGCACACCATGGGCAGAGATGTTGGTAGAACAAACCCTGGGAGACCAAGGAGCTGACACAAAGCTGAGAGACAGTAGGGTTTTTGTTGTAGTACTGGTATCTTCACACAGCAAAAAGAAATGAGCAAACACACTCTTTCCACCTCTTCAGAAACACCATGCCACATTTGTGTGGTATTTGTTTGTTTTTCCGGACCATATGGAATTCCTTTCCTTATTTATGTATTTTGGATGAATCTGTTCGCAATAGCTATTCAATAAGACAGCAGTCACATAATTTCATTTCCAGGTTTGTAGGAAACCAGCACAGATGTAGAAAGAGCACATTGCAGTATTTATGAAGTGCTGGCTTTCCATAAAGAGCACAAACCTGGTTGTTATCATCATAACTGTTCATTAAATCCAAATCACAGTTACAGGTGAACAACAATTAATCCAGAACAGTAATTTTTTTAAAAAAAACACTAACGTTTGAGGGCCAGGACTCTGTCCTTGCACACTAATCTTAAACACACCAGAGTCACTGGAAGTGCTGGAAGATTCAGGATTACACCCGAACAGCACAGTAAGTGCAAGTCCTAGGGAGCTGCTGGAAATACACAGGTCATTAACACCACACGACGCACCAGCAGGGCAAACCATCACTCCGCGAGTCATCACAGCATACACCACAAGAATCTTCATTCCCCTATCCCTCAAGGAGGTTTACACAACTGGTGTATAGCAGAGCTATCACACCTCCCTTGTCATTAGGCCTAATAATTCTTCAAAGAGAAATAAATATTTATCCCCTCAGTAGTTCTATATGAAAACATACATTTAGACCAAGTTGCCATGGACTTGAATTCATTGTTTTGGACAGAGACAGGAGAAAGATATGTCGTGGACTAGCTAATGGTAAACTCACATCATGGGTTGTTTATTTCCCATCTCCAAGGCATCTTCCATCTCTTTTGGATGCCTTCACCATTACCTCTGGTATTGGTATCCCACAGTCAAATAAAGCTGGACCTTGGGCTGACCTGGAAGAGCCACTAGTGTATCCTTATTGTTCTTATTCCCTTTCCAAACTTAAATTTTCCTCTCTAGCAGCCCTTCTACAGCCTTTCCATGAAAATTTACTCACAAAAAGCAAATTACAATTTTCTGACCTTCAGTTCCCGTCAGGGCTGCGTTTGGTGCAGGAGGTGAGGTGACCTGTGAAAAATACCTTCACAACTAACTTTAGGATGGTAGAGTTACTCTTATAATGTTCAAACCCACAGGAGATGCCTGCAAAGTGCCAGCCTTCCTTCTGACTCAGGACTCTGAGGTAGGGAAGACTAAGAGTTTGGTGAAAAGCTGCAATTTACAAAAATGTTCTGTAATTAACATTGAGTTCTACACATCAAAGCAGAGCCAACTATTTGCATTACAGGTTATAAGTCAACCCTTACATTTCAGAGCAAGGAGAGAAAACCCACAGTGGATGAGACAGGTTTACCAATCCAGGACAGCACCCAGGCTTCCTGCTCCAGAGTCTCATCTGTAGCGGTTTTATGGTTTGGGATTCCTGGAGGAATTTTGTGATGCAGTATCCCACCTCCCATATGCTATACTTTTTTGTTTCTGAACTGAATGAGGAGCACCACTGCAAGTAAAACCCAGTATCTGCGCCTCCTATTCCTCCATCTACTTCCTCAGTAGCTTTGCCAGTAGGACCACTTTTGTGTGTCCTCCAGAAATCCCTGTCCTGCCTGTCTACACAGCCAAAGAGCGCTCACACACCTTTCTCACCCTGGTAGGCAAAACATTATGGTATGGGTATAGAAGGGAAAAGAAACAGGTCCAGAGGGATTCATTAGCAGAGCTGCAACACCACACTTGGCACTTTCCGACAAGTCTTCTAGCTCGGGTTTTGCTGATATTTTGGGGATTGTGATTCACCTTCATAAAGCAAAGGAAGATAAAGTCTAAGAACTGTTTCTCTCAGGGGAGAGAAGATGTGGAAGTAACACAACACCTTGGGATATGATGCAGCAGAGCCCAACGCCTGCTGGGGAGCACAGGCTGTAGCCCAGCCAATGGACCCTGCAGTTTCTGCCATTGTGTGTGCAGACACAGTGCCAAAAGCCTTACTTACAGACGTTTTAATTTTGCAAATATGCTGTTTTGCAGCTAACTTTTGCAGTACAGTAATTAGACAGAGATTTTCAGAAAAGCACAGCTCCCATGAGTATGTATCTAGTGGTTACTTTGTGCCTGTGAAAACTCTGTATCTCTCCTTAGCGCCTGCAAAACACCATTTTGCATTAGAGCCCTAAACAGGAGCAATTAGCCTTGCTTTGGCAATACAGCTCATACAGAAAACTAGTGCTGCTTTGTCTCCTCACTCCAGTTTCCTCCCATGGAGCCCTTTCTTTAATACTAGTCTCTGTGCAGTGCTTCCAGAACTTGTGCTGCTATAAAAACCTTACTTCAAACCAGCTGACTATTATTTCCCTCTTCCTAAATCTAAAAAAATTACTTTATGATATCTGGGGCTTATAATAGATGGGATGCATGCCAGGGGGAACAATAGGAGGAAATGAAAGATGAAATTATTAGCCAGGAGTTAAACAGGAGATGAAATTACTCTGAAGTGTTTTAGATATAAGAGGGCCTTTATTTTTGGAAAAAGCAGGAAGATTCTCGAGACTGGTTCTGGGTGGGGAAAAAAACCTCTTACAGATAAAAAGACAATTGCTATCCTCTTCTAACCCTTGCTGTTCCACCCCAACATATTTTAAGGATCACTTCTATTCTTGCACGCCCACTGCATTGTTTCTTTCCCACCCCACCGCTTATGATTCAACAGGGTCTATAATAAAAAAAGCTAGTTAACAGCAGTACAGGCAAAACCATGCTTGATAAGACAAGAGAAGATGTAGGTTTTGGAACACAATCCAAAACCAGCAGCCACAAGCTTCCCTGATTTAATCCCAGAGCGGTCTTTACACAATCCAAGCTGGTCTAGCACTAGGGTGCAAGGTAAGGGCTGTACAGCCAGCAGGCTTCGCTTACCACCCCACCAAAGGGACAACGCTGGCAGTGCTGAGCAGGCCAGGTCCTGTCCTCCTCAGGGCAGCTTCCTAGACTGACAGAACCACATATAACTCCTGTCTTTCTTCTTCCATTTAAAACCTATTCATCAGGCCAGAGAAACATGTGGTCATTAGGCACTTATGAGAACCTCCTGTGGCTCCTTTTTTTATCAGCACCTTGCCCAGCCGATGGGTTTGGAAGAGGGATGAAACAGCTTGTCTTCAGCTGAGGAGCCCAATTAACCTGGACTGCAAATGCACATGTTTTCAGAATGAACTGAGACAGAAAAGATGAGAGTCTGCCCATAAGGTTGCATGCACTGGGGGAAGGAAAACTACCCTGAAGGGCTGCACAGGTGTTTAGCATGAACAACCGCCCCAAAGCTTTCACAGGTGTTAGTGTGAGCATCCACAATGGAGCTGTGTTTAGAAGGAGCTTGAACCATGCTTATAGCAGCAAAGTGCTTTCTGAGGTACAGTGAGCTGATATTCCAGGGTGAAATTCCCCCAACAACACAGCAGAGATACCTGGGATCATCTTTGCCCTATGATTTTCACTGGAGATGTGCTTTTTTCCATCTTTCTTTCTCCACCTACAGCCCTGGGAACCTGCCTATCCTGAGCCCCAGAGCAGACACACCTCAAGTCCTGAAAAAAGAAAACCAGTAAAACACAAAGCCCAGCAGAATTTCTTAGAATCAGGCTCCCTGCACTGTGCTGTTGCTCATAGTGGTCTCCCCCGTCCCACCAAGTCCACCACGACCCAGTGCTGCAAGTCTCACCCCCTGACTGCAGCACACCCCCAGAGCAGCCCAAACAACACCAGGCAGGGAACAGAGAGAAGAGACGTGACCAGGAGGAAGAATTGGGCAGCTTGGGCTCTTTTCAGTCAGGTTGGAGTTCATTAAAAAAATGAACACAAGTTTAGGTGAAAAACTTGAATTTCCTTTACTTGAAACTTAGGTCAGGATGAAGTATTTCTAAATGAGCCAGCGGATCAACTATTTCATTTCCCATGCCATTTTTCATACTGCGCTATTGATTTTGCTTGGGCATTGCAGATTTTTCTGTATGCTGAATTTTTTGAGGCTGTTTTTTTTCCCCTTCCTCATTAACAATGTTGTCTAAAGTTGAACTGTAGCATCAGTTGCACTAAAGTTTCCCTAGAACAAGGGGTGGTCATGGTGACCTTCATTTGACACAGAAACTACAATCATTTCCCTTACAACCTGCTATAAAAATAATAAAATACGGCTATTACTATTAATCTTCTCGGCATGATTGCTGAATGATGAAGGCTATTAAAAAAGCTGAGGTTATTGTTCTTTTGCTGAAAGGACGAATTCCAAGAAAATGTATATTTTGTACTATTTGAAAGTTTAAAATTATCCCAAATAGAAGTTTTTATCCACGTTGAGAGATGGAAATTGAGGATAACAAGGCGTGCTCTGTTACTGAGTAGTAGGTGTTCAGCCACTGCTTTTAAGGTGACTGCTGTGCTGAGAGATTTAGCACCAGCCCTGCCCCTTCTATGAGCTTATGAATCATAATCACTTTTCAGTGACCACCTTATCATTCTTCTAGGGAGACTTTATATTGCCCTGGCAATGTCTGCTTTATGTACCATAGTGATGGATCTATTAACTATTCAGTGCCTTCGCGTTTCCTGCCGGGCACTGTTGGTAGCAAGCAGAACCTCTGGGTATTATCTGGCCTTTGGTGCCTTTGTAAAGCTGCGCCCTGAGCCCAGTTCCCCTTCACAGCCAGTGGATGAATCTGTTTTACAAAATTTCCATGTAGTGTATCCTCAATGGGCTTTTGACCTCACATTATGCAAATCTTTGCTCCCCTAGAGAAGACTTGGAGAAAATAAGCTGAAAAATATTCCAGACAGGAACGTTACATGTAAAAATTATATTAGACTAGTTTAAGAGAGGTTATTAAGGAAGAATTTGAAATAGAGCATTATTTCACTTTAGGTAAATAGACCATCCCTGATGCATATTTAATTTACCTGTTGATGCTGGCAAGTGTCTATTCTTGTACTTCTGAGCATTGCCTCCAGTTGTATCACAGACACAGCTTTAGCTCCATCAGTGTCTGTGAAGAGTAAGTCCTGATTCATTAATGCTCTATAAATACAAGAGAAAAACTGGATAAACACTCAGTGATTGGGCCCATGCTTAGTGCAGTAGCTATCAGAACACTGTCACTTCCAATCTGCTTGAAAATACCACAATGCTCAGTTCAGTCAGACACCACAAGGACGAACATCAGCTAAAATGCAGTAAAACTATATCCTGACAATGTCTGGTTTTCCAGATTTTGTGTGTCCTTCATCTTCTCAGTAAAATCACAAATGGTGTCTGACCTCCCTGGGTTTCTTTTTGTTGTTCCTGGTCCCCTCCGCGTTTGTCGGTGGAAGTCAGATGCTGCTCTGCAGAGCGCTGTCACAGGAGAGCTGTGCGAGTGGTCTCTTAGCCCAGCATCATCACCCATTGCATTGGGTAGATGAAGAAGCAAGATACATGTGGCCTGAAATCTGATGCTGTCTGCAGGAGCAGGAAGACTTACTTAACCATGTGCAATATCTATGCACAATAAAACCTGAAAATCCATACCAGTCACATTTCCTCACATCAGCCTCAGCCATATCCCAGATTTATAAGCCACTTCTAAGTGATTTTGTTCCTAGGAATGCATCCTGGCTAACACTGCCTTCACATGCAGCATGCTGCTTTTGATTTAATCTTGATTAATTATTTTTGTCCAGCCATTCAAAGCTCACTCATCAGGGGCACTGATTTATGATGCAGGGCATGAAATAGCCAGATTCTATTAGAAAGATTTGCAGTTACAAGACTGAAGCATTATTTATTGGGGTTTCACTAGTAATTGGTAACTTTTCCCCCAGCACCTGTGAGTGGGCAAGTGGATTCTGTTACGTGTTTTCTGTGATGGTTACTTCTTTTATTTACTTGTCTGTTCTCAACAGCCTTGTGAGACTAACAATAGTTACAAGTTCCAAACTACATACATATAAGTAAGACCTAAACACTCTCGACAGAAAATGGAGGGGATGTACGACTGTCAGGTGTTTCCAGCACTGAACACACCTAGTACCTGGATGTCTAGGCAAAAAGACGCAGGGCTTATTGAATTTTAATTTAATCAGTTCAATGCCCAGGAATAGAAGTGTTGAACACTGACTTTTGTATCTCGCAAATCAGCTGAAATCTTTCCAGATACATCTAAGCTTTCGTGCCAAGCCAAAAAATGCTGCTCCCAAAGTTTCACAACCAGTATTTTTGTCGGAGTTAAAGATACACACATATTCGAACAAATATTGCCTTTCTTCCTCCCCTGCAGGACTGACCCACTTGTGTGCCTGAGGCAAGAGGGGAGGCAGGGGCAGCCCCTGCACAGCTCCTTGCTCCTCACGCCCCTGCCTGGACCAGCCTTTGCTGCTCCGCATCTCCCTCCTCCTCCCACCTTTAAAAATCAGCTTGTGCATCTGATCTTTCTCCCTGATTCTACTGGGGTGTAAATGCTCCAAAAGAAAAGGCTCTGGTTATTTTTCAGATGAAGTTATTGGACAACGGGCACGACTCTGCATGCAGCTGAGAGGCAGGGGAGGGTCTGATGGGAGCCAGGCTCTGAAGGTCAGGGAACTTTCCAAAACCCAACCAGTTCAAGAGAGCTCCTAACAGACACCATGCAGATGGGTTTTAAGCCTTTCCTCTGTGCTGTAAGCCAAAATGTTAGAGACACTGTCCTTGGTTTATTGACTCCGCTGAAATGTGGCATTTCTGATTCAAATTAAGAAGCATTTAAATATCTAAATGAATTCAGTCTAACTTGCATAAACTCAGTCAGAGGAAATGGTCCATTTCTGGCTGAGGGTACTGATGACAAAACCTAGGCTGCGAAGCCACACTGCTATTCCAGCAGCCACCGTTTACACTACCAAGCAGCAGCTGCCCTGGCTTGATGGTTCTGGATGGGGTGACCCACCTGAGCCCTTCATTTCTCTCCCTAGTACAAAGCCCTTTGCATCCTGTGCAAAGAGAAAGTTCTGGTCAGTGAGAAACACTGAGCTTTCCTCTGCACCTTGCCCTGAGCTCCCATCGTTTTTCACAATCTCAACAGGACTGGCCTCTTCCAGTGCGTGCTCAGGAGCCCAGTAACACGTAGGAAATGAGGGGAAGGATGCTGGCAGTTCTGTGGCATCTTTTGTAATAGATAGGGTCTTAACCCCAGTGTCCTGGATAAACTCCAGTTCTGCTAATTGCATTCTGCATAGTTAAAATGCCCCTGCAGTTTCAAATGAATCCATTATTCCTCACTTCCTTTCCCAAATTGCTGTGCAGCTTTGCTTTGTGCTGCTGACGAGTTGCTTTGTTTCACCTGAGGGATGGTGGCATTTCACAGCTCTATGAAATGGGCCTGAGCGCACAGTTTGTACAACAGTCAGTGAAACACTTTGGGACTATTCATAATTAAGTATCCACTCCCCGTAAATGAATGGGTTCGTAACACCGAGTGTAGTACAAAACAAAGCACCGCGCCTCTCTGTACTTGAACATCGCTAATATAAAACTTATATGGGCAGCAAAAGACAGAAGTTTTCTAAAATTCCCCTTACCCAGCTAAGCATGCAAGCTTCAAGTGACTGTCTCAGTCTTTACTTTCCCATATTATTATTGATTAATTGCTCTACTTCAATTTCCTTGTACTAAATGGAAACATTACAATCCTAACTCCAATCTCTGGCCAAGATACAAACTGATTTTAAATTTTTAAATCGTGTCAGTGGGAGGAGGTTACGGGGGGTGGAAGGAAACCTTTTTATTTTTATTATTAATTTTCATGTGTTCCAGCACTTACTAATTTCACCCAGATGTGGAGAAACCACAAGGCATTTCTGCTGCGATCAAACCCGGGAGATGCCTCAGCATCATAAACTTGCTCTGGCATGATCTTGTCTCAGCAGTGCATCCTGGTAAGAAACATGAGGATATTCCACAAACATCAAAACATACCAGTCTTTCTGGAGCTAAGCCAGTGACCTTTTTCAGCTGCAGCTGGTGAAGTTATAACTTTGTTCCCCTTCAAGATTTGGGCTTGTCCTTATTGTACTCATTGCCTGTGGCCTTGCAAGAACGTCACAGGCGTCTTCTGAATTTCCAGCTTGTCCTGGAAGGACACAGTACCACCTAGCAGCTGTGTGTCCCACGGGAGGAGATGCTTTCTAGGAGCCTTAGCAGGGGAGAAAATAGCCAGGACTCCCACCCTTGGAAACAATATTCCTTGACTAACACTATTCCTTTGATCCAAGGCTATTACCCACAAAGCAGAAGGTCAATATAACGGTGTAAGTAGATTCTTCATGCGCTTTCCCTCTCTGCAAGGTAGGTCACAATCTGCTCCTCGATTGCTCCAGTGCTGTTTTGATGAAGGCTAAGAATGAAATCAATAGAAAAGATTATAGAAAATTATGTATGATGTGGCATCTTGGAAAAAAAAAAGCTTAATCTGAAACAGAAAAATGCCGACTTAGGAGCCACATGTGCATCTCATTTAGAAAAAAATCTATACTGTTATTAAAGTAGCCACAATGAGAGTATTAGCTACAAATTAGGTATGCGTACTGGGAAGCAAGCTTTGTGGACTGTGTGGGAGAGGGGGAGCAGCATGTCTTACACTGTGAGACAGATCAAATAAGAAGCCAAAAGATCTGAGGGCTAGGCAGAGGTCAACTCAGGACCCAACTGAGCTTCAATGGTATTTTATACATAAACAATATTTTGTATATAAACCACAGTATTTTAAGAACATTCCTCTAGCAAATAAAATGTCAGAGAGTAAATACCAAGTCTTCCCTTGAAGATATGGAGGGACAGGGAACCCAGAACGAATAACAAACCACTGCTGACAGCGTGCTGCACCTCCAAATGCCAAGGACCGTGGTTATGGCACTGCTTCCCCGCAGGACCCCAGCATCTCCATGCGGCAGCCTCGTGCGGTGAGAGGACCCTGAAAACCCAGCTATGGCAGGCTGACTTCTCTCCCTACCCAGCCCATCACCTCTTTCTGCAGCTGGGGCTGTTGCCAGCATCCTCCCTCCTTCCTCCATCCCCAAACCCATGTTGCAGGGTGGGTTCTCTAGGAGGGGAAATAAGCAGTGATTTGCTTCCCACATGCTCCTTTGTCATGTCATCTGAGCTTGGTCCCCCTCCTCTTTCAGGAAGGAGGTAATATTCCATCCTTAGCTTGAATATTAACAACCTTTTAAAATGCCTATGGGAACTGGCTGGAGCAAGCTGGAGGACTTCTCCCCCAAGCCCAGATACTGGCCTGATTTTGAAATGGGAGATTTTCACAAGCAGTGCTTCAGGGATTTTGATTTTGAAAGGTTTCTTTTTTTTTTTTTTTTTTTATTAAACAAAACCGGGAAATGAGTAGCCTATTTTTTTTCCGTGTTCCTCCTTGCCCTATTTGCTTCTTTTCAGTCAGAAAAGTTAAAAGGGAAAAAACAAAAGAGAGAGAGAAAGGGAAACAGGAAGCATAAATGAGAAATTATTCTAAAATGGATTATTTTGATTAAAAGTCCTGTCAGAGCTTTGATACAAGAACACCCTTTTACCGACACTGTGGTGGGGAAAGGACCGTGGAGAACAAATTAGAGGAATATTGCCTCTGCCTCCCAGCCGAGTTAATTCTGTTAGTTAACTATCGTGAAAGCGGTATTTACATAGCTGCCCGCGGTGGGAATCGCATACACAGCGCTGCTCCAGCTTCCCGGCCAAAAAACTGGGCAGCGACGGCTCCCAAGGACCTTGCATTTGTGCAGGGATTTAATTCGCAGCCATAAATCCTGACCACGGAACGCCTGCCCAGCTGGATTATCCAGCTCGCTGGTCCTGGGACAGTTTGCAGGAAAAACTCCGGCGTCTCTCCCGGGAGCACGGCGGGCTGCCCCGGCAAGGCGAGCTCAGAGCACCCTCTGCTGTAATCCTGCCCGTGCAGGGCTGGATGCGGCCGTGGCCTGGGGATGGACACACGGATGGCCCAGCTGGGTGCTGGCACCTTGCATGGGGCATCACCCCTATGGCGGGACCACCACGTCTGGTCACGCCACAGGAGGGGGACCACCTGCCAGCCTCTGCTTGCACACCTCCAAGAAACTCACTGCCGTGATTTTAGGCATCACAATGGACTATCTCCTACCTCCTTTGAGTTCCCTTTGCTTTTCTTGGCAGCTAACCATGCCAACGGGGAAAACTTCTGTGCTGTTTAAAACACAAATGGTTCTAATTTAACTCTCAGGCGTTGGTTCTTGCTATGCCTATAGGCACTGGATGGAATAGTACCTATAGAATATCTATTCCTTGCACAGAGACGTAAACCCTGTCCATCAAATCAAGGCTGAAATCTTTCTGACAAGGCAAGCAGACTGAGCTCTGTAAATCTCACACCATAAGGCACATTTTCCTGCCCTTGTATCTTTGCTGCGGCTCGTCACATCATCCTTTCTGGTTTTGCAACATCCTTTCTGAGATGTGGAAGGCAGAACTGAGTTTGCCGTTCCAGCCTCACCACAACGACGGAGTAGGCAGTGATTAAACCATTCACTCCCTGCTCCCATGGTCCTGGTCTCAGCAGAGGTATACAGGTCAGCAGCACTCATAATGTTTTATTTCATTTGATTTCCTTCAAGAAGAGAATGCAATTTCCACTCAGAATACCACTAAAAAACCCTCATCTGTCTCATTTAAGACCTGCACCTTTTACTCAATCTCAGTGAAACAATAATCCCTGATCCTGTAAGTGAAATTGTTTTGAGCCCAGACAAATTAACATGACCTTGTTTAGCAAGCATGTTTAAGACGACATCTGGCATGCAATGTTCCCCCCTCATTTTCTTTAGAGAAAATCCTATCTAAGCATATGCCTCAGGAAAGAGCGCAGTAGTATTTCGCACTACATGAGACACTTCTTGTGCATTTAAAATTTTCCCTGGTGACAAGTATGAATTCTTCCTCCTTAAATAAAGAAACTTGCCTTGCAGACACAGCAGCTGTCCACACAATACCCATTAATACGTTGCTGAAAAGAGGTCACCTTTGCCTTCAAAAGGAGGTTCTTCAGGAATCTCTGTTCTGCCATTATCAGATTTCCTGGAAAAAAATGAAGTTATAGCCATGTTAAGAGATGTATTTACAACCACCACTGATGCCATTTCGAACTGTTAGTTCCTCAGCACCCTAGCCATAAAAGAGCTGTAAAAGCAACTTCTTGTGAGAAGCCCTCACACTGTCCCATGAGCACTCATAGCTATTTATGATCGAGACGATGGAAGAAGAGCAGAGAAAATTGTACTTACACAGATTCCTTGGAGCAATTTTTTTTTTCTCTGTAAGAAGCGAACATTAATTTATTGTGTAAATACAATTTAGGGTCACTCTTTAAAGCAGAGGTGGTTACCCAAGGATGGAAGTACAAGCTATTATATGAACTGAACAGACAAAACGATGTGTTCTCAGAATGAGATACAATCCATACTTTAATGCCCAAGCCAGGCACAGGGATCTCAGCAAGTACAATTTCAAAAGTAATTGGAATATCAATATATATCTTCACATTATTTTACTTGCAGTCAGAAAATTATCATAGCACATGTCAACTGAGCTGGCCAAGACATCTTACATGAGTGCATTGTACAATCCAAACCTGACAAAACAGGTTCAGACTGTGCACACACAGCTCACTCCCTGGCCAAAAGGGCTCTCAAGTGGTCACTTCAGTAGTGACTGGAATTACTACAGAAAATGCATCCCCCAAAACCCACATAAGGGACCTTAAGTGGAGTTGCAGAAATAAAATAAGGCAGCAACTAGAGAATGCATCACTTAGGGTGGTTCCAGAGTCCAAAATTCTCCCCAAAACCATGATGTTTCCATGGGGGTACCATGCAGACAGCAAACTGAGGAGATGGCATCTGGAGCCTGGGACCCCCAGCTCTCTCTGCCCCATCAGACACAGCAGCTCCAAGGATATTGTGCTTCACATCAAAATGTTGATGATTGGGAATGTAGGGCAAACAGGGTTGTTTTTTGGTTTTGTTTGGGGGTTTTTTGTTTGGCTCTTTTTTTTTTTTTTTTTTTTTTTTTTTGGTCTACAGAGGAAACTGGTGCCTTCTATTAAAACTTGTGTACAATCACCCTAAAGAACAAAGCTTTGAAGCAGAGTTTTACTGGCTGAAAGACATCTTGTAGATGACTCATTCCTCAAGATACACACACTTACCTGCTGCCCTGATACAAACCACACAAGCTGTGCAGCATCCAACACACTTTGATGATAAAGCACAGTAAATAGCTGAGCAAGTAGCTAAGAAAAGTCATATGTAACCCTGAGATTGCTTCCATTGCTTCACGGTGCATTACTCTAGGATTTGCTGCCAGCGCAGGCATGAGGAACAGTGTCCAGTCCATCAAATGGGCTCAACAGATGATTTGAGTGCTCTTCACTGCTCCCATGGCCGCCAGGGCATTGCACAGGCAGACATCCAGACACCTTTCTGTGGCAGATTTGAACACCAGAGTACCTTTGGAGTTAGCTGGACTTTCACTGCTCCTGATCTACAGCCTGATCTAAGCACCCAGCAATTTGGCATAAAAAGCATGAGATCTTGGATTGGGTCATCTGGGTACCACTGCAGTACAAATACTAAACAGTAGTAAATGATCTGCATTTCTAGTGTAAGTACATTTTTTTTTTTCCAAGTGTAGTTTGTTGATGAAGCCTCAATGACAGGAGAAAGGCAAGATTCACTTATAAATATTTATCATCAGTTATTCTGTCTATTCTTGAGAAAGAGAATATTCTATTTACTGAGAAAAAAGAGTCTCATTAGACTCTGCACAAGCCAATTATATGATGCTCATCATCTTTCAACTTTCATACGTTCTTAATTGCTGTGGGAGAAACAGTTGTTGTTAAATAGCTATTTTTATATGATCCAGATATTATGACTGTTGAACTAGTAAAATGCCCAGTATATGTGCCATTACTCTTAAACTTTTTATCTTCTTGGATTATAGATGTGACCCTTGCAATCCATCCAGTTAACAAGACAGGTACAATTAAATGGATGTGCTAATATGTATACATATATATATGCAGCATACAAAAAGTACATGCACACACAGCTCTCTAGAGCATCCTCTTCCCTCTCAGCTAAACCAGGGAAGATTCCAAAGGTGTGCTACAGCTTAAATCTATAATTCTTCCCAACTGAATTGCTCCAGGCTCTAAAAATTCAGGAGTTCATTAAAAACATCATGACATCTAAAAATTATAACTATAGTTTTAAATGTGGCAGAGTCTTAACTTGCCCTCTGAATTTTGGCCCTGCAGCTTTGTATGTTCAGCTTTCTTTTTGGAATCATTTAGTGCACTAAATATTTACTTTTTTCCTCTCCTTTAATGAAAGCTGAGATCCTCATGAAACACCACAACTAAATAACCTTGAATCACCCCACCAATGTCACGAGCAACAAACCTTTCAGATCTTAAATTAGTGACTAACAAACAAGGACGAGTCACTGGCAACTTTCAAATAGGATACGCTAGAATGGAGGTTACTCACCCAAACCCTGTGAGACATCTGTTATTGTGAGGTCCTTAAGAAAGAGCTAAGAAGGCCAGGCTGGTCTAAACCACAAATACCCATTTGAAATGTCCCGTTGATGGAGCTGCATGAACATGTTGGATCTCCAGCCCCACAGGAAAACACAAGTCTTTTGATACAGCTGAATTTAAAAGATCTTGAGTTTCCCCAAACGCACCCATAAATCATGCAATTTGCCCAATCAGGAATTAAACCTGTGGAATGGACATGCAAAATTAGGAGAAAAGGAAGCAGAAGGGAGCCAAAATAATCCAGACTTTACTCATCCGAGAGCGTTTACCAGGTCCTTAAGGAAAATCACCGCTCCCAGCAGGCAAGCTTCACCTTGTCCTACCTGAACAAATGACATTCACCATCCCAGTATATCCGAGAGGATGAGCTGGCAGAGAGTGTGATGAATTGCTGTAATTAAAGGAAGAAAAAGGCACCAAATTAGCTGTCAAAGAGCAGGACTGGAAGGCTGCACCTGGGATGAGCCAAAGCACAAAGTGTAGCTCCAAGATAGAGTTTCACCACCTGTTTGGGATTCTCCAGGCAGTAAAACCACAGGTGATCCCCCAGCATCTTCTGAGCACTTCTGTCAGTCACACCTGGGGTATTAATTTAGCCTGCAACTGTCCCCATCCCTCTATTGCAGCCTCTGTAGGGCAGTGCTTTCCTTTGCTTCTCAGACTCTGTGTAATGCTGCTGTCTAAATGACACCTACAGCAACCCAAGTGAGTTGATACCACCAGGTGCTTTGTAAAGCTCTGTGGGATGCACTGGGACGCCAGCTGTGGCACACAAGCAAGAGCTTAATATTGCCGTATCATTGCCTGCTAATGGTGGTTGCTAGGAAGCAAATATCATATCGAGAAACCTGAAAGGAAGCAACAATTTCAGGTCCAGTTTGGGGCTCATTGAAGTCTTTCTGTTGACTTTAAATAAGATGCGATCCTTTAGCAAAGGTAGTGGATTTTGTTTAAGAAGTAAAAATGCATGGCATGCAAATGACTCTGGGTAGTGGAGATGGACCGCAACAGGAAAGGAAGAACAACTGGAGAAAACAAAAGGCAACATCAAACAGTTTTAGTGAACAAAACCGCACCAGATAAAGAATCTGACTAGGAAAAGTTAACATATAGAACACATATAAGTATAAGACATATCTTATTCCTTGGCTCCCCCCGTGCCAGGGTTAAATTTGGCAAAGCCACTGGGGTTATTCCACTTCTCACATCACACGGCCGCTCTCGCCTACCAAATCCCCTCTGCCTCTGAAGTTGTATAAAACTGTCACTGCCCTTCGCCCTTTCTGCTCTCCTGCTGTGGTACCTCGCAGCGATGTTGGGTGCTGATCTGGGCTCCAGGAGGTTTAAGGTTTGCTGGATGGGGCTGGGGGAAGTTTTCTGGCATGTGGTGTGAGCCCATCCCAGTCCCCACCCAGACCCCTCCACACACAAAAGCACCCCGGGAGCCCTGAAATGCCACAGCTGTTTTGTGGAAGCACAAACGAGAATAAAGGAACTTTCAAAGTGGAAAAAAACCCAACCATCAGACCTGGATGAAACACAGTCAGATAAACCCAGTTTCTCCCTGCCCACTGTACTGTTGCAGGACCAGTCCTTTTGTTCAGCAACCCCTAATGGCTCCCTATTAACGAAGCCCCACGTGGGCTCTCTCTCTTCTTGTCCCAGCTGAGGTTTGGCAGGTTTTCTGCTCCTTTCTGGCAATTCCAACACTGTTTGTGCTACGGAGTGGCCGGGAGCTGGGAGCATTGCCCAGCGAGGCACCTCCCTTATTTTGGAGAGGACAAAGTTCCATCTATCTGGTGGGGTCTCCCCAAGCAAGAGCCAGCAGCCAGGGCACTGCACCGGGACAAACCTCCTCTGCAGCCAAACACCTGTAATTAGTGTTGTACCTCAGGTCTCCTGCCATCCCAACCCACCCGGGTCTCAGGCGGGGCTGACCTACCAGCCATATCCATGGTGGTATCTCCACTTCTCTTACCTTTACTTCATCTGATTTGCTTCTGGGTGACTGCCCGGGGCCAGGCACAGCGTGCCACACACCCAGCACAATGTGCAACACGCCCCTCACCACCCTAGGCACTGCAGGGTTTAGCAATCTCCGTTGGCATCATAAGCTGGTTTGTTTTTTTTTAATTATTTTGCTTATTTATTTTCACCAAGAAGAAGACACAGAGAAATAAGATCAGCCTGCAGCAAGATGTGTGTGTGTGATTTTTTTTTATAGGAGCTTCATGGGGATAAAAACAGACTGCTAAACGGTTGAAAACAGTATTTCCATCACCTTCAGGAGCTCCCTGGTGGCATTTCAAAGTCTTTGCTCAATGCAGAAATATTCACATCTACTCTGGTCCTCTAGGGAGGAATCTTTTCCTTGGGTTTTGACTGCACTCAGTAAAAAGGGAACCTCTCTTGCTAGTGAAGAAAACCAAACCCCTGAAAAAATAAATTCTTTACTGTGGTCCTTGCCCTCTGGGGGTTAATGTGGCTTTAGCAATGTCACACAGAGTGTCCACCAACTGAAGACTGGTCCTCTCATCTCCAGGAACAGTACAGTCATCTCTTCAATATCTACGTGATCGAGCAAGGAACAATTAAGGATGACAGTCCAAAAAGGCATAAAAATGCAATTCCTTCTCCCAATAAAATCCGGTAACTGCTTTTTAGCAGGCATAACGTGTGGTTCCTTGCTCACACACATTCAAATATTTGCCACACAAACAGGTAAATTACTAGAAGCATCAGGGTCCTGAAAATATAATCATCACTTTATGGGTGGGGAATTGAATGACAAAACTCACCTGCCTGGAACTGGCAGGATTCAAACTCTGCAGTGCAAACTCAGCTTGAAGTTCCCAGCTCCCTGTAATCATCAAATCCGCACATTGTCATCGACTGCTGCGATGCTCCCTCATACATCTATTGCCTGAAATTTGATAAGGTGTGACAGTAAGCCAGGAGAGCCTTTACCTTAGTAAATCAATAAAGTGACCAACAAACTTATTAATATTAGCAGGTAATTTTAAATTTTATGGATGGAAAAATCAAAATTAATTTTTAACGATCTCGGATTCAAGGAATCTTATTAACTGCTGGAAACATCCAATAATTGTGCAGGTGACAGAAGACCCAAACTTCTGTCACGCCAATGCTACAGTCCCAGTATCATGATCTGAATGTCCCTGTAGGTGATGGATGGGGAAGCTGCAAGGGGGCAGACCATTGCCTGTTCTCCCACTTGGCCCTTCTGGCTCCAACTCCCAAGCAAAACCTCTGGTCCACCAAACCCAACTGCTGGTATCCTAAGAAAAATTATAAGTGGCAAAGCAGAGGCTCCTAAATAGGAATTAGATTTAGATTGATTAAGATAGCTATTGCATGTCAATTTGTTTAAATATAAATGGATTATTTGGAACGTGTTCATTGAAAACTAACAGCTCCTGAATGCAATATAGATACATGGCTAATTATAAAGTCAAGCAGTGATTATTAATATTTCTAATGTTCAATTTGTATTCCAACAACATAAAATCATCAACTTTAAAGCTTCAACAGTCATGATAATTGGGAGAAGAGACTGTGCTCCATGCAGAAAGCAATAAGATGACTAGTGCCTGGCTGAAATAAGAGGTATAAAGCTGAGTTTTCTGGGGCCCACATAAAAACCCTGAGACCTCAAAGCCTGATGGAGGCTGGAGGAGTTGCTTTTAGTTTTTATTTTTTGGAAGGAATGGCTAGGAGGAGGTTGAATGAAAAGGTCACAGAAAACTTGCCGCAATTGGGATACACGCACAGGTCCGTAAGGGTACATACTCTGGGCACAATGAGGGACCTTAGTACAATCCCAGAGTGACAGAGAGGCAATTGGAAAGCAGGTCCTGAGTACAGATAAGATTTACTCAATTAGATATACTTAAATGCAATAGATTTCCATGGAAAAACAGATCAGTTATTACTTCCATTCTGCATGTCAGCTGAAGGAGCAGCAATAATTTAATACACTGCACTTGCAATTCTGTGCGGTTGTAGCGTCGTGTTGCTGGGTCACTGCCAGAAGGAAAGTAAACATGCTTTTCTGAAGAGACGGTGTCTCGCAGTAAATTTGGACCAAATTAGATTTATCAAGCTCTGGCACACTTCAGCGCCTGCGGAGAGGAAAGTTTCTCCCACCAGACAAAGGGGCATGTCCTGAAGGCACCTCGCTGAGGCTGTCAGGACCAAGGCTTACACGCAGGTGTTGGGACTTGGGTGGAAACCGAACACCTGAGCCCTCCCAGTTTGGCTGCTTTTCCCTGGGGGGCCTCGTTGCATGTCCCCACCTGCCTCCTCCAATGCCACCCCGGTGCAGGACAAGCAGCCAGACTCCCTGGGGCGGCTGTGCAACGTGGGGACACGTGCTCCCTGTGGAAGCACGTACAGAGCCCCCCAGCATGGCCCTAGGCCTGACTTCTCCCCACCTCTTGGGACCACTGGGAATGGTGGGACAGCAGGAGGCAGGAGCTCGTGGGTGAACTAAGCCTCCCTCCAGCCCATCGTCAGAAAACTCAGATGGACCATCAGGAGCAAACCCCTCTGCAGAGCCGTGCAAACCCTGCAGAGCAACACGCAGCCGCTAATGACTTCCAGTTGCCATCCCCTCCTTGCAGAAGGATGCACGGTTTTCACTGCATCGTGGAGGGGATGGGAGTCTCCGCAGCAGCGTGCAGGAGCTTTACAGAGCCGGCTGGAAAAAGCCCACCCTTGGGGTGTATATTTTGCTTTTAATCTCAGAGCCAACTCTGAGTGCAATGCTTACCCTGAGATACAAAAGAAGCACTTCTCCACCAGATTCTCTAATTCACTGGAAAAGCTAAGGTGGGACTCGGTGCAGGATGACACCGGACAATCAGTGGAAAGAAAGGGAATAGGGAAAGGATGTGTCCCCTTCCCTGTCCCATGCATGCCACCACTCCAGTGGGCCAGGTCACATGAGCCAGGCCACCGCAGGGAGACCACCCTTGAAGGGCATCTTGGCAGAAGGGCTCCCAGCCAGGACGAGCCCTGGGGTGCAGTTTGGGGCTGGCCCTCCCAGCTATAACCAACGACCTTGCAGGGGGAAAGAGACAGGCTGGGCTTTTCCCGGCTCTCCCTGATGTGATGGTGGTGGCACTGCAGGTGCTGCCTCAATTTCCCTGCTTCAGAGCTGGGTGAAATCTTCCCGACAGAGTTTCTGCTTCTTTCTTTTCAGCAAAACCTGCCATTTTGACCATATTGACACATTCTGTGCCAATTGCTCTGTTTCAGCTCACCACCTTCATCTGGGGGTTAGCAAATCATTTTGCTTCCATACGGCTGAAATGTATGCTCTCAGCTCTGGTTTTATTTTCGTGTATTTCTGTATAAGTAACAATTTCTGTAGTGGGTTTATTATGCATAGAAGTGATTTATGGGGTTTTTAATGCTTCGTTTTTTCATGTGGGATATTTTGAGCAGATTCAGGACAAGATGAAAGTCTGGGACCTCTAAACTCTTCATGCTACAGAAGTTTTCTTTAGCTTACTACACAAAGAGCAGTTTGCAATAGCATACACAGTCCAGCATAAAGGCAAGGAAAGGCTCTTCATTCTGCTGGTAAATCTCTTCAGCTTCTTCATCTAGAAGGAGCTGAATACAGCATGCTAAAAAAGAAGCATTTTTTCCCAGCTAGCTGGGTGTGTGTGTGTGTTATTGTTTCCTATAAGCACCACTAG
This sequence comes from Falco naumanni, assembly GCF_017639655.2. NCBI lineage: Eukaryota > Metazoa > Chordata > Aves > Falconiformes > Falconidae > Falco > Falco naumanni. The sequence goes on along the minus strand of NC_054057.1, from coordinate 96,582,179 downwards.
ATTTGTGATCTGGTGCCTTGTGAATCTCAGTTGTTTTGCAAAAAGAAACTTTCCCTAAAAATTGCCAGCACTTTTGGTTTTATTCCAAATCAAGGAATCTCTGGCATCTCCCCAACTCTAATTAATGGTGGCTATTTTTTGCCGTCTCCAGCAGCAAAACCACAGCGATTGGCCCAGGAGTAGGGCAGACACAGCTTCTGCCATGACCTGCTGGGCAGTCACCATTCCCAACATCGCAGAAAAAAAACCCACACTAGTCTTAACGTATTTCTTTTTCCAGTGTAAAATAAATGTTGTACTAAATCACCTGCTTATCACTCACTAGGCATTCGCAAATAAATCCAGCCTTAGGTTTCAAGCACATCAGAAATTTTCCAGCAGAAAGCACTGATTAGATGCAATATGTTCTGGGGGAACATATTGATTCTGTCTGGCCTTTGGACATAAGCCACATCTGGCTTTTACATGCCCATCTTCCCTACTTTCCTGGCTTCACCACTGCCTACCTGCCGAAGTGCAGAGGGAGGTGGCTCCTGGGATGGACCCACAGCTCCCGACATCCCCAACACCCCTCTGCCGCGGGTGATGGGACAGAGGAGCTCAAAGCAAAGCAGATAAAAAAGTGCATGGGGTGAGCCTAGTAACACCTCTGCAAAACAGAGTTTGAGGCTATGAAAGACATGGTTTCTTCATGGGCTTAGACCCAGTCACATCACAAAAGAGGGAGGAGGTCGTGGTCAGAGATAAACAGGGACAAACAGGCTGGAAAGGACCTCAGCTGAGTATTTTTGGGCTCTAGCACACCCTTGTCCCAAGAATCAGCTACACCTCGACTTTCTCAATGCATGTTAATCCTAAAAACCTTCCAAAGACCATATGGTCCTTCCCAGGAAATCCTCAGGGCACTTTGCCAGCCTTTCCACCAGGATCCCTCTGGCACACAACATGACGCAGCTGCAGTTCCCACTGCGCGCTCCTTCCCCATGCACTGCAGCCAGCGAGGACGGATTCTGCCTGGCTCCATCCGTGAGGGCAGCCCAGCCCAGCATCCCCCACCCTGCCTGCCTCCCAGTCCCCAACGCTCCCCTACCTAAGGCATGGGGCGGGATGTCACGTTTGGCTTTGCTTTGTTTTGCCAGGACAGGGTGGAAGGAAACTACAGCCAGACCCAATGGCTCCCTCTACCCTTTAATCTTCAGCCAACATAGACCGTCTTAGATAGGCACCCAAATCTAGAAGGACAAGAGCATTACTCAGAGAGAAGTTTTATGGCAATTGCTTGATGTTTTGCTCGCTCAGAAACTAAATCTCAACAAAAATATATATGCCTTCTATTCTGGGACACTGGCACATCCAGGACCGGACGCTGCAATGGCAACACAGCCCTCAAAGTGTATTTTAGCTTTTAAGAAAATACACTCAAAGCTCAGAAAAAAACTTCAAAGCACCGTGACTGGTTAAAACCCCTTCATGTTAACATCTGGCTTGTTGGTGTCTGATCTGTCGGCAGCGCAAGGAGCTGCAATTGCCGTTGTCACCCCCCTGCAAACCTCTCCTGCTTTGTTGTTTGGGATTGCAGGCAATCCCCAGCCGCCCTCCCAGCCCTGCCTGTGTATAGTCTAGCGCTGCATATGTTAGCAATGAGCCGCCGCGGCCCATTCTCAGAATATGAGCTCACTGCAGAAAATGAATCTCCCTCCTTTTTTTATTCCTTGGCAAGGCAGGAGGCTGCTCCTGCAGCTGTGCTGGAGCACCAACCACCGGCTCGGGGGCTGGTTTCCTGCTCAGGGGCCTTTTGACGGAGGTGACGGGTGGAGAGGGTCTGGAGAGCCAACGCTGGAGCAGCCACTATGTTATGAAAGCTGCAGTGATTCCCTCATTTAGGCCAAGTCAGAACAAATAGCCAAACCCACAGCACTACAGGGGACCGCCTGTCACTGAACTGGATAGCAGGCACAGTGCTGGGCGTCTGAAGCGTGTGACAGCTACTCCGCACGCATAGCACAGCACGATTTTGCATGCAGATCTCCTGGTTCAAGTGGAGCATTTTGAAAGCAGATGTGTCATGAATTGATAAGGTGTCAAATAGCTCTGAACGCCCGTCTCCAGAGATAATATCAGGACTTGTATTTATGCTCCATCCCATTATGCAACTGCAAATCCTCAGCCAACTGACACCCCACACAAGCATGCTGAGCTCGCAGTGGCTGGGGGTCCAGGGAAGGTGTTGGAACGCCTCCTTCCTCCATGCACACCTAGCTTAGGTTAGTCATAGCAAACAGAGAAACTACTGGATGGTTACAGCCATTTGTTTGAATTTTATGGCACCTTTATCCTGCCATGGCCACCTCTCCAGGTTTTGGTTACATGAGAAATGGTTTGCTGGTCAGGCTGTTCCCCCATGCAGATAAGCCATGTGATCACTTCATCAGTGACTCCAGTTTATCTGCATCTGCACTAGGGCCAGTATTTTCCAAGCATAGCAGCGCAATTGTGAAGTTTAATTTTATATAATTTTTCCTTTCCTTGAACTTTCTACCAGTATACCAAAGGAAAGAATGGAAGATTTCACTGCCATATTTATTTAAAGAAAAGTAATTAACCTCATGGCAGGACTGTGAATCTCAGATGAGCCAGCACCTCATTAAAATGATAGGCACAGCCTTCCCTACCTGCCCGGCTATCCAGCGCAGCGACGGCAATCACTGCACAGTGACATTCATGCAGCATGTGCCCAGGTTCTGGGAGAGGAAGGCAACCACCTGGAGCTGCACCGGCACCTGATTCCCACTGCCCAGCACCTCTCCAGCAATGGTTATGAATGCTGACGATGACAGCAAAGCAGGAGATGAGACTCAGCTTTTATAATCACGCAGCCCAAAGCAGCTTGGATGCTTGCAGAAAAAGCATACTTTACAAAATCAGATACATTCGTACTGGTGTCACTTTGCAAAAGATAAGCAGATACAGAGCATTTTTAGAGCAGAAAAGCAGTGGCTCATCAAGAGTCAGAACAGCTTCCCAGCATCCTCATAATTTGCACAAACTCTTGAATATCCTTTCCTCAAATCCCTGATACACTGCACCAAAGGCTGCTCTGCCCGGCAGCACCAAAAGCACAGCACACAGCTGGTTTGGGGGCAGGCACAGCACAGCTGCCATACCCCTTCCAGCCAGTGCTTCCTTGGCTTCCCCAGGGGCACAGCCCCTACCCAGGGCTGCCCAGGCAGCCAGGCAAGCTCTTGCTGTGTTTCAAGTGGTTGGGGAGCTGATCAGCTTCCAGATTCAGAGTAGTTTGGGTTGGGAGGCATCGCTGGAGGTTGCTGATCCAAGCCCTGCTTCTCATTTCAAAGGTGGATCAGGTTGTTCAGGGCCTCGTGCAGACTTTCTGAGCTATCTCCAGGGTCCCCCAGTCTCTCTTTCTAGTGTTTGATCACGTTCGCGGTGCAGAAGTTTTCTAATACGTCTAGTTGCAATTTCTTCTGCTTCTACTCATGCCAATTGTTTTTCTGGATATACTCTTAGCCTCCACAATATGTTCTGCTACTGTAAGATGAAATGCTGTACACCAGGAGGGGATTTTTTAAAGGATAGGTACTTCACATTTTTTGAAAAGGGGGAAGTGTGGAACAATGACAGGACTCGGGATTTTTTTGTGGTTGCCCTCTCCTGCTATGCACAGCAGAGCAGCTTCCAGCAAAGCATCCCACACTGCAGCAAGTGTGGCACAGGAGAGCCACACACCACACAGAGCGCAGGTGTTGGTGGACAGCCAGCCCACATTGCAAGCACTGATTTTTGCTGATGGGATAACTCAGCATTACTTAACTCTTTAACTGCTTCTGCTAATTGGTCACCTTCAGCCTTTGGTAATTGTTGCTAGGCAGGGGAAAATGAGTGGGATTCCCGTCCCATTCAGTCACCCCACTTGTGAGGGTCTCCCACATTGCCAGAACATCTCACCTCTGCCCCAACTATCTGGTCAACCCTTAGGAGAAGAAATTACCCCTTTGCAAAATATCTCCAAAATCAAAACTCCTAAACAGAATGCAATGCTGTGGTATCATTTTGTAGGCACTCGTACACACTCCTCTCCTTTGTTATAATGCAGACCACCTGCCTCAGAAGACAGCTCCAGCAGACAGGACTCCCAGCAGCACACTTACAGCTGCATTAACTGCCTGTTTATTCAAGATACAAAGTTCCTAGAAATAGGTTAATTACTTTCCTTTAATTACACATTCTTTTATTAAATGCCAATAATAAAAGGGAATGTCTGCCCTAGAGATAAGATTATGCCATGTTCATAATTCAGCTTTTTGGGACAGCAGATAAATGTCTCAGCCATTTTAAAATACAAATTTGTCATTCATGAGAGCAATAAATAATGCAAATAGGATGTGTGGTTACACTGACATTATCACCTCGTCATTGCTTAAAGCCACCCCGGGCATGAATATGTGACACTATAACCTCAGACTCTTTGATAAATTATCGCCCATCACAATTCTATCTAACACAGGGGAATGGATGAGCACTGGGAAGATTTCATGGTTGCAGTTGCAATACTTTGTGGCTGTCATACAATACTGGTGTTATTGCTGAAGCAGCAAGGGATGCTGGAAAGTAAGGGAAAGGCTGCATCCTCCTGGGAGGTAACGTGTAAAGAAACCTTAACGAGTATACCCCATGGGGGATTTCCTACCCTGCAAGTATTTAAACTGCTAATTAATTCCTATTAAAACAAGGTCTTTTGTGTACATCAAAAAATGGTGCCTGAGGCTTTGAGCCTGCAGCGGGCTCTTCTAGGACTTTGCACCAGCTGAGCCTGGCAGGCTTGGCTGAGACAGCACGAAGGCCTGATGAGTCTGTTAGTGGCCTCCATTTCAGGGCCCAAACACCGAGTGCTCATGTCTGTGGCTTAAGACCATTCCCAGGCATCATACAACCACCAGAAAACTGGAGAGCACAAAAGCAGCCAGCCTCCAGGCACAAATAAATTATGCATGGCTCTGCTCAACCCTTACTTTGCATGTGCAATAATACGTTTCCAGATTAGCCACCACAGTTACACATAAAACCTTTGCTTTTAACATCATGCTTCCCTGAAAACAGGGACAAAGTTAGATATAACCCACAGTCTCAGATCTTTCATCGAAAAACAGAGGCTGACAAAGGAGCCAGAGAGCTCCTGGTAAAACAGGACCACACTGTGAATGACCAGGTTACAGGTATCCTGCGGGGGAGGGTGATGTTTGTTTTGTGAAGAGGTTCCTCTCCCCATCCCTCCTCTCCCTGGGAGGACACCTTTAGTTTTATACACTCACAGCTGTTTCCATGCATATTTTTTTATTACACTTCTTCTCTTTTACTGCCCCATAAAAGGTACTGACTGACAATGAGGCTGTCTTTTACCGACACAGTATGGGGCTGGCAAGCCCCTGTGTTGGGCCAGCCTGGTTTGTCCCCGTGGATGCTGGGTGATGCTACATGGCACAAATGCTCCAGCAGCTCCATCAGAGATGGTGGGAACTGGGATATCTCAGCCCCAGCCATCCCAGGGGAGGGACTGGATAAAGGATGAGCATTCCCTGCCCTGTTAAACCCAGATGCAGATAACGAAGCAGCTGCCCTGCAACTGCCACCAATTCAGGCAAGTGCCACCAGCGCAGCACTGTGCCCAAGGTTGGATCGGACATCCCAGCCGGCAGACAGAGAAGACAGGCACTGTAAGGCACAGCAGACCCTCGTGGGGTCAGGATGGCTGTCCTCAGAGCAAAAGCTGTGCCCCAAAACGCCCTGCCCAGCAGCGTCACCAGGCAGCTGATACTGAACCAGGCTGCCTGTTCCAGTGCCCAGCCTTGGGTGCCTCACCCTGCCGCTGCCCAAGCAGACGCCTCTTCACGAACAGGATAGATTAATCAGCCATAAAGTGTTCCCGTGCTAATCACACCCTCCCGCGACTCAATCCAACGTAACACTGCCCTCTTGTGCTTCAACACATAAGGGGCCTTTGCTGCTAGCTGATTTTTTTGTCATTTCTTAATTGGAAGGAGGGGCAATCTACAAAACCAGCTCTCCCCAGTTGTTTGTAAAGCAATGCCCAATGGTGGTTTATCCCAAGAGGCCAAACCGTTTCCATTTCTCATCATTCTCAAAGCATGGGTCTAGGTAGTCTAGGCTACCCGCCCATTCTGGGCAGGGAAATTAAAACGATGGATAAAAGTAATAAAATCACAAGGGAACTAACAATATAGTCACAACTTAAGGTGCAGGAACAATGGAAAAGATAACAAATAGAAAACTGCAGTGTTATTAAAGCACTTTTGCCTCACACAGGCTGCATTAAACCTTTGTAAAGCACTGGTTAATGGCAGGAATCAGCATTTAATTAATACTCTGTTAAAATTTAGTTCTTTAGAGTCACATAGCACAAGCATAAAAAAATCAATTCATCGTGATTAAAGTTTTACCTAGAAATAACTACAACCAGCTCAATAACCATGGGCAATAGCACACCTGGGGCTAGAGGCTTTCCCTCCACACAGTCTTCAATAGATAATAGGGAGTAAATTTTCAAGATACACATTTAGTGGTCTGTTATCCCATGAGGCCCGATGGGCAACACAGCAGTTCCGCTGGGGATAACAATCTCAGTAATACTGCTGCACCCCCGAGAAGACATCCCATCCCTGAAGCCATCCACTGCTTCACCCACTTAAAGGACACTGACCAAGGCAACCTTGGCCCTTGGTGGCCCAGTTACAGCTGCTGTGCGCCGCACACAACCTGCTGCCCTCCCTCCCAGGCTCCTGAAACAGAGCCGGGGTCGGTGGGACAGCCCATGGAGAGAGGCTGCCCAAATGCAAAGGCGCAGGAGCGGGCACCGTCACGCAGCCTGCACTGCAGGATCCCTCCTGTGCTTTTACACCACCATTCGAGTGGCTGCAAATATCACCTCTTTCTGCTGTAGAAGGGACATAGATCAGGTCTGATTTTATTTCACTGTTTATCAGCTCTGCCTTGGACAGCACTTAATACCTCACAGAAATGGCTATTTAAAAAACTTATTTTTAAAATTCAATGGATGCAATGCAGTAACCATAGCATTCAAGCAGAAAGGAATTAGAAGCTTACTGAGGGAGGAAGGAATGATGCTCACAGAGGAGAAAGAAAAGCTGATAATGGCACAAGGGAAAGGGTGCTTTTCTGGCACAATACTGATTCTTTCTTGGGTATTGCTATTTAATGGATTACTTGCATAAGCAGAAAAGAAAAGGGAAAAAAAAGGAAAGAAAATAAAATAGGTGCCAAGATACAGACATGGAAATCCTGCATCATTTTCTAATTGATTTTAGAACAGTCTGTCCCCACCCAGCTGCACACTCAGGCACGTATATAACTGCATGTGTTTTCACACCACAAGCTCCAACGCGCTGAAGTACATGCTTACCTGCCGTGCAGAGCAAGGTGCCTAGGCGGACCCGCACAAATGTTTTCTTAAGTTGAAACCTTTGTCCCTGGGTCCTTTGAAGAAGTCTCCAGGGGATATACATTCATTCAGAAGGGGAAAGGACTGTAAGAGCACTTCAATCAATGGCCCATGAAATAGGTAATCACTGAAGCTATACCAGCAGAAGCTCATTTGCTACCGTGCAAAGCTACAGGGGAAAAAACCACCAACCCACCCTGTAGAGTGGCTTGAAAATCCAGCTCTTTGCTCCCCTCTCGCTGTGACAGCAGAGGTGACAGTGGGTGATCACGACAGCCGCCCACGTGCCCGTCGAGGCAGGTCACTGCTGCTGTTTGCCCCAGTGCTGCTGAGATCTCTTCACGGCCTGTCGGCTGGCAAGAAGAAAAGCAGCCTTCCTTGGCATCACCTGAATTAAATATTGAAATGTTTATGCTAGGGACAGACGTGGCTGAGGACTTGGGGAGCTCTTCAGACATTATTAAAATGCACCAAGTGGTTTGCTGGCAATTATCTACTATTGTCACCAACTCAAGTTGGATCTCCTATGTCAGAAACTCCTGCATGCCTTTTTTGCTAACTAAAACCTAGATAAGAGAAGATGGCACAAGTTTTCTGACCAGGAAAGTTGACATTTTGGTGTTGACATACCCTACTAAGTATTCATAATAAAACTTCCCAGGCAAGACAGACAAATTACGTTGTGAAGCTTTTACTGGGCAAAGTTTAAGGTGTCCTTGCATGAACTGATTTAAAACTTCTGCATTCTTTTTCTACCATCCAGAAGCAGAAATTCCTTATGGAATTACCAGAACTCTTACTATACCGGCAAGACTGATTCTTCTGATAAACCAGTTAAAGCAAAAATACAGTGTTGGATGAGAATACAGCAGACTGACCTGCCTGCCCGAGATTTACTCCCAATAAAACTGATGACATATTGAAGGGCTGTTGAAGCCCTGATTAATATTGTATTTTCTTTTCCAGTTGAGGGTGTCTTGATGTCACAGCCTGTACTGTGGGGGTTGTGGCTCCTCAGCTGCTAGAAAGGGTTTTTAAGCAGCAATGCCCTGGAATGCTTCCCATTACCTGCTGCTCTCTCCAGCTAGGGATAACTTTTAAGAGTTTGTTTCAGATCTTGAACTTAGTGCCATAAGAGTAGCATTCATCAGCTCAGGGCTTGAGTCTGTAATGTATTTTTCCTGAGGCTACACCTTAAGGCAATCTAGAAATGGAAGGGAGTGAGGATACCTACTTATTAAGTATGGTAGGGATTTTTTACTCAATGAAGTTTAAAAAAAAAACCCACCAAACCACTGAAAATGTAATTTGTGCTCCATTGCTTACACCAAGTACTTACATTTTTCCCAAGTGTGTGTGAGATCTTGGCCCACAGTGGGAACTGTGAGAAAAAAACGCGAAGCCAGTACAAAGGACAAAAATTATTATTGCCTAGAATGAATTTCCTCTGGACATGAGAAATACGTTTATCAACATCCTGGGCTGGACCAATTTCTGATTCAACTTTCAGATGTGTAGCTTTGATATAAAGGCTGTTCCATTTATAAATGGGTTTTATGGTGTGCTTGCCTGTGGCAGCAGGGGATGGGGTTTGCTGACCCCGAGGGCCTTCGCTAGTGCAGTGCTCTAACTTTTAACACTGTTGAAGTTTCCATGTTCACCTGAGGGTGAAGAAATACACACTAATCTCCAGTCCTTGCAAAGGATCCTGCAGCTCCATCTTCCGAGGTCTCAGACTTGTTGTCAGATCTGGATTGGTTTTGTGCTCAGGAGCCTGTGGAGGTTTTCCTTATTAAATGTCTTTGCAGAGAGCGGGGATACAGGAACCCTGCAGCTTTGCAGGAGATGGGGCTGCAGCTCCTGGGGGGACCAGCCTCTCGCTGCACTGCAGGGTGGTGTCCACCCTGTCGTCTGGGGACCGCAGCACCCACCACGTGGGTCAGCACAGGGATGAGGATACATCACTTCTTGCCCTTGGCACACAGAGAGAAACAACAACAAAACCAGGCAAGTAACGTGGTACAATGGCCATTCTAAACTGAACTGTTCTTCTCTGGGGAAAAAAAAAAAAAAAAAAAAAAAAAAAAAAGGAAAAACAAAAAGGAAAAAAAAAAAAGAGAAAGGAGGTACCTTCCAACAGCCAGGCCTTCACCAAACATCGTGAGGAATAACTAGCAAGAGAAATCCATCTGTAAAGCCTTGATGACTAAGAAAAAAGATTTTTACACATGCCAGCTCCACAGTGACCACATTTATAGGAATTTAAAGTGTTACTATGTGACAACAGAAACAGCTATATGTTGGCAGACCTTTCTTTTAATGTGTTAAAAGGTCATTAATAATTTCCTAGTGTTCCAACAGTCAGATGTACTTGATATCTTCATTTACTTTTAACGTGTATACCAGCTCCTCGGCTATCTTCATTTCCTTGGAAACAGCTGTTTTGCCTGTTAAGGAAAACAAAGTAATATATAAAAAAAAAAGAAAAAAAAAAAAAGAAGAGAAAGTGGAAATATGATAAAGACAAACACAAAGACTTGAAGGTTCTCGGTAAATACAGACCTCTATTACATACATGCAATCAATAAGGTCACTTGTGTAGTAACTCATAACAAAGTACAGTTGACAATGTGTTATTTTTCTGCTGGAGAATATAATGTGAGGCTGAGCATGCTAATGACTTTTGGAAACGGGCAATGACAAAGATTGATTAATATCAGTTGACAGCCTGTTCCACAGCTCTGAAGCAGGAATAGCAATGATTGATTTGCCAAAATATGGGGCACCGGCTTCAGATAATAGAAAGGCTACATCTGAGCTCAGTCTGGTTTCAGAAACACAATTTAAGCACCAAATGTTAAACAGTAGGAAAAGACAGTAGCAATATTTTCAAAAGGCACCTAATTTTAATGATTTTTTTCAACATCTAAGCACCTTTACGAACCTGAGCCTATAGACTGTTTAAGGCCAGAAAGCCTATGTAAAATGCAAAAACAGGCTGGGAGAGAAGCTGGCATGGCTGTTTTCTAAAAATCAGAGAGGGAGATCATCAACATCTTAAAGCAGCAGGTTTCAGTGTTGTCAGGTAGTGAAGAGTCACTTTCCATGATGATGAGGAAAAAGGTGAACAAACAGCCAGGATAATTTGTAGGGCTGCATGCTCACTACCCAGGCTGCTAGGGCAATGTAAAAGAAATATTGCACCCTGAGCCAAGAGCGATCCATGCATTTTCAGGCAATTGTGTATTTGACAGAACATCCCCCTGGGCATAAGAGGGGAGATCAAGTGATCCTGTTCTCACTTTGTGGGGGGCTGAGGGATTGGAAGCCTGTTGAAAGCTTGACCCATCTTTCCCATTACCTCTTACACTAACGAGTTCAGCTTTTTACCAAGCACAGCACAGCCCAAGTGCCCTGAGCCTTAGAAAAGCCAGACCAATAAGTAAATATGTATACTCATGCTCCATTGATAATGCTTGTGTCCGTCACAGCATGTAAGAGGGAGCAGGAGAGGAGGATGGAGAATTTCATGACAGATGTCCACCAAAGGGCTAGTCATCATTAGGGATGTGGTCATGTGTGAAGAGCTGAGTTAGCTGACAGGATGCTGGCTGTTGTGCTTAGACCAGGCCAAATTGCAGCAGGCATTATGTCAGCTAATTGCAATTAAACTTCTCTGCTAATCAAAGCAGAGCTTCTGAAGTGATTCCATCACCCACCTCAGACTGCTGCAGCCACCGCCTTTGCAGTGTATTGCACCATCTCAGTTGTATCTCACAACGTGACAGACTGAAAGCTGTACAGTGCAGACCTAATTAGGAAAAGGCGGCGTTAGGATAAACTACAACAAAAATGCAAGTGTTTTCACAGACCACAGAACCTGTGAAGAAGCGGACAAGCATTTGACTAGGGGAGCCTGGGGATTTCCTGGGCTTTGTTCCAAAATGCATCTTTTAAATACAGTGGTGTTATTATATTATTATTTTTTTCACAGTAAAGTTCATGGAGAATACAGCAGGATCCCGAGGAACTGAGGATGGGAGCATCCCTTTCCACTCAGGCTTTTCAGGCAGAATCTGAGTTTGGGGATTTATGACAGTCTGAATTATGTGACACTTAGCAAGATGCTTCCAAAAAAAAAAAAAAAAAAAGTAAGACCCTCCTCCTCTGAGATCAGCTCATTTATACATCGGTAGCATCTACAGCTGACCGATTTTCCTTACTAAAGCATTCATGGTGTGCAATAATAAGCCAACCTTTTTAAACAACCAGCCACCTTTAACTAATAAAGTCTGCAAAGAAACCTCCTTCCTGTGTAATTTGTTCCCCAGACAAGGCTCTGTTGATCATGCACTAAAGAATTGATGCACCTATTCCTGGGGACAGGCTACTGACATAAAGAACTCCTTTTCCAGCAGTAACTGTGCCAGAAATGAGGATGGGAGGCAGACTGCAGCAGCACATTTGTATTGGTTCGTTGATACTCATCTCACCTTCCTTTTGTCATCCCAAATTCAGGCATGGAAGGTCTAACCAAGTCATCAAAAGGCTCCTTCTGCCACCTGTGGATAAAGGCAGGTGTCCTCAAAGGGGATTTGTTTCTCCTACCCTGGACACCTCATTAGACTGTGCTAGTGGACATAGCGTTTATGAAAGGAAGAATACGAGAAAACCTAAACTGTGAATTGTAGTTGTAACACTCATGCCAAAAGGCAGTCCTTTTATAAAGCACGATCTGCGGAGCCTAACGTGGTTAGCAGCTCCAAATACTCAAAGCAGTTCAACAAAGAGATGAGGGGTCTGACCCACAGAGGACTCTGCAGGAGATGGGTCTTTTCTCCCAGACCTGTCCTGAGGTCCCCTTGGCTCCAGTGCACGTGTCTGCAGGTGCATTGGCAGCACAGAGCCTTCCCTTGTGCCTCAGCAGTCGGCTCTGGCATCACCCCACCTGCGTGGAAAAATATGTGATGACATTCTCTGTCTTCCTTGGGTTTTAATATCTTTCCACAGGATCAGAGGCCTTGGCGATTGAGCGGGCAGCGCGATGGGCAGCTACTGAAACAGAAGCCACTGATACTGTTTGTACTTCTGACCTGAGTAATTAGTGCCAATTCAAACCCCTGGAAGTTGTTTCACTTAAGGGGAAGCTGATGGGTCAGTTAGCTCCACTGCAGTGACAACTGCATGAAGCGCAGCTATTTTAGAAAAAAATACAAGGCACAAACCATTGAAAATGCCCCCCTCCTTATGGCTCCAAAGCCCTTTCTAAGCTCACCTCAACACGCACCATTTCCAGGTTCACTACCTCTTTCTCTCTTCTCAAAGCCACTCATACACGACTTTGCAAAAGAGCATCTACCCAAGCTTTGGGCTTTGAAAATCCCAAGCAAGACTCATTTGGCTTTTCTTTTTTTTTTTTTTTTTTTTTTTTTTTCTCCTGTGGGAGTTGGGCGGGCAGCAGAAGCAGTTGGTCAACTGTCTTTTACAGCTGCCATATGAAAGGTGGTGGTTAAACCCATTAGTCTTGATAGGGTTTAGCTCAAATCAGGCTAACATCATACAGGGCATGTTGTAAAAAGAACCCTGAACACCAAAGTTTAGTACCAAAATCATGCTTTTCAGGACTTTGTGAGCCACCCCTCAAGTGAACTTTCCTTTAGAAATCAATAAAATTGATTTTGTTTGTGCTGGACATTTTTTGTGTGGCTGCATTGTTGTTGTTAATTGACAGCTCAAAATCTGTACATGGAGTTTGGTAGAGAATACCTTAAAAGTTTATATTTAAGGGACAAAGTGAAGTGATTATAGATGTCAGTCTAACGTTTAATACCAGAAGCGATCAAGTAGTTTTTAATATTTGAGTTCACAATGAAAAGCTGCAGCACAAAGAATGCTTACACCCCACTGCCATAAAGCTCCTCAAGGCTCAGTTTCCCTGCTCTGAAATGAAAAGGTAGGAAAGGTCAGGGAGAACATCAATTAAGCTGTTTTTCTAGACTAGCTACAAGTTTTAAGACTTTAGGAGAACTTTTGCTTTTATTCCCGTTTCCCATTGGGACAAGTATTGGTATGTTTTTGCTAGAAGTGGTGATTAAATCAGAATGTTTATCTTTACCACCAGTATCTAATCGAAGTCGACAAACAGAAACCAACGAGGCTTTTTGATGTCTAATCAAAAAGTTTGTTAGATTCTGCAAAATACACACGAGAACATTTTGTATGGTAGAAGCCAGTTAAGATCTCATCTGAGAGTTACTTACTCCTGCCTTTGCCTTCGTGCACAGAAGGGCATAAAGTTCTTGTTAATGGAGAAATGAGGACAATTATCTTTGGAATGAGTCAAGTTTGAAATACCTCTGAACTATACAAAAATGATGTTTTAGCACCTCGTGTCCTTATAAGACATTAGTGAACTCAGACTCTGGCTTTTATGATAAAAGGAAAGGGCTGACCTTTGACAGCCTCTGGTGATAGTATCCCATATGAATGATTTAATTGTCAGATTAACCAATGTAATGAAGTGCTTTAACTATCACTTAAGGTATACTCGCTGTGATGTAGCCTATGCTTTGCAAATGCTTATGTGAATAATGTCAATTGGTTCTTCATGTAAGTAATGACTGCTGTCCTGCCCTATTGACTGAGAGGAGAAACCCAGGAAGCTCTTGAGGACAAGGAAAATGTGATTTTACCTCTGAGAGAGTGAGGAAGATCCAGCAGCCACCGCACACAAGCGAAAGCAGAAGACCCGCAGGGAACCTTGGTGGTTTCAGAACGAAAAAAAGTTGATTGTTAACCTACTTTGTGGTCAAGACACTCAATCCGATTCTTAAAACCAATCAGGGTTAATGCTAAGGGGATGTTACAAACAGCACAGAAAAAATGTATAATGCTGCAGTATTATGCAATATAATTTATTATTATTATTACCATTTATTAATTATATAGTATTATATAGTATTATGCAGTATAATGCAGCATAATGCCATGGTAGTTCTCACCAGCACAAGCTGTATGGTGCTGTATGGATGGGGCAGCCTTATAAACAGAGCAGCCACCTATCAAATCGGCATTCTTCTGTAGCGCTGCATACACCTGAGCCCGTGGTATCCATCAAATGACATGCACACAATGCTCCCACTGAAGTACCCTTGGAGGGAGTCCTGCAGGAGAAAGCCTGCCCTGCTGGGTAAGGGATGCACAGCTCTGGCAGAGGGAGATGTTATCCCAAGGAATGAGTAAATAAGACAGTTCCTTTCTAAAAATAAACACATTTCTGTAGGACAGCTTGCCACACGGACTTACATATTTGTGTGTATAAATAGTCACTGCCTCGGTTTGTTTTGGGCTCTGCTGTCTCATATACATTTTTATGAAGTGATTCTCCACCTAGGATGATACGGAGGGTGCAGAGAAAGGGAGGGCATGTCCTGGCAATTGCTAGAAGCACAGTCAAGGATATGCCTGAGGAAAGCCCAGGAGGTGAGGTGGGGGTAACCAGCATAGTTCCAGGGTTGAAAACATCTGGCCAAGATGAGGATGAAGGAGTGGATAGACTGGGCACAGACCCTGGCTGTTGGGAGCTCCTCAGCCCTACGGCCTGCCCACTGCCCAGGAGCCTGCCGAGGCACTCCTCCTCCTCTCTTCCTACTCCACGGACACTTGTTGTTCCACTCCTCCCTTTGGCCTCTTCGCTTGGTCCCTAGGGCTCCTTCTCCAGGGTACATGGGCTTCCCAGCAACATCCCGCTCCGGTGCAGGCAGCAGGCGCACACACGTGCCAGTTAAACAGCGCTGAATGAGAGAAGAGGGAAGCTCAAAGCAAAAACTTTGCAAAGCGCATGAACACCTTGGCCCGGGGCCTCCAAACCAGGGACCACCGCTGCAGTAAGCTGCAGTGCCTGCAGCAGGAAGGATGCCACCGAACAGATACTGGATGCCTCGGGATGATAAGGTCTTGCAAACATTTTGTTTATGAACCTCGTGTTATTTGGTGTTCTTGAGGTTTTTCACTTCATGTGATCAGAAGAAAAACCCTTTAAGAAAAAATAAAATTTCTGCTTCTTAGGGTGCCAGAAAAAGCTTTAAATTTGAATCTAGGAGTCCAAAATCCCCAGAAAATACACCTAAAAGAAATCCAAAGCTATCTGAATTTCATCTCATAAGTCAAAGCTTTTCATGACTTCCTGTGATTGTGCTCAGGAGTTTTGCAACCTAGGACTGGGGGTTTATTTTTTCTCATTTCCTAGCCTCAGGGAATTACTTAAAGAAATTCTGTGATGGCATTTCTTTAATAGGGAACAATCCAGGGCTGGTCAGGCTAAGCAGCTGTGCCTCTGCTGTTCCCTGCTATCTTCCACCTGGCTGAGTAATTACCATCCTGCGTTGCCTCGCGCTCAGAGGGTGACGTTTTTCCCTCACCGGATAACAAGGTAAAATCAACTTTCCTCACAAATCCCATTATCTCCTGGAAGATCCTCTCAGAATGCAAATCAACAAGTTCAGCAGAGACAGGAGCCCAACAGCAACCCACAGCCTCAATTCAAATTACCTCCACAACTCAGGATGAGACAATCTGGATTAGTGAGAATTACCTGGGCAGAGCAGTGACTCTGCATCTTATGAGCTCTTGTTCCTCAGATCAAAGAGGTTTGATGGGCATTTAATTAAAAGATAAAGTAGCCAGCCATAAAACACCAGACTATCCTTTTGAGCATAAAACTCAAGTTACAATTTAAGAATGACTGTAATTGTCAGATTTTTGGACTCTGGTGGCAATGCACTCCATCATTAAGGGATAAATTGACTGTTGAGAGCAGCGCCCGTCTCACTTTTTAGTGCTGTCATAGGGCAAGCTGGCTCAGGTGGTGAGAGCTCACGTACAGTGTTGGGAGCGTCCTGTTCCCCCAAATCCAGGGAGATTCCCAAATGAAACCAAAGTTGCTCTTTTCTCCTGTCAGGACTGCACCAGAGGTGTGCTGGCCCCAGAAGCGGCCATGCTCTCACTCTGACCATACACATACTTCCTTGGTGGGGCGTTACACTCCCCTGTGCCTTGGGGAAGAGCAGCCAAGGAGAAAAGCTCCTTTAAAAGATGTATGTATGAACACTGGGGGTGCTGTTAAGAGCATGCTGTGAAACGTGGCAAAGACATTAACTTCAATATTATTTGCACCAGGTTTTCTTTTCCCCAGCACTGTGATGTAACTATTCCCTCACTGTGCGATGCTGGCTGAGACAAGGTGCTAGCGGTTTTTGAAGACATTAAGCACAATCAACTTCTATGCCTCCTCCATCACACACACTGACTGTTGATATTCACTGGTTTATCTCACAGGAAAACCCCAGTGCCTTGTCATAGCTACACAACAGAACAGCCAACTCACACAAGATATGTTAACTCACACAAGTTATGCAGCAGAAACATGCGTGCCTTAAAGAGGGACACAAGTTGCACAGGAGGGGAAGCAACCCCTATCAGAACAGCTGATACGGTAGGAAAAAGCAGATTGACTCTTGGGTGCAGAAGCCCCCAAGACCTGCTTCAGCAGCGAGGTCTTATCTAAAATAGCTCTGTCTCAGAAGTATTTCAAACCAAAGCCAGCCTGCTGCCATTGCTCAGACATGCACAAGCGCTGCCTCGGAGCCCAAGAAATGGAGGTACTAAACTCAGACAGCACCGCACAATGCCAAACACTTCCTTAAGCAGTGCCAGAGGACACCAGTGGCCCCCAAGCCCCCCCGCTCTATGTGCGGAGTCCTTGCTCCAGCATTTTGCTGATCACCTCAGTTGCATTTTTCACATATTTGGTGCTTAAATCTACTTTCCTCCAGCGCATCCTCTTACTCTATCCCTGCATATATTTGCAGTCTGCTCTGAGGATGATTTACATTAAAACCCCAGTGAAACCTTTTGCACGGAAAAGTCCAGAGCCATAAAGCACTTACAACATAACAAAAATGGTTTCTTAAATCTCTGGCTTACTTCAAGATACGGAAGAGGCTATTATTTCCCACTTTGCCCTCTGGATCTGGTTTTTGCTCCTTTCCTCTGGCTGAGTAGCATTGTGATTTTGAAGGAATGAGTCATTATCCAGCCCTGATAAGAAGGGCAGAACCACTCCCTGAGCATGCAGAACTTAAGTCCCATTTGATACAGGAGCTGTGATATTCTTCATACGTTCATTTCAGTAATGAAATGTTTCAAAAATATTAAAGGATCTAAAGATGTTAAATGTCTGGATGCTGGCAAGCTCTTTGATAAGTTAATTTTGCATTCAAAACCAATAAAGCACTGGTCAAAGTGACACAGGGTTCAGATTTACCCTGGATAATTCCTTTGGTAAGACATATAAATTAAATCAGTTAAACTCTGACTGCATGTAGTCATTGGGATGTCAGTGCTAATGCACCATGTTAATTGAAGCAACATTGAAGAGTATTCCAACTTCAACTTAGCAAAAGATATATCAGCTTAGCTGTAACCAACAGGCAACACATTCATACTGCAAAAGTGAATTTAAGGGATCATTCTGAAAAATAATGTGAATTAACAAGAGGCTACAAGTCAAAATAGCCACAGGGGAAAATGAATGAGGAATTTGCGGAGAGGGAAGAGAAAGAGCAATAAGGAGAGGGTGTCTGCAGAGCCCTGGTGATGCGGAAGGGTATCTGGCTGCTCTCAGACCTGAGGTGCTCCAGCCCCACTGGGCTATTCACAATATGAGACCCTCTGAAGGTGGGATTTCCCTTGGTGAGTAACCATCCTATAGGATGGTACCCAAGCTACAGAGGGAAATATTTTGCATTTAGAGGAGGAAGAGATTAGAGACACTATCCAGAATACTGTGCAGTTAAGATATATCTGCTTTGAGCAGTCACTCGATTCAGAATGAAACTTAATGGACAGTGGGAGATTTACTTGAAGTTTGCCTCCAATCCAGTCATGTCATTTTAGGTATTGGAAACTATTTAAAAAGCGAGCAATCTTCTTGTTCAGGAAGATACCTGCAGCCCTATAAAGCTGCTTTATCTCTATATTGCTATTGCCACACAGAACAGACTTAACTACTTTAAAACTGTTGGAAAAGTTGCCAACAAATCAGCTGTCTGTCTTGGTTATAACAATATTGATGTATTTGTTTCTCTTGAAGGGAACTGTGCATATTCCCTTCTCTTGCTACTCAGTGCAACATCACCATCCTACAGCATGACCAGGCAAGAAAGAAATTGGGCAGGCTGTGTTTTCAGACCTTCAAGCAAAATCTTCCAGAGACGTTCCTTCCCCCTGAACATTTCCCTTGAATTTTGCAAACTAATTCCAGAGTAACCATGCTATGCATGAACCCGGCACAACCAAAATAATCCCCGCACACAAAGCCTCGGAGAGCACAGACCATGGTTTTGCAGTGTAATTCACATTTCCTTCCCCACTCAAACCTGACACCAGTTACACAGATGTGGAACTGCTCTTTCCCCTCTTCATAGCACTTACTCCAGGCCAGGTTCAGCACAGAGAGCAGCATCAGGAGCTGCCCTTCACACTCAGCAAGTTACTCACTGGAGAGAGCTTGCGGATCGCATGAAAGAAGGTTGCTTTTAAAAGCACCCTAGTACCAAAAAAAACTAATTTATTTTTAACATTCTGAGTAGGATGAAAGGTGATCAGATCCAAAGAGCAACTATGAATTTTCAGTCCATTTAAAGCTCTAAAGCCCTGGGGCCCGTTGGTACTGCAATCGTTAGCAGAGCTGCGAGTAATCAATCGCTGGCTTTCTGTGTTTACGCAAGCGGAGCTGATTGATTACTCACTGCTAACATGATTGCCAACACTGCAAACATTTTTTTCTCTGGACAGTTCTCCAAAGCAGTCAGGGTCTGAGGCTAACAAGCATTCTGCCAAAGGGAGGGTGTAGAAGCAGGGCAGCAATTTTTAGGTTGTTTAGGTTAACATCGGAACTGCAACGTTCAAGTGGTCTGAGGCTCTCAAAGCCCCCAGAGCCTTTGCGTGGTGTAAGGTACAATCGAGGTCTTGTGGCCAACGTACCACACCTTCAGCAGAGAGCAACGAATCATCCTTCCCTTACCCACAAAACATTTTCAGGGACATCTTGCCCACAGGTTTTGTGAGGAGGGAGAGAGGGTTTCCCATCTTACCCTCATCCTACCTGAGGGATCAGGAGGCAATTCCCCCTTCCCTCTTTGTTTAAACCTTTGCATCATAAGCACTCCTCGGGAAACTGTTAATAGTGCAAATTTTACTGGTCCTACATAAACCCAGGACCTTTGCATTCCCCATGGTCTATTACCTCTTTTTATTATTTTATTTGTATATAAAGGACTATCTCTCTTTCATTAATCTCTTTTGTAAAATCTATGCTTATTTACAAACAGAGAGAGACAAGTTCACCTCCAGGCCGTATGACGGTTGGTATGAGCTGACATCCTTTGTGACTATTTCAAGCCTTAGTCTGAGTGATGCAGAGGGATAGACTACAGCTCCCTCCCCAGTCAGGAATGCTTTCAGGCAGAGGTGAAGCCCAGGGGCTAGAGCATGTTTATTATTAAATGGATAAACTGAACATTTTTCCCCAAAATGCTGCTTTTGGGGAATGGGGATCAACAAAAGCATCAGTTTTCTCTAATCAAAGGCACCAAATAATGAAGAGAACCTTTTTACGCCATTTCTGTGTTTCACACTGCCTGTAATCCAAAACGCTGGCGAACAAGTGAAATCACCCAGAGTCTTTCTGGCACATGGCACGGACAAGACAGTTGAACTACTCCCAACTGCCACAAGCTTTCTACAAGAGGCTTTTACTGGACACTACTAATTGAGATTGCAGAGAGAAGCGTTGGCAGTTACTGATGATCAGAAAACGCTACCAGCTTGATTTATATGGATTCTGCCGCTACTTTGAGACCAATTCCAGTTTTAAAATTAAATCTCTATTTGTCTCTGCTGTCCCTTTTAGCACCTTACACAGCAAAAACAATGCCAATAACAAAAGCAGTGAGCTACTAAACAAGGATGTTGATTAAATGTGCACACAGGCAGAGCACAACTTACAACTTAAACTGTTTCTCCAACCAGATTGTTGTGTCAGCTATCGGACAGAAGGTTTAGTAACCGCTTCCCAAATAAAATCATAGAATCATTCAGGTTGGAAAAGAACTTGAAGATCATCACGTCCAGCTGTTAACCCAGCACTGCCAAGCCCACCACTAACCCATGTCCCTAAGCACCACATCTATGCATTTTTTAAATACCCCCAGGGATGGTGACTCCACCACCTCCCTGGGCAGCCTGTGCCAGTGCTTGGCCATGCTTTCAGTGAAGAAATTTTTCCTAATATATATCCAAAGGGAAGCTGCATTATTGCAATCAGACTGCATTTTTCAAGGAATAAGCCCAGACACCTTACAAAAACCAAAGAGATCCAGAAGATGGTGGATGAACTCCCACCACTTCCATAGGTTTCCCTTCACAGCTTGGATCTGTGATGTTGTTATGCCCACATTACCTAGCAGTGAGAAGATAGATAGGCTCTTTTTGCTACCTTTTGGCTTTTTTCCTTTTATATTTAGAAGAAGGTTTTTCAAGCAATAAGTGTCTCTTATCATATAACGCACAAAAATAATTGCACTCTCTATCCATTACGATGTTTGGAACAGTAAAGTAAAAGTTGCTACTGTCTTCTGGCTGCAACAGAAGGCAATGTGTTAGGAAAGGTGATGGGAGGCTGTGACTGTTCAAACAACTACTCACAGACACCTCCAACTTTCCCCAAGCAGCTGGACATCCCTGGTTCTTTGTTTCTTTCCTTCCTTCTGGTTTGTTGTTTGTTTGTTTGTTTGTTTTTTTACATTTGACCTTTCTTGCTCCTGCTCTCCCAAGAAGTGGCCACAGTGACTCCGAGTGACATTTGAATCACAGAGGTAGGTCTCAAGCACAATACATTATTAAAAAACCCTACTAAATCAGAGAATGCCATAAAACTTCAAACGTTGCAGCTCTGATGCCATTGATCAGGAAAACAAAATCCCTGCTACAGAGACACATTGGCTGGGGATACATTGCTGAAGAATGCATAGGGAAGTAAAATGGAAAGGGTTTTTCAAAGATGAAAAGAATAAAACAGAAAATTCAGCAAGTCAAGAGTTCAGCTGAAATACATTTCCATTCCTTCAAAAAAGAAAAAAAAAACTGGTTTTCTTTCCCAACTGACACCTTTGTGCACCATTTCAGACTCTCATATTCCCATACATAATTCTACAGACAATGAAAACGTGCACATGTCATGCCAAGTCACCACCATGTGAACTTGTTTACCACGTAGCAACACACTGACAGGGCAGAACTCCCCTTCTGATGATACAGCTGAAAACTCCAGTGTGAATGGGCATACACTGCTGTCCATGTCAAGGAGAATGGCAATTTCCACCATTGTTTTTGCTATTCTGAATATTCATGCAAAGCTTTGCTTAATCATCTGCTTGGCTGTTTAGCAACAACATTCTCAATAACCATTTAATTTAATGATCAGGGTTTTTTAATGAACACTTTAATTACACGTAGTTGCTGAAGGCCCTGCCAACAATCAGCTGGTCTGAGTTTTAAAGAAGCAGATGAAAGAGTACTGGATATAAGAGGGGCCTTAGTAATTTATGTTACTAAGTGGATGGCTCCAAAACCAGCATGATACAGAGTAGCCAGAGTGGGATTGAAGTCCCTACATCGGATTCTAGCGAAGTCCTTAGCACACCAGAGAAAGGCTCTGCAGACTATGGCATCAAATAAGATTTAAAACATGGAAGGAAAATGGTACTACTGGTGCTTTTATTTATCTATAACACAGTAGCTTCTCACATAGTGACTGTGGCATCTCTCAAACGTCCCCTTGACCCCATGACTCGGATTTGAGCCAGCCACCGGGTTCCCCAGCCCACTGGGTCCCCAGCTGCGAGGGGATGCTAGCGTGTGGCCCGCAGGGTCAGCAGGTGGATCAGCTCCAGAGCATCCTCCTTAGCAGGCAAAAGGAAAGGAGCACCTTCCTCCACCCTGGCCAGCTCACTCAGGGCTGAGGCAGAAGTGGGTTCACGCCAAATGCGCAGCTGTGTCAGAGCTACCCCAGAAAAGCAACTCTGCAACATCTCTTCTATGTCAGAACAACCTTAACGAAATTCAGCTAAGCAGCCAAAGCCCTCTGCTCCGTACCGTATTGCTGAGCCAGCAGCAATGCCTAAGGACAATAGTGAGTCCCAGCACTCATCTCGATCCCTGCAGCCCAGCACCACGAAGATGTGCCAGACACATTTTCAAAGCTGCATGAACTCAGGGGCACCAATCCTAATGTCCTCCATAGGACCAGTTTTCATCCTCAGAACTGATTCCAATTTCATCTACATCTCAGTAAAATACTGCCGATTTCAATGGAGACCATCCTGATAAATGCCAGCATATACAGACGCAGAAGCAAATCTTCCCTGCAATCACCCAGGGCATCTGAAACCAAGAGGCATCTTGGCAGGATACATGAATGGCCTGATTGTGTCCATTTTCAAGAAGGAATACATATGTATAGTGCCGCGATCCAGCTCAGCCTGTGCGAGGTTCTGCTCCGCTTGATGAGCAATCACTCTGCTGCGGGAACAAACACATAATGACTGCTTTCAGCTGCTAATGCCACTGCTTTTTCTGGAACAATATAAAGGCCTGAACTGAAATTCACATCTGCCCTTGTTGGAAATTAACTGGGAATTGAATGGGGTTTGCTATTAGCCTTTGGAAAAATCGTCACTAATTCACAACCACGGCACAGGACACTAGAGCCTGCAATGACATTTCGGGGGGATTTGGTGGGGTGTCTGTAATAGGGGGTTGTGTGTTTATTTTAGGGAAAGACTCTCTGCTTTTTGGCTTTGGCCTATGAAAGACTGCAGGAACAATATTCCAAACATATGGCGATATTCATTTTCACAGCAAAATGCAATTTGACTACAGTTTCCCACTGTGTGCATTCAATATCCATGAATGTTACTGGGATTAAGACTTTTCATGGGGTTTCTTTTGCCATTTTCAGTAAAAACTGGCACTGATATTTGTACACTTGTTCTGTTCTTGCAGTTTTACAGTATTCCATTCTGCTAAAATCCCTAAAACTGTTTAAGGTTTAGGAAATTGATCAAAAAAAGTTGTCTCCCAACATTTAGCTTACTAGAATTTTTTAAGAGGGTCTTTATTTTCATCTGTTAAAATCACCAGTAAAATGAACTATTTTCCACCCAGTCTAACCACACTTCTGTCCAGTCCTCACACATCTGAGAGGATTAGCCGAATCTTAGCTCTGGTCAAGCAAGAATAAAAGTATGGCATCTCCCTGCTTTTCCATCAGGCAAATAAGTCAATATGTGAGGAGGAGGAAAAGACCTAAACTTTCTAGTATTGTTGGGACAGGATTATCATTTGATGTTCATAAATAGAAGCTGCAAATCACTGTTCTTGGACAGCAAAGGGAAATGTCTCCAGCTGCCTCCTGCCCTTCCAGGGGCTTAGCTCCCCCCATCCACTGCTCCTGCCCCGCGGCTGCACTTCGTGTCCCAGTGTGGCCCCTAAAAACTGCTGGGAATTATCCCCCCCATTCACCCAGTGCTCGAAAACCAGGGGGTTGGCCCTGACAATGTCACTGGACGGGCTCAGGGGATGGGGACTGAAAAGAAACCCCCTCTCATTCATATTTCTACCAAGTATTCCGGATTGTTTGCTGACTCATTTTGCAGTTCAGCTCGCAGCAAACTCAAAATTAAGTTACTAGAGAATAATGACCATTAAGTGACTGAGATTGTTTTATTTCTCTGAGCCTTAGCAACAGTGATTTCGCTCGCCTGTTGCCATAACAACTACGGCATGCACATCAAGGTCACTAAGCCCACTTTCTTCTTGCCTGTAGCTATGTCTCTGATGGCTTATATGCCTCATTTTTATTGTGGATTCGTACAGGATGACTAGGAAGGAAAGGTACTTTTTCATCTTATGAGTAAACAAGCACATGAAGATAAGCATTTCTCAAGGTAAGGGAAAATGGACAAAAGACAAAGCATTTATGGGAAATGTTCACTTCATTCTTAATGGAAAAGCAATTCTTAAAAAAAAAAAAAAAAAGTATATCTATGGGGTCCAAAATACCTAACACGCAAGAAGTCAAATGAAGAAAGATTTCCTAAACACTATGTGGATACGAATTCCTTGCTTTCCAAGTGGATATACCAGCCTGCCCCAGGACATCAGCATGGGCACATCAATGTCGCTGAAGTGCCACCTCAGACACTGAAGAATGTTGACCTTAGTGTTTAAATAAGCATAGCTTCAATGGAAACACCCCATTTAGTGTTCATCTAAGAAGCTGCAGCGCACAGTTGTTCACTGAGGCACATTGGCCTGAAATAAGCTGGAACTGGAAAGCAGGAGAGGATCTCTAAGCCGGCTGGCTGATGAACTGCAAAGCCCCAGGTCAGGCAAGAAATCACTTGCAACATCATTTTCCGTAGTTATTTCTTTCACAAATGTTAATGGATGCATTTTTTACTCTAGAATATTTACACCTCACACATCATTTTCATTGTATAGAAGGGTTATAAAATATTTTTTTTAATACAAGTGAACTGCATTCATTTGTCTCATAAGTCAACTAAAGGCACTTTCAAAGGAAATTCTAAGCTCCTACATTACCAGAGCATTTTTTCTGCCTTGTGGAAGGAGAGAAAAGAATTATTCTCTCTGAAAAATATAAATAACTTTGCCACCTCTTCTTATAGCTAGTTGATTACAGCAGCCAGTGAATGAAATATTTAGCTGTTTATTTGTCAGCTTTACACCAAAAATACCAGCAAAAAAGATGAAATGTCCAGAATTGCAGAGGGATTTATGAGGTAGTAAGTGCTTCTGTGAATCAGGACTGAAATGTAATTTTATAAATATGTGCATAGCAGTTGGCTCTAGGACAAGATATAGACAGACAGACAAATACACACATGCATATCGATAGACAGCCAGCCAGCCATACTGGAGCTGGACCATAAAATGTCAAATTTCAGTTCTGCTTTATCATTTGCAGTAGGTCCAGCTGGCTCCAGCAGAGATGCTGGACCAGCTCACCCAGCACCTCACTAGACAAGGCAAAGCAGGAATTTCATTTTCCACACAGGGAAAGGAATTGCTAGAGATAATACAAGCCCACCCAGACAAGACGAAGCACTTGCCACGTTCAGGGACTCTCGAATACTCAGCAGTGACACAGACCTCCGTTGTATTATCAAGTTCCTGGCTAAACAGCAAGGGGTTGTTTCAGAGTTTAAACAAAGAATGGCTGCTAAATAATTGGTTGATTTTCTTGGTTGTTATTCTACACTGTTGATATTCTTTCTAAAGTTAGAAGGCAGAGGCGCTCTTGGTAACAACTGTTGCCACAAGCAAATTCAACACACACAAGGAAATCTAATTTACTGACTAGTTAAAATAACTGCCAGATTTGGGGCTTTCAGGAACACTCCCACTGCTTATGATGGGATCCATTGCCCTCTTAAAAAGACCCGTGACAGCTGTCACACCCCACGGGATGCCTTGGGAGAAGGTGTGTGCTGCCTGCCAGACACCCAGCCTGCTCCATGGCCAAGCCGGGGAGCTCCAGGCAGCCTGGCAGGACCAGGTGGAGGGGTTGGATGTGGCAAGCAGAATCAGGGCAGCCTTGGAAGCATCGGGGACCTGCTGCCAGCCCTTTATACAGGGCATGGTGGGAAGGATGGTGCATCAGGGACCCAGAGGGATGTGCATGGAGCTGTCTGGAATCCCCAGAAGTGTGGTAGGCAAAGGCTAACACACGGGCAAAGTTTGTCCTGCTAAGGATATTTAAGTTTGGGGAGAAATTTGTCTCCAAACTCTTTTATTTATTCATCAGATCTAAGTTTATGCTTTTCAAAAGTTGTCTTATTTAGTGTATGTTCTAGACACCTAACACTAGGCCAGTTTAATAATTCAAAGCCCCTTTGATGTTGTTACTGTATTCAGTTTACAGGAAAGTCCCAGCACGTCCACGCCAGAGCCCTGGCTGCCTACAGGTCCCACCAGACACAAAACACTAAATAGCTGAAATCTCAGTAAAAGTCTGCCTTGAAATCAAGGGAGCTTACCTGCTTCACGTTTGGTGACACACAGCCCCTAAAGCTCCAGCTCACTACAGGTATTAAAAGTGCAGTGCTTAATGCCTTTTGCCAGAAAATAAGCTGAGGTGTATCTCAGGGAAACAGTACATCCAATTTCTATGGATTCTGTTGCTTTCCACAGAGTATCTCTTGTTATTACTTTAATAACCGAAGGGGAAATCCTGTTAAGCATAAGTTGCAAGGTTGTATGAGTTGACAGCTGTGATCTCACAGCTGCTGATAGCTCTGCACAGGCACAAGGAGATAGCAGATAACGCACATTGTGACTTTCAACAGGGAATTGAATCGGTTGCCTGATTTTCATCACAACCCTACCCCACCCCAAACTGTCACACATCTTTCTTCTCCTAGCTATTACAACAAGTATACTACTCCTACAATCAGATGCCAAGCAATTAAGGACGTGCAAGTATCAAGTGTTGATTACCACTGCTTAAGTTAGCAAAGGGTTAAACGGAAAGTAAACCAACCAAACAAGTCAGCCCAGAAAGCAAGTAAAACAAATAACAGAATTAAGTCCATCTCTGGTGTGGACTTGGATAGCCTGATTTTTGCCATTTAAAAGAAACCCAAACAGTCCCAGCAGCCCGAGCTTGCCTGCAACATCAATAAACTTTTATTTAGACAATTGTTCAAAGCACACAGTTCGCATGGCAATGAAAGCGCCAGTCTGGCAAAATGACTCTGGTTTTGAGACTCCTTTGCGGAATGAACTTCCTAAAATGATGGCTGTTCGGAAGTTTTTACATCCAAAAGCACGTCCATTACCACACATCAAAGCAAAAAGCCACCCTGTGCAAACTGACCGAAGCCTGGTGAATATTTGAAACACTTTATGATTTTAAACGACACCCAGTGATCTTCTATTTTCACATCACTTATTGCCTCTGACACACACAATTTGTTTGCATGCTTTGGGTCACAAGTCAACAGAGCAATGCTGAATTACAACGGCCGGAGGGGTTTGTGTTCCCTTGGCCACTGACTTAATTTGAATAAGCCAGTATAGGTTCACCGCTTCTGATATGATGAGAATGGAGAAAATCATATTGGAGAAACTGTGTTGGAAAGTCAAAGCTACAACAGCCTTCCATTTCCTACAACTATATCATTCACTTATTCATGAGAATTTAAGCTGTGAAAGGAGAAAATACCTTAATTTTGAGAGACTTGAGACCCAGCTTAAGGCATGTCACTGCAGAATCATGTTTTCTAAAGCCAAGCCTTCTGCCTTGGTACTGTCTATTACGGCACTAGAGACAGAAGAACAAAAACTGCTGGAGTTGACAGAGGCATTGGAATTCCTGCAGTTGCACTCTAGGATAAACAGCAGAGAGCAGAGAGAGAGTGCGCCCTGGATGAGAAGGGACAAGGAGAAGGCAGCAGAGGGACTGGCATGAAAAGTATGTTGGTATGAGATGGTAAAAGACCTCGTTGCAGCCGGCTGTTTTGGAGAGTGCTGCAACAGGTTTGCCTCCTCACTTGCATATTCTCTGCAGCCTTCATGCAGTGCATGGCATATAGCTCCTATAGGTGCTATAGAAACAGAGGTGACTGCTGCCTCAGGAGGATGCTGGCTAATGGGCACAGGCAAGACCCTGTCCTTCCTTCAAGCCCAGAAGGAGGCTGCTGGAGGTTCCCACAGAGAGTTAAAGGTGTTTGTGGAGCACAAGGAAATTCCAGGGGCCAAAGGAAAACCCAAAATATTCATGAGACACCAAAACTTGACCACTGTGGCCAACACAGAAACTTTCCTAGAGAAAAGAAAGAAAAACAAAATTCAAAAATATGGCCCAGAAATGAAGAGAAAGCTAATGGAGTGGCTGCTTTTGGAGGAGACTGTGGTGTCCAGCAGTCCAGGCCAGGAGCATGGAGGATACGAGAGAAGCCTCCACTGCTGGTAAGTCAAATATCTTGGCAAAAAAACTTGGCCACCCCTGCTCAGCTGCTGGACGATTCAGCCTTGACACTCCAGACACCCCAGTTCCTCACCTTGAACAACTTTTAATTTCACTGTAGAGGGTTGGTGCAGCGTAAAATCCTGCGCTTTGTTTAAACTAGTGCTTTTTGCCTTCTGTTTAAGCAGAGCCTGCTGGGGCTTTGCAGGGATTTCAGGGAGAGCTCTTCGCATCCTCACCCAAGGAGTGACAGCCAGCCCCTCTGTGCAGCTCACACGGCAGCCAGCGTGGCGAGATGGCTCCTTGGGAACGTCCCATGAGATGCTCCTGTGCTGCCCAGATCAACATAGTCTCCAGAGATAAAAGATTTCATTTTAATTATCTCAGATCCAACCTCACAGAAGTTTCACAGCCCCAAACTTTATGTAATATTTCAAGATTAACAGTGAAATAAGAAAAGACTTGACCTGGAAAAAGTTCCAGCTCAGGCAAAATTTATCTTTTTCTTTTCCTCCCCATTTTTAGAAAATGTTGTGATGACTGGGTATTATAGGTACAGCTCTGCCCAGAAGCATTAGCTATTAGTCACCTCATGATAATTAGTCATCTAAAATACCAATTTTTGAAGACCTCAGATAGCTCCGTCTGGTTGTTACATTAAAACTTGCAAGGGGCCCTCAGTGCAAGAGCACGGGCTGCCGTGCTGCATGCAGGGAACCCAGGAGAAAAGGCACAGCCAAGCAACAAGACAGGGTTGGCAGCCAAATAACCATTTAACCTGCCCACCGTGGTTCTCCCTTCTGCAATCGGGAAGAAAAGACACCAACCCCTTTTGCTCAGTGCTTCAAGACCTGGGTAGTTTAAAGCAGAGCTCGCAGTGGTAGCATCGTTCCCCCAGCCATGACCCATGTGGACCCAGACCTTCCCCCATACAAAGATCTCTCCAAGGAGGAAAGAATGAAAGCAGATTTAGAGATTTTTGGCCCCCTCTGCCTCAAATCAAGCTTTTATGGTTAATTGAAAGAGAGGATGAGTCTCTTGGGGAGGAAAGACATTAATCTTATCGATTATTTGTATAGGGTGGAATGCAGTGACATCAGCAGCTAATGAAGTAAATCTAAATTAAGCCACTGCCTGGACATTATTTTTTTATTATTATTTTATTTTTTTACAAAAGGGAGAACATCTGGTGTTTGACAATGAAAACATTCGAGTCTCCAATTAATGTCTGCAAAATGGCATATCTCCTAGTTGTTCTGCACACAGCCATTTCTTCGGTCCTGACCACCGGTATAGAAAATAGCTTGTTGAATGAGCCACTGCAGAAATCTCCTTGTCATGAAGAACTCATTAGGTCAGCAATAAAGTGATTTATCAAAGACTTGGATCTCGGCCATCAGCTTCACTCGTACAACAGACTCAGTTGCAGTGCTTCGAGGAAAGGCTTACAAATTACCATTATAATCTTGTAAGCATGCCTCATCTACACCAGCCAGCTCCCGGCCAGCGAAGTGGAGACCAAGAAAGACAATCCTTTCTGACCTCTATTACATGCTGCCAGCCATCCAGGTGTGATGCAATGAGAGGAGCAGATATTAATACTTCTGAATGGTGATGAAAGGGAGTTCACATTCTGGAAGAGATGCTGAAAGCAACGTGAGATTGCTTTGTGTAATCTTAACTTTCCCCGAGCCTCCTCTGCCCGTGCACACGAGCTCATTCGTGTGCAGCCCTCGGAGGGAGCAGGCAGTCTCTATGCAGCACCTCACCTTATATATTCTAACGTCTGTCTGATTATATTTTTCAGTTCCCTCAGGTTGGAAACGACCGTTCCCATGTCTGTCAGAGTTTCCTGTGCTAAACTCGTTCTCCTGCCCACCTGAGCTGGGAGAGCAAAGAGGAAACGGTGAGGAGGGAGGGGAAGATTTCTTTAAAAAGTCAAAACCCTAAGCATCATGGTCTGGCACACAGGATCAAGTTCATCAGCTTTTTCAGCCCATCACATATACAACTGGTATTTTTCCTTGCAAAACAGATTTCATTCCCTTAACTAAGTCACTTTTCAGGCAAGAAGAAAACCCATTGCTAAGTCCAGCTTAAAGAACAAGCCAAATACACATCCACACACACATACTGTATTTAATTTTCCATTCTCTGCTCTGCCTTTGATCCTTTCCCACCACCAGCTGGGTCTTGATGTCTCTCCTCATCACCTTTCTTTCTCTTCCATCAGCTTTTCCCATTGGAATTCCCTCTGCTTCTGTCCTCTCCCTCAGGGCATGAACTCAGTTACATCAGCACTGAACTTTCAAACCCATAACGTTCAAGTGGATTCAAAATTAGTCAAAACAAGCTCATCCATCAATAGCTTTTAATGTCAAGAGCTCTGAGGGCAGGGGTGGAGGTGGAAGGCAGGGCCACGGTGCATATTCAGGCGACAATGGAAATGTTGTCAAAGAGCAATTAAGCGTGCTCCTGTGACAGGTTGGCACCGCACTTTTTCTAAGGTGAGAGAAGTCATGAAACATTTACAATTCACCCAGCACCAGCAGCATCAAGTGCCTTTTACACCCAGCCCTCACCTCCTTGGCAATCGGAGAAGACCCAAACCTGCCTCGTGCCAAACAGTAATTGCATTTTTAAATAACGCTAATCACCTTTTATCATGACTTTTAAATTTCCTGAGTCAAATGTCATGCTCTCCATTGCTGGGCAAGCCTCTTCGCTGCACTGTGAACGGTAGGTAAACGGACAGACGGAATATGTTATTGTATAATTGAGTCCCAAAGCATAAACATAAATAAAGGAACTTCTTTCTTTACTAATATTAGTCTTAAATAATGTGTTCTTACCCAACCATTCATAAGGAATATGATAAAACCACTCTCTTTAAGAGCTGAATCAGTCAAACCCCCATTCTAAGCAGAAGAATCTGTACTCCTTTCACATTCAGGGCCATTAAAGTTATTTCCACATACACGGGATACAGCACATTAACATGTGAATCCGGCAGGATTTGGCTGCTGCAATCCTACCTGGTATGAAAGTCAGCGGCTGAATTCTAAGAAGAGATGAATTGAAAGCAAGCAGCTGAAGAGGCTGCTTGGCAAACAGCATGTATTTCCACTAAGACCTGAGCACACCAGGTAAGATTTCCATAACGTGAAGAATACGGCTGTAAGCCAGATATAAAAATTGAAAGAAAAAAGAGCAGAAAGAACTGAAGACTAATGAGTGAGCTGATGCTCCCTGCACAGCTGAAAGGCTGAGTACGCTATTGAGTGAGGCAACAGAGTTTTTGGACAATATGGGAAATCAAAGAGATGTCAGGGAGCTGGAGATCCAGCATTGTTCTGCATCCCCTCCTTTCCAAACGAGGGGAGTGAAGCAGAAATTTAATAATAGAGAAATGCTCATGCCTTCAGTGCTGGGAAAAACCCTTTTTTGTAATGAAAGGGCTGTGGACAAAACACACTGAATGAAGGACCAAGAGCCCGTTTCTTAATGCAGTGCCTACCTGTGTGGGAACAGCTCCTGCTATTCTCCTGATTCACAGAGGAGACCAGCTGCAACCAGACTGCTCCTCACCAGCCTCTGCAGTTGCAGGCAGAGGGCAGAAACACAGCAGCTGATCTTTTATGTCAAACAATGCAAGACAGACTAAGCAAAAGTAATTTTCCTCCATTGGTGGAAGAGAATAGTGAAGTCCAAGCTTGCTGAGCACTTGATTTGGTCCTTAGTCAGCCCAGGAGATATCAACAGAGGGTTCACCCACACCTAACACCTACAGGTGCTCAAAGAAGAGATTTTTTTTATCAATGCCTTTCCGGAGCAGGAGGCAAGGGAATAATTTTGGTCTAACTTTATAGCTGCACAAGAGTTACTTGACTACAGAAACCACCATCTCTAGCAGAGCTAGGACTGGAAGCCACAGCTCCTGGGTCTCTCTTCAACAGCGCCAGCAGAAGCGCTGCCCCTCAGGGTGAGCCCTGACCCTGAGCATTTGTCAGTGCACCAAAGCTAGGGACAGGCCATCACATTTCACCTCCTCTCCTAATCTCCTCTCTAGCAGCTCTGCAAATATCGATTAGGTCTGTGCTATTCAGTCATGGCTGATATGTCCTTCCAGCAGCTCACTATGGGAAATTCCAAATTGCTTTATTAAACCATCTTCTATGCATTTACCTACCAGCAACCTAATAATGATATGAAATTAAAAATACATTACCTTTATCTGCAATTATCCCATTATAGAAGCAGGCGAGTGCTGCAGAGGCAGTCATCACATTTTTACAGCATAAACACTTTGGATAAAAATTACAGGGAGGCAGGTTTCCTTTCTGTGGAAAGATAAAGCAGATCCTTTCAGAGCTTTGGCCAGTTTGTGACAGGAGGTCAAATGAAGATGTGTGAAGGCTGAAGTCAGTGTTTCCAGGTGACCTGCATTTTGCTTCCAGGAAGCTTTTCTTTCCCCTGATCATTGCAGCTTTTGTCACCTGTAGAAGATTATTCAATAGGTGTTTTCTGGTTTTGTCTCTGAGCCAAGATCCATCTTTCTCCAGAACAAGCAGACAACCCCAGAAAATGAAAGGGCACCTGCTGGTCTCACCTTTTTGTGGAGGGCTTGTTCACCTTTTCTCTCCTCTCCAAAGAAAGGGCAGCTTTTAGCCTGTAATACAGATGAGAGGTGTACCTACATCACATCTCTTGTGTCAAGCTGGTAGATCAAATTGGGAATGGGGGAGACAAATGTAGGTGATGTAGACTGAAAAGAAGAGCATTAGCTAGATAGATGAGTACAGTGAGAAATCAAGTAAGAACTGTCCAGTCCATTTCCCCATAGCCCCAGGCAAACATGAAACCATTTAGTCAAAAAATCACTCTTAAATCTTTTTTGTGTGCCTACCGCAAGCCATCCATTTCTCATACCACAATGGGTGGTTTCAGGCACCAAGCTGCAGCGGGGAGAGGCTGGAAGATTTGCCTTTTGTGAGGACTTTGGGGCTTCCCAGCTGCCTCACAGAGCTGGGAGTGCCATGTTCAAAAGCTCTACTGTTTTTTCTAATCCTCACCAAGGGAGACTGGATCCTAGGACCCAGAGCAAGAAGGTTTACTTCTTGCTTGGCCTTTCAGGCTCATTTTTGTTTCAGTTGTATCAGAGCATTTGGGTTGTTTCTACCGAACATTGTGAAGTTCTTGCTTCTTCCCACTCATATAAATCGGATTTCTCTTCTGTAAAAACAGGACAAAATGTTTATTCTAACCTTTCTCATGGAATGGAAGTCCCACTCCGGATTATCTCTCCCAACAGAGCCTCCATCTAAAGG
The DNA here is from genome assembly GCF_017639655.2 of Falco naumanni. NCBI lineage: Eukaryota > Metazoa > Chordata > Aves > Falconiformes > Falconidae > Falco > Falco naumanni. The sequence continues at coordinate 96,548,245 of NC_054057.1, read as the reverse complement.
GAAGATGTCCTTGAATACCCTCTTTTCCTTGATGAGTACAGAGCTTTCCCCATCTGGTCTCTGAGCATAGACACAAGCCCCAGCCTTGTGTCAACATGTTCCCAGCATCCTTTCGTAATATGGAAATGACAGCAGTTGCTGCATGAGAAGCTGAAATCAAATGAATAAATGAATGTCAACAGACTGTGGGTAGAGGCACAGAGGTTGCGTAACAGAGCGACTACAAGTGCACAGATGCAGGGAAGCCAAATTGGGTGCTGAATGGATTGTCAGGGCTTGTTTCTGAGGGATGCACCTAGTCATTTCACAAGCACAGCTGTCAGCTGATGAATTATTCCCAGTGAATTAAGAAACAAAAAATAAAGTCCTCTACCCACCCGGTACTCATCCAGGCCATTTAGAGGGTATATTTTGTGACATCTCTAGGTAAACCAGATACTGAATTATTGTGGAATGGTTCCTTTTCCCTGTAGGAACAAACTCCAGAGATACCCTACAAAATCCTTACTGTGTCAGTGTCAAACTCAATAATTCTCTCAAAAAATTACTACCAGCTGCACATTTGGCATTAATGTCACACTAAGGGCACGGCTGCATGGGTGAGGACTGACAGCCTCATGCTCTGTGCCTCGGCTCTGGGCTGGCCAGATGCAAACTAATTCTGTTCCAGAAGCAGATAGCCACATTAGCAGGAAGACAGCTTACTCTAGAGGCAAGGCCAAAATTTTTGCCACTATATGGTTTTCTGAATGCCACTGTTTGCACCTATTTGTCTCCCTTTCAGGTGTCTGTCTTGCCTGTGAGTCCCTTAACCTGGACTGGAATGCTTTCTTTTTATCCGTGCTTTAACAAACACAGCAACAGCTTCTTAAATAAACAGCGCACTTCTGTGCCTCATTCTTCTCAAACAGAAACGCTACTTCAGCTCCTTTGTGCCACTTCCCCTCCAAAATTGCAGCAGCAGCAAAGCAATCAACAAGAGCGTGAAGTAATATCACATACGGCAGACCTGTTTCATTTTGAACAAACACACAAATAACCTCCAGTTTGAGAAGGAGGAATGCACAAACACTTAGAAGCTAATTCCCAAATCCAGCAAGACAAAGGCAGAGTTAAAAGACTCAAAACACCTGAGCAAGCAAAACAGTCTCTTATCCCTTGCTAAAGCAAACACAAAGACGAATCACATTCACTTTTCAGCCTGGCAAGCCAGCCATAATATATTGCCTGCCACAGCGATGATGATTGTTCTTGTGCTCTCCACCTCAGCCTGATACACACTCAGCAGATTCATAACTCTTTCAAGCTCTCCAAGATAAATATGCAGGCATTTGATAGAGAATTTCAATTATAATGTTCCTGGGAGCATCCAACATGCTGGCCTCCACACCCAACACAGCGGTGGATTCTGCCCCTCAGCCCCAGGGACACAGTCCGCAGGTCAGGTCCGAAAGGGTCGGAGGTTCCTTGTGCTTTTGGAAGCCTCCTTTCTTCTGCGAGGATGAGTCCCTCTCACTCACAACTGCCTATAGCATCCTCCAATGCTCCCAGCCCCAGGCCCGAGGGAACTGCTGTGGGGTTGACTGTGTTGGCCACCAACACATGTGACAGGGACAACCAAAGGTCTTGCTGCACGCTGACCCCACTGGAGTTTTTGGCAGCCCATCTGTCTTCCCCTTCTCTATGCCCAGGGGCTGAGGATCTCCTGCTCAGCTTGACGTCTGCTTCTCATGGCCAAACCCCAGCCTGAACAATCTTCTTCAAAGGCTGCAAATGACATGGGAAAGACATGCCCACCCAAAGGAGTCCAGCAGTTTAGAAAAGCTATCTCCCCCTTCATCCCTTGGCCACAGGGGACTTACTGTGACAACCAGCCATTATCAGAGGAGACTGTGAAGTGGGAAGGGCACCGTGGAGTTCAGAGCTGCTGCTTACAGCTATAGCTGCCAAGAGCCAGGACCACACAGGAAAGCAGACTGCATTTAGGTAAGGGCAAGTGATCTGATGGATTCAAATTGTGGTTGAAGGAACCCATTCGATTTCACTTGTTTTACAGTGGAAAGAACCCCAACAGGATCTGGCCATGTTCAGCATGCAGGAAATCCTGAGGGGGACACACACCCGGGACTGCATACAAATAACCGCATGCAAAATAAATGGCAGATGTCTAGCTTCTAAAACAGCAACAGAGCATTCAAAAGTGGGAATCTGCTCAGGACTGTCCCAACTATTGCTGGCAATTACATCTGCCCTTGTACAAAATGCAGCAGATGAGCAGCTCTCCTCCAGCCTCTGTGCCAGCCGTCTCATCGGTCCTGAGCTGAACCAGGCATTGCAGCCGGGTGGGAGTGCGCGGAGCTGTGCATCCTCAGCTTTTGCATAGCCGTTGCTTGGCTCTCGGCTGGAAAGTTTCTAAGAGCTGCTGCCCAGCCTGGCCCTGGCTGCTCTGCAGGGCCCAGATTTGGAAAGCTGCAGCAGCTTCACCATCAGTGCCACGTCAGCCGCACTCTCACCCTGCCCCGATTGCCCCAGCGAATGTACGTGCCACAGGGCTGCAGGCGGTGAATTCTCCCCGACACGGTGTGTGTCACTCGGAGGGATTCTGCAGAGTCAATGTCCCTGCTGTACTCAGGGGCTTAGCAAGAGGTCCCGCTCAGCACAGCTGGGCTGATTGGATACCAAGCCTAAGAGCCCATTTCAACAACATCCAGCAAATCAGGGATGGTTCAAATATTCCTAGTGAAATATTCTGCCTTTCACAAAGGATAATAGCTTCTGCAGCCTGTGAAGCATGACAGATGCATCTTGCATCCTTTACACAACAGTACTGGCTGATATACTGCCTCCATTTCACTGCTCAACTCAGCCAAAACCAAGGGAGACACTTGGATCGCCATCTCCTCATGCCTCCTCCTCCTCCCCGCTACATCCTGCTATTGCCAAGGTATTCTAGAAGTCCACCACTTTGTCCTGGGTCATTTGAATAAAAGCGGACTGGAGGCTTCACACCATTTAATTCTAAGTCCTTGAGATCAGAACTTTACACAGCAAATGTGGAGAAGGAAATTCTCCAGACAGAGAACACAGCAACCTCATTTAGGTGCTGTTCGTCCCACCCCACCAACCTCCTGACTGACATGTCTGGGCTGAGGTGCTGTGATTAGCCTTCCTTCTGAAAACACGATCTCAATTTGTTAATCATCAGAGAAAAGGCAAACTGAAAAAGAACACCCCATCAAAAAAAGAGCAGGTACATTCTCACTAGTCTGGGATCCAAAGTCTGTGTGCCTGCCAAGCTTGTCTTACAATGAGCAAGCATTATGGGGTGCACTTGTTTGGGGAGTTTCTCAGAGGCTTGTTGGAGAATGGCCTCCCTTCCGACTGACTCATTTTGTGTTTCTGAATAATAATAAAAAAGAAAGAAATCTCTCACCTTTTCAATATTGACCCTGATTTGTTAAAGGTCCATTTATCAGGGCTGATACATTGCTGCTGTGTCAGCACATTAGGATTTATGCTTCCCTGTAAAGACGGTTCATTTCAGAAGCCCAAGGGACTTTAGTTACTGGACTTTGGTCTGTCCTTTAAACTCTACTGTAGGATAAAAAGAGCTGTAATCGGGTGCAGGGAGTAACATGGCACACAACGTGGTGACACACGGCAGTGTTCCATCAGGGGATGCTGGCAGTGAGACAGACCAGTATGACGACATGATCAGAAACCAAGGAGCAGCAAATGACACAAAGACTGCTCCCAGCAGCCAGCCTGGTCCTGCCTCCTCCCCGCTTCAGAACATCCCCCGGCACCCTCTGGCCCACGGGTCCTGCTGAAATTTGGGCTGCCTCCTTCGCTGGTGGCAACAAACCTCGAGGCCAACCCTTCCTGCCGTGATGGCGAACCTCAGCGCCGCCCAGCCTGGCTGCTGGGAGCCAGTTTTCCATGAAGCACCAAATTCTGCCTCTTTAGCACAAAGTGTTCCACCTCCTCTAACGCTAACGCAACTGGCACCGAGCACCTGGCTCGGGGTTCAGTCCTTTGCCAGAAACATTCTTGCTCAAGCCAAAAGGCCACCAAATGGTGGCAAGCAGCTGTGTGCCGCTGTGTGCATTATTTCATGCAGGGAAAAATATCTGCTCTGTTTTCCCCCAGTACGGTAGACGCGACGGCTGACAGGCAGACTCCTATTTAACCCAAGTGTCCCTACCCACACATCTTGTCCCCCACCCCGTCCACATCAATAAGAAACCCTTTGGCCGCCTCTCCACCAGAGGAGCGTGAAACCCTCCCTTGCCCGAAGTCATGAGCTCTGCTGTGACCCAGGCCCCCTGCGCTATGGGTGACTATTACTCATACGACAGACCCTTTGCTCCTTCCTGACCATGCCTTCAATATCAGCATCCCACTGGCTTCTCACAGTGTCCGTGCTGTCTCCATCCCTCGCCGCGCCTTACTCCGCTCTGCAGAGTCACTCTGATTTATGCCACGGTCTGCAAGAGGAAGATCAGGCTCGCCGACTCCACCAGAAATATCGTACCAGCCCTGAAAATTGACAGCAGCCAGAGGCAGCTCCAGGCTAATGTCACAGCCGCAGCTTCAGCACATGGCGGGCAGAGTCTGACCTAGTTTTAACCCTGCTAAATATGCAAAGAAAGAAAACAAGAGTGTGCAGGGAAAAGCAGTCCAAGGTTTTCTCTATTTCCTCAGTACCTCCCTGCTGCTTTATCTTTAATATTCGTACTATGTTGAAATATTTCCACTGCCAAGTCTTCTTACGAGTGTACCAAGAGAGGAAAAACACAAGAACATTTAAGGATGGGCTGCTGGGGTTTTTGTTTGGTTTTGGTTTTGAGGGGTTTGGGGTTTGTTTGGGGTTTTTGAGGGTTTTTTACAAGCTTTTAGGAAGGTGGAATCTTTCTTCTTTCAAAGGTTAACATTTTGACAAAATGTAAGGAAATTTGAAAAACTTTTTGCTCTTTTAAGCGGAAATCTCTCTTCAGCTGTCTACCTTTCCATATTGCTTGATTTTTGCAGTCTTTTTGTTCTTAACTTAGTCATTGAGAGCTAAATGCTACCCTGACTATCAATCTGACAGGCCTTTTTTTATGTTGCTTTATTTTTAGGAAAAAGGATTTTTGTGCACTTGGCTTTATCTTTGTTTCAACATCTGCCTTTCCCTTAGCATTTCTGGTTCACTTCCACCATAGAAAATATTCAAACTTGAGCTTCTCTTGATTCTTTATTAACTCTAGATCATTTGTATCACACGTAACTGCTTCATTGCTATGGAAACACTATTTTATTTGAATCACCTGCACAGCTCCATATACCTGGTTTTTGGTACTGTAAATCCAGTACAAAACTGTGCTCACCGACAGCGCAGAGAGCCTTAGCAAGGGTACGTGCATTCTGGTCTGCATCCTTCAGTCGGTACTGAGCCCCCTCAGCCAGGACGTGGTGATGCCAAGGATGTCAGTGTCCTATAAGTCTGAGTACACGCCTGAGGTTGAGCTACGCAATGCCACCATGGCAAGACTGGGAATATTGCCCAGCATAGGGACCATAAGAACTCATGACAAAAAGAAATAGAAACGCTCCAAATATTTGTTACCAGCTATCTTAAGAAGGAAGAGATGCTCTTCTCACCCAACACACCTTGATGAACAGATGTCCTTGGTGCAGAGCCAGCTTCTGTCCCGGAGAACATGAGCGCTGCAGAGCAAAGCAAGTAGAGAGACGGGGACCAGCCACCATGAGGATGGTCTTCCTGAGGAGGGAGAGGCCAGTAACGGGATGCAAAGACACAACGTGGCTTTAAATGGGCTCATGCTGCACAAGGGGCACTGCCACCTGACAGCACATGTGGGACGAGTCTCAGACGTGGAGATCCTTGTTGGAGTCATTAAGAACAAAAAAAAGCAAAGGACAGGAAACCATGAAAATCATTAATCAGTAGACCGCAAGTGGTGTTGTTTCTGGCATAGGTTGAGAGTGCTCGTCATTACGACTCCTATGAACATTCCTGACCTTGCTCAGGAAAGCTTTTAATTAGATGATTAAGTCCCTCAACTTTTACAGAACTCAGGCATATGCTTGTATACTTTCCTCAGCAAGGCTTTTTTCTGAATCAGGATCTCCATGATTACAGTCAACTAATTATTTGAAAAGCATTTTCATCTGGGCTCCAAGCAATCAAATTAAATACAATTAATGTGGATTTGGCAGGACTCCACACAAACAAAAGTTGCTCTGTTTTTGTGCAAAATTGGAAAATCAGGTTTTGCTAATAGCCTGATGTATGAAATCTGCTGGTGCAGCTTTTCACTGTTTTCCCAACTTTTCCATTTTGCTGCAAAACTGTTGATGTAATTCTGTTGTGATAAATGAAGCCCCAAATCTCACAACATCTTGCCTTTAGTACAAGACCTTGTAGGAACCAGAGGCTGAGAAAGAATGAATTGCTATGGTTTGCAGTAAAAGTTGATAAAGACAAAGAGCATGCTGAAAATAAAGGAATCAACTGTATGCTACTTTATCAAAAAAGATACAGCAAGACAATAATATAAATCACGAGGCTTTAGCAGCTATAGGAGATTTCAGGTAGGAAGACAAAGTGAACAACACAAAGCAGAAAAAACACCTATAAAAAAATACTGAGAACCAAACCTCATTTTGGACAGAAGTGCAAACATGCACACATACAATTTCTAATGAAGCTCACAACGGTCTACTTGTCTTGTTACTCAGTACTTTACTGCGAAATTCACTTGACTTTTCCTTCTAAACAGCTATCCTTATGGATCATTTTCACAATGAAGCAAGGAGTAAAGCACATCTAAACCTGAAGGCAATGTCTGTCTATTTTTGGCTCACTGAAATAGAGTGCATCCTTTTTATAGAAGAAATTTTGATGCAAGAACCATGACACTTCATTGCTGTAAAACACATGTCAGTCATAGAAAGGATAAATAATTTGGAAACGCCATGAAGCTGTGGTAGAAGGATCTATCTTTATTAAATCATAATTGGAATAAGAAGAGTCAGGCTGATGAATGAAATCTTTAGGAAGCAGAGGGATATGAATTTTTGCAATATGCTGAAGCAATGCAATAGCAGAAGCAATGATCGTAAATATTAATACTAGTTACAAACCAAGATTAATTTCTAAGATAGGCAGAATCTCTGGCTAAAATATTTGAGTTGATGCAATGGCACAGGGGATGGCAGCGTTCATCACTCTGCTCTCAGCAAAAGGAAGCAGTCCTCCTTACTTGGAGGTCTTCAGGGAGGAAAACTCCTGGCTCTGGGATGTCCCAGTGCTGCACACAGGCACTCAGGAGCAATGCAGAGCTGTGTGCTCACCAGTTCAAGCCACTGAGTGCTGGAATAAATGCAGCCCAGAGCCCAGCTGCCTCTGAGCCCCAGATGCTCCAGCTTTGTGGGCAGCTGGAAGGCACCAGCCGACAGGACAGCGATGTACCCTGCAGACATGGGGTTCCTTGCACAGGCTGTTCCAGGCTTTCGACATAGGCTTTAGATAATCAAAATTGTGTGTGTGTTGTCATGTTAAGCACTTCAGAGCTGTTTAGAGTTTGCTTATTTTTGCATTGTTATTGCACAATTATGCTGAAGACTTCCAGACCAAGCTGTCCCAAAAGCACAAGGAAATTCAGTGGTAGTCAACTTTCAATGCTATTAACCGGCTAAGGGAAAAAAAAAAAATAAACCGTTTGGGCCAACGTGCACCATGTATGTTAGGAAGGTGCAGTTGGCAGTTTCTTTTATTAAGAATTAAACCTTTTTCAGGGTAGCAAATGTATATTAAGTGACATCAAGTATCACTTGTATAAAATGATAATTTCCAAGGACCACTGAAGAGCCAGTTTAGAATTTTTCTCTGAGGTTCTAGCAGGAAGATTTCTTTTTCACATCCCCAGCACTTTGTCTAAAAACACCTGTCTCATCAAGTTATCCTTTCAGCCAGAGAAAGGTCTGGAGAAGGAAAACAGCTGTGTGACGCATCCTCATCAAGGATACAGGAATGCACGACAAGAAAACATAAGCCATGTATTTTTTTTATGTTCTCCTCTTTCTGTGACTGTTATTAATACCATGCAAATAATGTGCATAGGGATCTTTAAACATCTTCTAACCATTCAGTAAATCGTTTCACAGAATAATGAATTCAGCACTGTGAATCAACACACAAATTTTACGACTTCTTTTATCTGGAAACCCACGGGACACAGTACTTCGGTGCACCTTCAGGGAATGATTCTTGGCCTTGCCTGAGGATGCCCTCTCCTCAGCTCTGCATGTCAGTGGTTAGGACCTCTGTTTCCACGGAGGAGTAGGAGCAGGACATGCTGACCATGCCTGCTGCTGTACTGTAAGGCAGAGAAACCGCCTCGTGTTCTTGGAAGTTAGCCCTGCGTTACACAACGGCAGTTCAAAGGTTACAAAGGCACAGGCTTTGCCAGCAGACTCAGCACTTCAAAGCCGTGGCAACAATTGTTGGATCAAACAGAGAGGAAAGAAGTTGCCTGCGGGTCTCCAAAGCAAACTGGAGCCTCAGAAGCAAAAACAGGATTCAGAAGAAGCTTACTGAGAAACAATGAGAAAAAAACCCCCGCTCATTTAAATGGAACAAAAGCCCGAGTCCTCAAGAAACTCTCCAAGTTGCTTCCACATCCAATCAATATTTTCTCTAGCACATATGGAACAAGCCTCAGCCAACTTCCTCCCCCAGACATTCCTGTTTCTGACTATCCTTAGAAAGAAGCGAGACAGCTAATTCAATGAATCTCATTCATACTTATGGGAGTTGCCAGGCTTGGAGGCACAGTCTCACCACCCAGTTTTCCTGACTCAACAAATTACTACAGATAAGCTCAGCCACAGGTACATCCCTGCGTATGTTCTCAGCTCACAGCGGACGCAAGGTAATGTCGCACAAACTCGGTCCTCTAACGACAACAAATCTGAAGACAAATTTCTGACAAGCACAAAGGAAAGAAAGAGGAAATCTATGACTGGTCTTAGACGACGCCTGGTCTACAAAAGCCACGTAAGTGAGGTGGAACTCCTGCTCCATACAAACTTGACTCTTTCTTACAGTCAGCACCAAAGTCACATCAGCTGAGGAACAAAGTAAATAACTTTGGCTGAGGCACGATGCCAGCAACTTGGATTTGCTTGAGTATGACCAAAGTAAATGCTCAGCTTAACTATTTCTCTGCAGATCACGTTCTGCTCTTCTCTCCCTCCTGCTGCGACAAACCTGCTCAAAAGTTCTCTTTTAAGAAGATATTTGCTGTAAAATTAAAGCTCCGACTCTTCGAAGAGGTGAAACAACCTCCATTTCAATTTCAACATCTTGAGGCTCGTACTACTCTTTGAAACCGAGGATTCCCAATTCACACGCTGCCAAAGATTTGCTGAGGACAACAGCCCCCTCTCACCTGCCCCGTCAGCAACATAGGTGGGGGGTGTTTGTATCTATTGCTTCGATGAAGGGCACATAGTTCTAGCTCACATCATCACCGAAACGGATTTATGCAGAGATGTTTGACTTTGAAGTGGAAGGGTCAGGGCATGCATCACTTTCCACTGACCTGCCAGAGCTCGGTCTGCTGGTGCCTCTAAGCCCAGATACGCAAAGTCTGAACTCTGCCAAAATACAGGGGGGTAACACTGCCCGACCCTGAACTCAGGCGTAAACCTCACCTGATTTTAATGGCGTTTATACCCTTGTTGATAGGATGTGCTCAGGGCCTCAGCCACTTACGGGTATTTAATTGAGAATTCAAACACAATTCTGCAGGCCAACTTCCTATATTTTGATACAATTTGTTAGCTCATTTTAGAAAAAAATTGTGCAGTTAGCACAGTTCCACCCAGGAAGGAACATGTGTGCTGTCTTCCACTCCCAAATCCTGGAAATATCAAGAAACACAACGATTTAAAATATTTTAGAAATTCTGTGTCCACAGCAATGACTATGGTTTAAAACTTAGATGGCCATTTATTATTTACAAAAGCATTTTAAAGGGTAAATTTCACATCACAGCAACCTGTATGTTCATGGCCAAGAGTTCATTTGAAGATGTGGCTTGAAGACCTCTTAGAGGAATCTGGAAGGGAAGAGGATGTCCTGAAAAGTGAAGCCAAGTTTCTCCCAGTGTGTTGTATAGGTACAACACCAATCTTGCTGTGAGATCATGTCAATAAAGGCAGCAAGGAAAAAGAAATACATATGCCTTAAATTCTGAAAAGCAATCTCTGACTTGAAGTTCACGTTTTTGTGGCAGACTGTTGTATCACGATCAGTCCCAGCCATTGAACTTCTACATGCATTAAGCAGCAGGCCTTGTGGCAGTCCATATTTCACATTCCTGTCTGTCCTGAAACCCCACAATTTTCCATTTGTATGACACTTTACTGCCTCTTCATTATATACCCAGGAAGCAATGCTGATGGATTAGCATCACATCCAAAACAGAATCTGGCATCGTCTCAGACTCACGCGATTTACAGCAACTGCTGAGTAAATTTGGATATATTTTTAGTTCCTACTCTTTCTTTTTTTTAAAAAATAAATCTTAAGAAAATACAATCCCAAAGGCTTAACAGGCACACATTTACAGATGGCAGCAGTGGGTCAAAAACGACATCTTTTTCCTGATACTATTTATGAGAGCCAAACAAACTGAACATATTATAAGCCATTTATAATGTTCTTCAGCAGAACAGTCAGCCAAGAGACAGAGCTGAAAGCCTGTCGTAACAAAAGGTATCAAAGTGAGGAGGAGAACAGTATCTGTAATTACTACTCTGGTGATAAAACAGGCATAGTACAGCAGACGGCTTTAGCACAAGATCACTGTAAATAAAACACTGGCTCGAATGCCAAGAACCGAATATTCAAGAGGGAGTGAACTGAGTGAAAGTGTATAAAGGCAGAAAACGTAGCTCAACTAACCTAGAAGTTACTTCCAACTCTAACCAAAAAGACCAACACCCACATACGCTCCACGTTGGTAAAACAGCCCCGCTGCAGCCAAAAAACCTGCACAATAAGGTATTAATCAACGCTTACGCAAATGACAGGACTGAGCATACTGATGGCACAGGACCCTGACCATGTCACATTGATAAAAAGACATGTTAAACTCAAACCCAAAACAAAACCAACACTTAACAATATCAATTTGCTGAGCTTTTTCACTTACTACTTCATAAACTTCTCAGTTTTTCATCAGAAACGCTCCAATTCATCTTTTTGGCAGCTTTATAGTTGTAGAACATTGTTTGACAAAACATGAGCCAAGTTACAATCTAAAAAAGGGTTTCTTTTCATTTTTAGAAGTCTTGAAAAGTATTTTATGGTCAGAAGTAAGGCTGGAATTAATTAAAGTGATTAAGGCTGCACCATGGAATATGGAGCTGCAGTGCTCGCTTCAGAGCAGGGCTCCAGCACTCAGTGGGTTTGGAAGCAGTAGAAAGGATGCTACCACTAACAAGGCATTTTGAATAACTTTTTTTTTTCAGCTTGCAATTTTTTTTTAAAATTAAATGTTTCTGTATAAAATGATTTCAGTATTAACTATGTAGTATCTCCCTTCAGCTTGAGACTCAGTGCTTCAAAGACACACTTCAAAAGCTTGAGACTCACCTAATCAGCTCTCTAAGATCATTTAAATTATGCTGTAACATGAACAAGGAAAGGAAAAACAGCAGTAACAGCAGAAGACAGAAATTCAGAACCAATGTATACCATTACAATATAATTTCAGAGTAAAAAGGCACTGGACATCATAAAAGATTCAGATTTAAAATACCCAAACGCTTTCTCGGTGTCCCATCCGTACCCCTAAAGACTCAGGCTGTATCAGACAAATCCCTTTCTAGACACTGTGGTTGGAAACACAAACCATTCACCGGTGACTCTCCCAAGCTGCCTGGATGCCCAGCAGGTTAGCTGAGGTCTCAGGAAAACGAATGAGTGGGGCATGATAAACTACACAATAATTAAAGGTTATTTTTAAAAGCTATGTAAAGCAAAGAATTTTGCATCTTAAGTTAACAGCCTTCACACATTTTAAGAACCAAGAGACGGCAGACATACAGTCTTGGTGATATGTGTATATATGTGTATATGTGTATGCATATATATGCACACACACATATAAACACATATATCCATGACACCAACAATCC